>NC_090304.1:96175355-96493991 GCF_039906515.1 Pseudorca crassidens
GAGGGGGCGAGTGAGCTGCCGCCCGGCCGGGAGCCCGACGCGGCCCAGCTCTTTCCGTGAGCGTTGTGGTGGCCCTTAAAAGGGCCTTTGTGGTGGCGAGGGGAGGGGCCAGGCGGCGGCGGTGGCGGCGGCGCGGGCGCCCTCAGTACTCTTGCGAGGCCTGGGTGGCCTTCTTGCCGCCCGCGGGCGCCTTCGGCCCCACGGCGGCGCTGGTCTTCTTGGGCAGCAGTACGGCCTGGATGTTGGGCAGGACGCCTCCCTGGGCGATCGTCACGCCGCCCAGCAGCTTGTTGAGCTCCTCGTCGTTGCGGATGGCCAGCTGCAGGTGGCGGGGGATGATCCGCGTCTTCTTGTTGTCGCGGGCCGCGTTGCCCGCCAGCTCCAGGATCTCGGCTGTGAGGTACTCGAGCACCGCCGCCAGATAGACTGGCGCGCCGGCGCCCACCCGCTCGGCGTAGTGTCCCTTCCGCAACAGCCGGTGCACGCGGCCCACGGGGAACTGGAGGCCCGCTCGCGACGAGCGCGACTTGGCCTTGGCGCGGGCCTTACCGCCTGTCTTGCCGCGGCCCGACATGCTGCGCGAGGTAGAGGAAGGGAGAGGAGGGCTGCTCACGAGACTAAGGCACAGCCGTCCGCCGCAGTCCAACTGCTGCCGCGCGCGCCCAAGAGCCGCCCTTATAAGCCCCCAGGGCGCACCCCCGCGTCCTCCTGATTGGCTCTTTTCTCCAATACCCGCCTCCGGTTGGCTGCGGTTAACCCTTCGATGACGCGCCTCAGCTGAGGGAACGCGCCCGCCAATTGGCCGAATTTGAAAACCTTTTGCCCGGGGAAAAGGCGAGGAGGAGCGGCAGCAAGCAGTCAGCCAACCACTCCCGGGTGTAGCCAATCCAAGTGAAGCGCGCCAGATTTAAACCCTACAGCCCAGACCAGAGCCGGAAGACAAAGAGGGTGGAGTCTGAAGTCACCTCAAGAGCCTCAGGGAAGTCTGTGCGGGTCTAGGATTTTTAAAGGAAAGGGGTCAACACTACGGCTACCTCTTCCTCCGGTCCCAGGTCTGGTCACTCCCTCCTCCTGCCTGGCAAAGGGAGAGTGAAAAAGGGAAGGAATGAGACCCCCTGAAAGTCCAACCCCATACCAGAGAACAGATAACACCGATCTTATGGCCCTTTATGCCACCTGAGCAGCAGGATTTCCTATTTATTCAACATGTTCTTTCTGGTCTGTTCTTTCTGTTCCCTTCTTGCTAGGAGGGGCCTGATGTACTGAAAGAAAAAGGATGGGGCAGAGAGATAGGCATCCTCTCCGAGGAAATGCCTCCACCAACCCTCCCAGTCTACCCTAAAATGCCCTATATAGGAGATACACCTACAGGAACAACAAGAAAAAGACGACAGTTTATTGTCACCACTGGGAGCACAGGCCCCCCAGTCTGCTAAATCATCAGAATATTTAATTTATAGTCATATGTCAAGTCACCTTCGAGCCTGTGTCCCTATCCCCAGCCAGGGTTCTATCCCCAGGCCCAACATATTTCTTGAGTGTCAGAGTTGTGGATAATTGCATCAAAGCTACAGTATCCCACCTTCGGAGGCTGCAAAGATGGGATGGAGAGGGGGAGTGGCAAATAGAAGAAAGCCATAGGCGAAGTCCAATCAATAGTCATTAGAGGGCAAGAATGGCCCAGGATGTCAATAATCACAGGGGAAAGGGAATGCTGAGGACAAAATCTGGAGGAGAATGAAGTGGGGAGAGGCCTGGGCCAGGAGGCAATCTTGGTCTGGAAGAGGTCGGCCTGAGTCAGGAAATCTGGAGGCTGTGAAGCAAAGGACAGTGGACCAGGGGACTCAAACATCGTAGAAGAGTCGGACAAGCTGGTACCGAATGGAGAAGGTGACAGCACTGCCCACGACCTGTAAGAAGAAATGAACTACAGTAAGAACCACAGAGAAAGGGAGACAAGGAGATGTAAGTCACATCACCAACAGCATTGCACCTGTAGCAGCAGCAGGAACAGGGTGAGGTTTCTCTCATGCATGGGCCCAAAGACTTTAAGTAGCAAGTTGATGAGGGTCATGTTGTTACACTCCGTGAAGGCACCATCCTCATTCTCACTCTGGCGCACTGTCACTAGCCGGAGGCCTTCTGCTACCTGGAGGGGTCAAAAGTGGAGAGAACTTCAGCTAATACCTACGCTTCAGGAATGGGGACCTGCTCAATGCTTCCAAACTCCCCTTGGGTGTGATGTAGGCCTAGGTTCCCCATTCCCTGAATTCCGAATGGCAGCCTAGAGCCTTACCTCCTTGTTACCCTGTTACCTTTAGAATAAAGGTGCCCAAGAAAGAGAGGCTCTTGGTCTTGAACTTGGAATAGCTCATCTCCAGTTTGCCTGTCTTGGTATTGAGTCTGCAGGGGAAGACAGCTTCATGTGACTGGGCCACTACTCAAAGAACTCTCCTCCCTGTGCTTAATTAATAGGAAGAGCACTGAATGTGGAGTCAAACAGCCTGAGATCTATTTCTGGCTCTGCTGCTTGCTTCTGTGGGATCAGAGCTGCTGTGAACATTAAATGAGATCATGGAACTAAATGTGCTCTGTAATGTATAAAGGGCTAACTGCACGGCAAGAGTTAGCCCTTCTTTGGGCCCATTCCCTTTGCACAGCAAACGTCTAAGGCATCCCAAGGGAAAAAGCTATGATGTCCCCTTCAAGCCCCAAAGCGGCTACCTGGGTATACGGTGGCGAGGGCAGGGGATGATATGCAGGAGCTGAGGCAGTGAGTAGACGAAGTTGAACACCTGGGGCATGAAGAAGAGTAGCATGGTCTTGCTGAAGTGTCCCAAGATGCCCACCACGGCAAAGGTCATGCCAGCAAAGTAACAGAAGGTATCTCCCACAAACACCCGTGATGGGTACCTGTGTAGGGGAGAGGATCTGAGCCAGTGGCAAGAGGCATTAGCAATCCTTTCTCTCACATCACACACCCTGCGCACTGGGCTAGCCCTGACCCTAGTTCTGGCTCAGAGGACATTCCAGCTCTCCCAGCAACTCTCCAGGAAACAAGGTCCCGAATCCATCTATTCCTGGGGGCTCCACAGTACCTGCCCCCAGCTACAATTGGGTAGAGAATATTTAAGATTTAAGAATATTACCAAAAAGACCCAGAAAACACTCAATACAGAGATGCACAGGTTAAGCCTCTCCGTCAGGAGATGGGTCGCAGTGAGGAGGACTGTACTGGCCACAAATTCAAATAGCTGTCCCACTAGCCACAGGCCTACTTACCAGTTATGGTAGAGCAATCCCAAGGTGGTGAAAAAAAAGGGTATCATGAAGTAGAGGGAAAAGACATGATCATCCCGACAATCACCTTTGGAAGCAGGGGAAAAAGAAAGAAGAAAACGTTGACAGCCACGTCCCCTGCACACCTGGGTCCTATGTTTGTCTGTCCCTGAGTTCTGTCCCAAGCTGTATCATCCACCTCTCTAGGTCCCAAGAACTCACTACCCCTTTTATGTCATCCAAGCAGTTCCCAATATTTCACCTCTTTCATGAACCCTTCCTAAACTAGTTACTGTCTTACATTTGGTTTAGACCATTCAGACTTAGGTCTGAATACCAGCTTTACTTCCTAACTGTGTGACCTTGATCATGACACATTTAACTTCTCTGAGCCTCAGTTTCCTATCTGTGAAAAAAGGCTGATGAAAACACCTGCCACATAGAGCTGTTACAGAGTTTAAAGTGAGATCACATTTTAAAAGTGCTTAGCTTTAGTAAGTACTTATGGATGTCCATCAGCCAAAAACCACCAGCAACACGCCTGTAGTCAAAGCTGGGTTTACTGACTTGAAACAAGAGAAACTTTGGAACCCACACACCATGGGGAACCATGGGATGCCTCAGTAAGGAGGTGTTAGGAGGACTTTTTTTTTTTCTGCGGTACGCGGGCTGCTCACCGCTGTGGCCTCTCCCATTGTGGAGCAATGGCTCCGGACGCGCAGGCTCAGCGGCCATGGCTCACGGGCGCAGCCGCTCCGCGGCATGTGGGATCTTCCCGGACCGGGGCACGAACCCGTGTCCCCTGCATCGGCAGGCGGACTCTCAACCACTGCGCCACCAGGGAAGCCCAGGAGGACTTTTTATAGAATTTGTTTTAAATAATTCTGGGGAGGATGCAAGGAGGCAGAGTTTTGCCCTGCACTGGGTGCTGTCAGCAGAGATAATGCTATGATTGAGCATCTTAATAATTTTTATCCAAGAAGTGAGAGGAATTGAGTTGTTATCGGAAGGAAGCAGCAACCACTCATGTTAGCCAGAAGGGGATCTTGGTCATTTTTGTGAGATGCACCGCGTTCCTGTGGTTTTGTCTATGCTCAGACATGGTTACAGAGGGATCTAGTTTTGGTCTTACTCTATCACGGTCACAGAGTGACCCTGTCTGATTCTGAGGTTTTGTGAAGTTGTTTATGCTCAGTAGGAGAAGACCATGGCCTACCTATTAGTGCCAATGCTGTTAGAAATGACAGCGCTGCTATTTTCCTTTCTCACATTTAACAAATCTTAGTTTCTTTCTCACGTTTAACAAATTCCCCAAAGCCAGATAGCAGGCAACTTCCCTAACACTCAGACTTCTCTCCTCTCCCTAGTCCAATCCCACCTACCTTCCAGCTCCACCAGGTTGAAGACGATGATGGAAGCAGAAATGACTAGCGATTGGCCAGCCTCTAGGCCATTAATTCCTGCTAGGATATTGATGGCATTAGTACAGAACACTGCCAGCAGCCCCATGTAGACATAGTACAGGATCCCTGGGGGGAGAAAACAGTAAGAGAAGTAACACCACCTGTAGAATGAGAATTTAAGGATATTCTTCTGAGAAAAGTGGTGAGGATAGAGGATGGGATGAAAGGCCAACAAAAGGATCTAAGAAAACACAGGGACAAAACAGGGAGGAGAATGTGGAGCACCAGGAAGGATGCTCTGCTGGATATCTCACAGGGTAAGGGTGCCCTGAAGTAGGGGCCATAGGGGCAGAAGTGGCAGTGCTACTCACCCAGGTCCAGATGCAGGCCAAGAAGTGGGCGTAAGGGCTTGGGTACCACAATGGTCGTGTTGCCAAAGTTGGTGAAATAGACCATGAGGAGAGGTAGTGAGGCAGCTGTGGGCAGCAGGAGCTTATGGCGCCAGCGCAGATTCAGTACATCATCCGCGAAGCCCAGGAAAATCATGCAGCAGATGGCAAGGAGTGCACCTATCAGGGCCACAAACTGGGGAGGGCTCAGGCAGGTCATGGCTCCAGCCTACTCCCACTTCACAGTTCCTTTCAAGAATTCCCATCTTTTCTTTCGTTCTCAGTCCCTCCCCTCCCCGCCACACCCAAATAACCCCAACTCTCTCCAGTAGCTCCCAGTCCCAGCCACAGGCAGCAGCCCTCACTAACCCACTTACTTCATGGTGGGGGAAGGCTTTACACTGCTCCTCCACAAAGCAGTTCAGGAAAGGGAAAGGGATGAAGCAGAAGAGTATGATAAGGAAAACAGCACCGCTGATCACTCCCTGGGACTCTGGGCTGTGGCCCAGCAGCAAGCCGGGGGGAGGGGGAAGAGGAAAGGGGGCGTGGTCACTCACTAGTGCAAGCATCACCATAACCTGACTTGGGGGCGGGGAAGGGCACCACTACTGGAGTCCCAGATACACCCAAGGGTCCCATCTTCCCGCCTCCACTCCTTCCCCAATGCTAACCAGATCTGCCCTCCACCTCCCAGAGTCCCGGGCTGGCTGTTGGGTTAGCACTACGTCTCCGCTCGCAGTCCACCACTCCAGTCCCCGCCCCTGCCTGCCCACCCCTTCCCCACTGCCCCGGACCAGCGCGCGGCCCCTCACATTTGCTGCCGGCTGGATTTGTTGAGGTCCTGGCCGCAGAGCCGTGCGGCGATGAAGTGGCCACGGAAGGCAGGGATGAGTGTGAGTGTGGCTACAAGTCCCAGCAGCGAGCCGATCAAATTCACCAACAGCGGCATCGGCAACTCCGGGAAGGCCCACATGGTGACCGGCCAGGGGGCCTGGTCGGCCCCCTCCTTAGCTAACGGGCAAGCTGGGCAGAAGCCCCGTGGCCCCAGCAGTAAGGAGTGGCCGCTCCCCACAGGCTGGATCTTCCCACACCACCCTGAGCGAAACCCAACGACTCTGACCTGAGCCGCCCTCAGGACTCCCGCGAGCCTCTATAAAGCAACCTCGGCTCTGCCCCACTGCATCTGCCTACCCACTGTTTCCACCCGGATCTAGTTCGCAGAGCAACTGTCGTTGTGGAAGGCGGCGGCCATTTTTAATATGGGCATAAGAGTAGGGACAGAAGTGTGATTTTAAACTACACCCTTTATTCGAGAGTTGAATCATCAAGAGGGGATTGGAAAAGCAATTAAAGAAGGACAAACAAAGGCGGATACTTTCCTAACATCACATTAAAGATGTACAGCCCAAAGCGGAAAAACTCCTTGCCCGGTTCCAAGATGAGCGCCTCCTTGTACCGCGTGTCTGACGCCGCTTACTCTTCGTTCCACGTCAGGTTTAGCTCCGTCGGCCTTCGCGGGTCGCGTTTAAAGGGCCAGTGCCCCGCGTTTACTCTGGGACGCCTCTGGAGACTGGAAGATGGCTACTGGAAGCAAGGGGGAGGGCAGGCGGGATGAGGATGTGGAGCAGCACCTGCTCAGTGTAGAAAACCTGTCGCCAACATAGTCAGCGTTGGGAAGGAAGCCAAGGTAAACACAACTCAGTTCCCCGAAACACAGCTACAATTTGGAAGATGATGTAAAATGTAAAGAGCGGACACTTGAAAAGCCCCTCCCACTTCATTTTTTTCCGTGTCATTGAGCCAGGTGCTTTTCCTTCATCATCCCACCCGCCTTCTGCCCCCGCAGTAGCAGTTAGTTGCCGGGCAACACTGAGGGATACTTCAGCACTGTAGGGGCTGGGAGTACCCTCATGCTCTCAGGTCTTGGATTTAACCCCGTTCTAGACTTTCCTTGGTCCTGGATCATTGCACTGTGCCAGGCTCCCAGTCGGAGGAGGTGAGGCTGAGGCTTTGGAAAGAGCTAAGTAGGAGAACCAGACCCACAAGTGGCTGGCTTTCAGTAAGTCTGAGGAATTCCCAGGCAGGTTCTTCTCCAGGTTGGGTGCCTTTTGCTTGGCATCTGTTTCCTTACAAATAACAGTTCACCAGCATCTCATTCTCTTTCACAGACACACAGGCTCTAAGGTGGCAAATGATTTCTAGTCCTCAGAGAAGAACTCATCACCAGGAAGTGCGGGAGACGACTGAAGTATGCTGACATTTTGTTCACTCTTGAATAAGGAGTCAGGGTCAGGTTGACTCCTTTTAGGCAAAAGATAGGCCCTCCTGTCTCTCAAAACCAGATGTGAAATGTCCTTTCTACTCGAAGGTGGCTCTAATTAACAACTCAAACCATGTATATAAAGTAATCCCAGTAATTACTTGATAGTAGTATTCCTCCAAATTTTCAGTACTTATTATCCCACTGGTATTGTTTTTCTGTGTGTGTGTGTGTGTGTGTGTGTGTGTACCTGCACACGGGTGCATGAGTGTGCATCTGTGCCTCTTAGACTGGAAATTCCCTAGAGGCAAAGTGTTTTCTGTTCCACAGTGTGTTCCTATGGGGCTAAGGACACACAGATATCTGTATACAAGGCATCATCACACATAATGAGTCTGGATCTGAAAGAGGTACAGAGGGCAATAGGAGCACATGGAGAGAGCAATTAGTTGTGACCAGGGGAAGTGAGAGGACCTTGAGGAAGAGTAGTGTCTCTAAGGATTTCAGTAGGTGGCAAGAGTGGAAGGGCCTTCCAAACAGGGAAGGTGAGACGCCAGGAGCAGGTGGAAAGGAGGAGCTTGTCGGAGCCCCAGAGGAGGCAGCATTCAGTTATCTTGTTGCTCAGGAGCAGGCTGAGACTCCCTGGAGGTCTGAGGGACAGTCTGTAACTGCTTCCTGTTTTATTAGGAGGCCAATCCTAATAACTCTTCCTTCCCAGCTTGGCATTGGGCACCTTTGTCTCTTTCTTCTCCAGAGATTGTTAGCCCTCCCCCACGCACCCCCCTGGGAGAGGGTAGGGGATACTTGTTCAAAAACAAGACACTGGGGATTCATCATCCATGCATACATGTTACCATCAGAACATGGTTACTTGGATACTTGTCATATAATCTGAATATTTTTGTTCCCATGATGGTAAATGCCCAGTTGATTATCAGACTCACCAGGAGAAACAAACACACACATGACTTGGCCACACTTGAAATTTTGTGCCTGTCCTGGTACAAGTTCAAAGCATCTGCCTAAATGCTGAAGCTGGTCCTAGGACCCATGGATCAGGTGAGTTTCAGCTGGTTTCTTGGGCTGAGTAGACAAGGTCTGAGATGCGCATCTCCTACTGGGGAGCTCTGAGTGCCTCCCAGTAAGCAAAGCTAATGCACTATTAAGGCTGATTGCCTGACAAAGACTGTCCCAGAAATGTTTCACAGTGCTGAAAAAGTCCGTATGAGACAGCTTTGGAGAGTCTGGATCTATGACACTTGCAGGACCATATCTGTGGCTCTTCAGAAGCAGCTGAGTTACTCTTTTACCATTTCTTCCCACCTCTCTCCTGTCAGTTTATCAAAAGTTGTTAGCTGATAGCAAGCCCCAAGATCTCCCGTTCCACTTGGATGACATGAATGGGTTTTCAAAAGATGGAAACAATATAGGAATTCTCAGTGTTTACATGTATATTGGAATATTTTTTGTTAGACTTCTTAAAATTACAAAGAATTTGCTAACCCCTACTATGTGCGTGGGAAAATTTTAAGTACTGTGGGGACACAAAGTGATATAAATGTAATTGTTTTCCCCAGGGAGTCTACTTCATCATATTAAAGCACCTTGAGTCAATATGAGGGAAGAGAGATGAGTAAGACAGGGTCTCCACTCTTAAGCAGCTTTCTGGTGAGTGGGAAAAACAGACATATAAACAACCAGCTAGGCTATAAGGCACAATGAAATAAGTACAAGAGGTCTAGTAACAAGTGGATGGAAGATTGGGAGGACTAAGTAGAGAGACTAATATAAGACTGAATTGTGAAGCAGTATCTGGCAGCACAGGACCAATTGCTCAGTGGAGGAGTTGAAGTAAACCCAACAATTCAGAGACCTGAGATGAACTCTGAAGAACCCTGAAAAGGGTTCTTGGGGGAAGAGGGTCTTCACAGTGAAACTGTACCTGGACGACTTTCCACATAACCTGCTCCCCTAGCCCTAGCTGCTCTGCCCACTGACAGCTTCCTTCTGTGTCCCTGAGTTCTCTCCTCCCTTCATTTCTTCTCCCCTCAAGATTAAAAATCCACACTCTAGGAATCTTCTATGGTTTTGGAGGTCCAGTGATAATGCATGGGCAGGGTCACAGCAAGGTTACCCCATCACCCTACCCCATTCCTTAGAGTGAAATCTGGGGATGCCCCAAGCTTTCCTACCACCTCCTGTGGCTCAGGCACCCTGTCGCTGACCTGCCAGGCTCTGCTTAGCTCTGCAACCCCACACTTTAGAAGACATTGTTTACTCCCATCTGCTCACTGCTCAGACTAACGACTGGATTTGGGAGAGAGATACTTAACGCCTCTCTGTTTACCTAAGGAAGGCCTGCCATATGTATGTGGAGAAAAAGGGCCTCTTAGGGAATGGGGATTCCTTTGAATCCTTTTGTAGGATTTTCCTTCCCCTGCCTCCAGAAAGCAGTGACAAGCCTCTGTCCTATAGGGATGGAATCCATTCCCTTAAATCTAGGAAAAGGGATGGCTCCTGAGGCCAGAGTGTACCTATAACATAATTTTTGGGGTGCTTGCTGGGATATCACATATTTGGATGGCAGGGTCTTCTGGCTGAATCTACTGATAGTCCAGTGCTGCATTGCCAGCTCCCTCCTCGTTGCCACCCCCTCTACACGTGCTCCATAGGCAGGAGCTGTTACTATGGAAATAAATTATTTTTAAAAACAGAAGCAGCCCCAGGCTTTGGAAATACCTCCAGAATAAACCCACACGAGCAAGGAGGTTAATAGGGTGTCCCTTGGTCCTGGCTCCAGAGGGAAGAGGATGGGGGTGGAGGAGGGGGTTCAATGTTCCATGTTCTATTCTCAACCTCTACCAGGTTCAGGTTCTGGCTCCTCTTGCGTTGGTATCGGCTGGACCTCTGCCAGTCACTTCTATCTAGGAGGGATGCTCTGCAGCTACATACCTAGGGCCTAGCTTCCGCCAGGACATAGGAACCAAGAAGCTGCTGAGCCTGGGAGTGTTGGGATAAGGGGTTGATGCTATCCACAGGGGTCACCTCCTTTTTAACCCCACAGGCGTCCAAACTATGGAAAACTAAGGAACGTAAGGGAGAGCAAAGGCGTCATCTCAGGTGAGTGAAATTACTCTTGCTTACTCTCGCCTTGAGCTCGGGGGAGCAGGAGTACCCCCGTTTCCAGGATGGGGCGGGGTAGTTAAAGATCCCGCCTATTTCCAACCCTAGAACCTCCTCCGCTCTCCGCTCCTCCTCCCACCCTCTTCTAGCGCTGGAACGCCGGGCTCACTAAGCCCCGCCCGCCGCGGGTGCGGCTCCTTTAAGGCCGGATGGGGGCGGGGGGGCCGGCCGTGTTGTCAGTGTCAGCTCTGCGCACGCAGCCCTCCCGGAGCCGGTGCCTGCCTGCGAGCCCCAGAGTCCCCGCAGACGAGTCCCCGCCCGGGTCCGGTGGGGCCCCCGCCGTGGGAGGAGTCGGGCGCTGGCCGGCGACTAACGCGGGTTGGACTGTCGGACCAACTGAGGAGGGCCCCGGACTCCGGAGAGAGGGACCCCGGCGTCGCGATCCCCCAGGAACCTCCTCTCCTCGATCTGTGGCACCCACTAGTCCCGGGCACCCAGCCCCGGAGAGCCCCCGATCCCGCGCGCCCAGCCCCGGGGGAGCCCGCCCTCGCCCCGCGGCCCGCCCGGGCCATGCTCCCCCGGGGCAGCGGCTGAGCCCGAGCCGGAACCGGGATCTGAGCCCGCGCGGAGCATGGATCCAGACTGGGGGCAGCGGGACGTGGGCTGGGCGGCCCTGCTGGTCCTCTTCGCCGCCTCGCTGCTTACGGTGTTGGGCTGGCTGCTGCAGTATGCCCGGGGCTTGTGGCTGGCGCGGGCCCGCGGGGGCCGGGGCCCGGGACCCGCCTTAGCTGCCGAGCCCGCCGGCTCCCTGCGGGAGCTGGGCGCTTGGCGCTCGCTGCTGAGGCTGCGGGCGACTCGGGCCGGCGCCCCTGAGGAGCCAGGCGTCAGGGGCCTCCTGGCGTCGCTCTTCGCCTTCAAGTCTTTCCGGGAGAACTGGCAGCGGGCTTGGGTGCGAGCGTTGAACGAGCAGGCCTGCAGGGATGGGGTGAGTTGGACAGGAGGACCTAGGTGGTCCCGTCACTCAGCCTTTTCTTCTAGAGGAGGGACTGCTCAGGCCAGGAGGCACGTATGGGGGTGGGGAGCAACTGGGAAACCCTATGGCCTCTCTTTTCCTCTGGGATCAGAGAAAAGGGTGCAAGTGAGGCTGGCGGTTGTAGAAATCCGGCTGTGTCCCAAATCCTCTATTCTTGCGGTCTAGGTACTCTCTGGCTCCAGACCAGTGCACAACTTGCTGTTCTCATAGCAACGCTAATCCCTGTGCCCCAGGGCACTTCCTCCCAGCCTGGGTGCTGGTTGTGTGTGTGGCTTGGGTGGGTGGGTGGTGCTGCCGGGGGTTAGAAGGGAGACATGTGCACCTGTGGAAGGAATTTGCCTGGTCCTCATGCCATCACACCCAGTCAGCACTTCATACCCCAGATCCCTGGTGTGATCAGGCAGGTCTCCGGGGAGCCTGAATTCCCCCCCACCCCATCCCTCAGTAATTTCACTGCTGCAGTCTTAACACATCCTTCTCCATGCTCCCTGCAGTGTCTGTGTTTAGGGAAAGGTATTCAGGTGGAAAGGAGATTGACATTCCATGCCCCGCCCAGTAGATGAGCCTAGAGCTGCCCCTTGAGGGTCAGTCACAGACTAACCCAGCCTACTTCCTTCCATTGCACCATGGGCAGCTGGCCTCCCAGGAAGTGGGGCAGGAAGCGTGGTCATAAGACTGAGGTGGGGTGGGAGGTGGAGACCTCCCTCTCTTGGGGTCCACACTCATCTTGGCCCTCGCGGTCTATTAGCCCCTGGCTCAGAGGGTTCTCCATTTCCAGCCACCACTAGTCTGAGGGTTTTACTCCACTAGCTCTCCAGATGCCTGGAAACAGAAGTGGCCACGCAAGAAATTGCTCTGCTTCCTCTGCTCAGCTGACCTGAAAGCCAGATGGCATCTGTCAGTCTATGCCGTGAACTCAACCCTCCACCCAGCTCTCCCTGTACCTTGTCCCCGGGTCAGGACTGACTCCCCAGGACAGCTGACTCAGCTGGACATTAGCCTCCCTTGCAGGGGGTGGGGAGACTGGCGTTCCCAGCATCCATCTCCCTTGGCCTGGCTTTTGAACAAGACCGCTACAGTAGCAGAGAAGTTGGCTTTCCCTGGTTTGCCAGGCAAATGAGCCCTGTGGATTTGTTTCCTCCCATCCCAAGACCCTAGGAGGAGCTGCCAGCTGTCTGTGCCCCCTCCTTAATTCTTCCCATCCTGCTCTCTGGATGGGGCTGCAGCAGTTGGCTTCCACTGCTGTGGAAGAATTAGGAAGCTCTTACAACACCTAAGCTAAGCAGCTTTCTGCTCCCTAAAGCCATCCTGCTGTCTGCCTTGAGGAATTAGCCAAATCTCTGGCCCTTGAGCCCTCTGAGCTTGCTTTTCTTCCCAGTTCCTGTGGTAAAGTTCCCCAAGGCCAGGCTGAGCTAGTCTTCATCTCCAAGAATATGGATAGAGTCACACTCTTATGCCTCTACATCCTATTTATCTGGAAGAAGGTTTAGCTCTTGTCTTGAATAAGGGGCCCTACTGCTTTCATCCTTAGCTCAGCTGTGTCTCTGCCCAGCTACGATATACAGGTGGCACCAACACCTTTATTATTTTTTTTCTATGCACACCTTTCTTCCAGGGTAGGGCGGGGATGAAGAGGAAGGTGGGGGAGAAGAGGGAGGCTCCTGGCATTCCAGGAGAAGTCTAGGGTCTTCAGCTCAAGGTGATGTGGTCTCTGAGGCGGTCTAGCTTCCCAGCTCTCCCTAGCAGCTACAGGCCCTGGAAAGGCGGGCTTCAAGGGGAACACTTGCTGTCCTAAAGCCCTGAGCCAAGGAGGGGCCAGAAGCCAGCCTGCAGCTGAGGCCTCCGCAGTGCCAGGGCCTAGCCAGCAACTGAGTAGGCCAGCCCTGTGGGGGGCAGCTCCAGAGACCTGATCCTATGCCCACGTTACTCCCTCAGAGCTCCATCCAAATCGCCTTTGAGGAGGTGCCCCAACTCCCACCCAAAGCCAGCATCAGTCATGTGACCTGCACAGACCAATCAGAGCACACCATGGTAAGGGTCTTATGGGCACTGTCTTCTTTTAGGGCTGGAGTGGGGGCTGATCCTGAGTTCCCTTTAGTCTGAGCGTTCTTAACCTGAAGTCTTTGAATGCCTTAGGGATCCCAGGATTGGCTTCAGGAGGTCTGAAAATCCCACTAAAGTTACATGCAAACTGTAGTACATGTGTGCATATTTGCATTTTCCTGGAGAGAGGAGTCTTTGGCTTTTATCATTCTTTTATGGGCTTATGACCCCCAAAAGGTGATTCCCAAGGAAAACCGAAGTGGAGAGGGGTCTGCTGACCCGTTGTCGGGCAGGACAGGGCAGGGCCAAGTTGAGCACTCTTCCTCCGTGTGTGACCCTCCTTGCCTCCGTGCCTCGCCTGTCTCAGGTGCTGCATTGCCAGCTCTGTGCTGAGGAGGTGATGTTTCCAGTCTCTGTGACCCAGCAGTCCCCCGCTGCCGTCTCCATGGAGACCTACCACGTCACTCTGACACTGCCACCAACACAGGTGGAGGAGGATGTGGGAAACTGAGTTGGGGAGGGGGCGGACGGTTCAGTTGCCTCAGCCTTTTCAGTTTGGTTCCTCTCTAAGACAGAATTTGGGAAGGGAGGGTCCTGGGGGGGGGGGTTGGGAGTAGTTGGAGGAGTGGGGCAAGTCAACCCAGTCCCTTTGTCCCCTGTCCCCAGTTGGAAGTCAACCTGGAGGAAATCCCCGGCGAGGGCCTGCTTGTATCCTGGGCCTTCACGGATCGCCCAGACCTCAGGCTGACAGTGCTTCCCAAGCTGCAGAACAGGGAGGTAAGGGGGCAGGGCTGGGAGAGAAGCGGCAGAACAGGGAAGGGGAGGCGGAGCTGGGGGGCCTCACCTCCTTGTTCTCCGCCCTGCAGAGAGGTGAGGAGCAAGTAGAGCTCTCCACTATCGAGGAGCTGATCGAGGATTCCATAGTCAGCACCCAGCCAGCTATGATGGTCAACCTCAGGGCCTGCTCTGCCCCTGGGGGCCTGGTGAGTAGGTGCTCAAAGCAGATAGTTTGCGTGCATACTGTCCCCAGGGTACTGTGTCGGGATTCTTGCTCTTTTTACCTCCTTCTGCTCTTAGGTACCCAGTGAGAAGCCACCTATGGTGCCCCAAGCCCAGCCAGCCATCCCCAGACCTACCCGGTTATTCCTAAGGCAGCTTCGAGCATCTCACCTGGGACGTGAGCTGGAAGGTGAGAGCCAGAATCTTCTGGGGGACTGCCGAGGCTATGGTTGCAGGTGCCCCTGGCGCCCCTGCCAAGGGCGTGGCCTCTCAGCTTGGAACTGAGCATTTTCAAATTTCCGGTCCCCCACAGGTACTGGGGAAGTGTGCTGTGTAGCTGAGCTCGACGACCCCATGCAACAGAAGTGGACCAAGCCCATGAGGGCTGGGCCCGAGGTGGAGTGGAGCGAGGACCTGGCACTGTAAGGAGTGACTCCCCAGCCCCCACCCTTGCTCCCACAGCTGGACTGGGGATCAGAGCCTTCCAGCAGAGCCCTGGCATGAATCAGCTCTGTTTTCAGTAAACCTTGGTGTGAGCCTCTGCTGTCTGCCAGGGCCTGGCCTAGTCCAGATATAACCAAGATACACCCCCGCCCTGAGTTGATCACAGGCTAGAAGCAGAGACAGGTGTACATAAAGAAGATGGTATAAGTGCTCCAGTCCAGGTTTACACAAAGTGCCGTGGAAGTGCTTAGATGGGGGAGCTTAATTCCCATAGGTTAAGGATCAGAGTGGGCTTCATGGAGGAGGTGGCATTTAAATCACACCTTCGAGCAAGAGTAGGATTTTAACAGAGTGTTAGAGAGAAATGTTCATGGCAGAGGGGACAGCTTGAGTCAAGGAAAGAGAGAGTGATTTGCCGTAGAGGGAGACTGCGAAGGCAGGATGGGGCAGGAGCATGGAGGATTTGAATGCCTGGCTGAGTAGTATGGTCCCTGCTCAGCCCCATCCCATTCTCTTGGGAAGAGACCATATTTGGAGGATGATTGCAACACTTGTTCTATCTTATTTACCTCCATCTCTGTCTGCCTCTGGCCTGTGATCGACTCAAGGGTGGATTCAGTTTGCTAATCTCCCCCCTCCCTGCCCCACCTCTTCTTGGCCACAGGGATCTGGGGCCCCAGAGCCGGGAGCTGATCCTCAAAGTGCTGAGGAGTAGCAGCTGTGGAGACAGTGAGTATGGGGCAGGAAGGAGCACCTCTGGGTGGGTGCTGAGCGGGGCCTGGTCATGGCCCCAGCTCACAGTGCCACCCCTTTCCCCAGCTGAATTCCTGGGCCAGGCCACAATGTCTGTGGCCTCCCCTTCCAGACCACTGTCCCGAAGACAGGTGTGCCCACTCACCCCTGGGCCAGGTAAAGCCCTGGGGCAGGCAGCCACCATGGCAGTAGAGGTGAGAAGCTGGCCCCTGGGGGGAGGTGGGAGGACACGGGCTGGGGGGGGGAAGACCAGTCTCTGAGGCCCTGCCTCTTTCCACTTCCACCCCTCGGCAGCTTCAGTATGAGGAGGGCTCCCCCCGGAACCTGGGCACTCCCACCCCCTCCACTCCACGCCCCAGCATCACACCTACCAAGAAGATTGAGCTTGACCGGACCATCATGCCCGATGGCACCATTGTCACCACAGTCACCACCGTCCAGTCCCGGCCCCGGGTAGATGGCAAATTAGGTAAAGAGGAGGAGCCTGGGAGCCCAGCTCTAGCCAGGGGCCCCAGACTGCAGATCCGTGGCTGGACAGGGAAAGGGCAAGGAAAGCCCTAATTCCGGCTCTCCCTGTTTTCCGACCACATCTTCCTCATTGTCTTTGACTCTCCCAAACTTTCCCTTGCATCCCTCCATTTCTCTAACTAGTCCTCTCCCTCTTCAATCCTGGATCTACCAGCCCCTCCTACAGTATTCTCACACTTCCACCTCCCCAAGTTCCCTTCTGTCTTTTTTTTTTCCCCCTCTGTCTTTTCACATGTGTCTCCCCTTCCCTTTTCCCAGCCCCAGCTGCCCAATTGCCCCTCCCTCGCCCCTCAACCTCCAGCACCCTGTGGGACCCTCCAACAAACCCAGTGGCCTCCCTGGCAACTCTCCCACTCCCAGGGGCCCTCCATGACATTTCTTCCATCCCTAGGGGTCCCATGGAATTCCCCCTACCTCCACTGGGCCCCTTTGCCATCTCTGCACACTCAACATTTTCATGGCATCTCTCCGAGCCCTTGGTGGGCCCCGTGGCACTTTCCCACGCTCCCATTGGTTCCTGTGGTGTCTTTTTGTCCCCATGGCATCTTCTTAGTCACTCCTGCGATTAATCATCCCTTAGTCATCCCTACCCTCTGAGTCAACCAAAGTCTGCATCTCAATAAAGACGGTAGGGGGTGGGGGCCACTCTAAAGCAGCTCCCAGCTCACTGACCCTCCCCCACCCACCAGACTCCCCCTCCCGCTCCCCGTCCAAGGTGGAGGTGACTGAGAAGACAACAACTGTGCTGAGCGAGAGTGGTGGCCCCAGCAGTACCTCCCACAGCAGCAGCCGTGAGTAGGGAATCGGGAAGTGTGAGTGGTGGTTGGCACCCGGGCCCCAGAGTCAAAAACCATTTTGGGTGGGGCACAGGAGTTCAGGTCCAAGAAGGAGCTGGGGAGGAGTCAGGCTAGCCATGCCCTGTATCCATCCTCCAGCAGGGGAGAGCCACCTTTCCAACGGCTTGGACCCTGTAGCAGAGACAGCCATTCGCCAGCTGACTGAGCCCAGTGGGCGGGCAGCCAAGAAGACACCCACCAAGCGTAGCACACTCATCATCTCCGGGGTTTCCAAGGTAACGGGGCTCTGGGGAGAGGAGCTGGGCTAGGGAGAGAACCCTCATTGGTCACTCCTGCCCATTAAAACTTGTCCCTCCTGCCAGGTGCCCATTGCCCAGGACGAGTTGGCACTATCCCTGGGCTATGCGGCATCCCTGGAAGCCTCAATGCAGGATGATGCAGGGCCCAGTGGAGGTCCCTCTTCACCTCCCTCAGACCCACCAGCCATGTCCCCAGGACCCCTAGATGCCCTCTCCAGTCCCACGAGTGTCCAGGAAGCAGATGAGACAACACGTTCGGACATTTCTGAGAGGCCCTCTGTGGATGACGTTGAGTCGGAAACAGGGTCTACTGGTGCGCTGGAAACCCGCAGCCTCAAGGATCACAAAGGTGGGGAGATATTGGCAGCCCCCCCCCTTCTTTATACCCAGTATCATCACCTGGGTCCCACTGGACACTAAGGGACATAGGAGCCTCGGGCCAATCTCCTGCTTCCTCCCCTAAGGGATCCCAGAGTTCCCAGCCTGTTTCAGCCAAGCTTGAGTAGAGAGGGGGGAACTTGATGTCTTGAGTCTTGGCTTGGATCTAACAGGCTTGGGTGATAAGAAGAGATGTAAAAATATTTCCTTTTACCTCCCTTTTTTCTTTCTTCCTGGATCTAAGCGCATATCCTCCTTCCCTTATTCTCGCCCATCACCCTTTCCTTTCATTCTTAACTCTCTCCCCTATGCGTGTAAGAATTCCTACCCCAGGCAACCCTAGGAGTACCCCTCTAGCAGTGACACTGTCTGTGCACAGCTGTGGTATTTCTAATTTCTCAGGTTCAAGGGCTTGCCCCCAGACGTCCACATCCCTCTGCCAGTGAGTCTATCACTCACGAGTATTTATAACGATTTATGATTTAAGCCTGCATCACTTCTTGGGATAATGAGAGTCCTTAGTCCAAAGCCTGCCGTGTAAACACCCTTCTCATGATATTCGTCCTGAATTTACCTCTTTGAAGTTTTCCAGACACACTGCTTCCTGCTCACATCCTGGAATTTGGTCAGCAAGTCAGCGTCAACCCACTTTGTCCCTTCATGGCTTTTAGGAACACCCTTTGCCCCGCCTTTGTCTTTCCGTAGTAAAGAGGCCCAATCATCAATCTGTCCTCACGGAGCAGCCAGCCCCGTGACATTCCACCTCAGGGGCGGTGGTCAGGAGCATCACCATGTTTTCCTCAGGAAGGATAAAGGGCATGTTTGTTCTGTTCTGCATCTTGGACCCCTTCATGCTTGTCCTTTCTCTGCTCCCCTCCTCACCCCACCCCATGGAACCCCTCTCTCTGCCTCAGCCTCCCCTCTCCCCTCACAGTGAGCTTCCTGCGCAGTGGCACTAAGCTCATCTTCCGCCGGAGGCCTCGTCAGAAGGAAGCCGGTCTGAGCCAATCACACGATGACCTCTCCAACGCGACGGCCACACCCAGCGTCCGAAAGAAGGCTGGCAGCTTTTCTCGCCGTCTTATCAAGCGCTTTTCCTTCAAATCCAAACCTAAGGCCAATGGCAACCCCAGCCCCCAGCTCTGAGGGCCCTGCTCACCTCCTGAGCTAGGAGAGGGCAGGCATCCTCTCAGCCCCTTCCCCACATTCCCTTCCATTCCCCTTCCTGGATTCCCGGTAGCCTGGGCCAGGGAAGCCCTCTGGGTTCCAGGAAGCCCTGTCCATCCTGGGCTCTGGGGCTAGTTGGAAGGGGACTTGCAACGGGAAGTGTGTGAGAGGTGGACACCCGTTGCTGAGGACACAGAGGAGGGAGCGGGTGGCCCGGAGAAAGAGGAGGCTCTGTCCTGGTGCATGTGGGCGTTCCTCGGACCCACTGGCCTGCTGTTGGCACTGGCCCCTCAGAGGAGTCCTGGGGTGCTCAGCTCCTCAGCTGATCCTTCCTCCCTTATTTATTCTCTTTTCTATTTATATGTGTGGTCCCGGACCCTCAGTGAACAGGTAATAGAGGGCATCTCTCCCAGGTGACCCTTCTTCCCTATCCCAGGAGGGTAGGCAATTCCCTTTCGGATGGGGCTCCCTCACCTCCCTCAGGTCCCCACTCCGACCAGCACCAATGTCTGCCTCTGAGGACATTGACAGCTCATAGAAAGCCGGGCCGGTGCCCGGGATGGGGGGCAGGTACTCCCCACCTCCCTGCCTCCCCTTCTGCTCCTCATCCCTCCCTCCCCCTTTGTTACCGTTTTTGTACTTGATGCCTTCTCTGTGAGCAGTGGCTCTGTTGGAAGGAGGGAGCCAGGAGCCTTTCCCCGAGAGATGGCTTCAGGGGCTTTATCTACAGAGTGTGTGATGACGGAGCAACAGCAGAGCTGCACCTCTGTATAGTGGGAGATGATGATGTCCATTGCTGTGTGATGGCCTGGAATTTAATTTATTAAAGTCAAATTGGAGTTTATAAACTGGACAACTGGTCATCCTTTGACAGGCGAATGGGCAGCGAGGCTGTGGTGTTGGAGTGGGAGGATCAGAGACAGGGCCCAGATGGTGAGATGGGGTCGGTGACACATATATTGGGTCTACGAAGTTCCTGCAGGGAGGATGGGACATGTAGAGAGAGGATGGGAGAACAAGCGTCTTTGAAGGGTGAAGTTGTAGCAAAAATGTCAATCAGAAAAAAAAAGTCCATCAGCTAGTAAGGGCATCTTCATTCCCCTTCCTTGAACAGGCTGCTCCTTCTAGAATATAGGAGAGTCCAGAGCACAGCCTCTTGATCCAGACTGCCTGGATTTGAGTCCCAGCTCCACTAATTATCTTTGTGACCTTGGGCAAGATATGTAAACTTAGAGCACCTCACTTTTCTCATCTGTAAAGTGGGAACTGTGATAAAAGTAACTATCATTTGGTTGTGGGTTAGAACTTGGCTGGCATACAGTCAGTGCTGAATAAGTGTGAGCTGTTGCCTCAGAAGAGACGGATTGGGAGGGGGAAGTCTTATAAGGGTTTCATCATAATAAAAAGTCTTTCACTCCTAAATGTGGGCAAATTTCAGGGAGTTATGGATACTAGGAAACTCTAGCACGCTGGTTCCTGTTTTCTGGGATCTTACACAGGACTTGAAACAGATAAGCTGCTGCAGGATGTCAGAGAGAGCACTGGACCAGGAACAGAAAACCTGGGTGTACCACAGACACAGCAAGTGACCTTGAGAAGTCCACTTCTGCTTTCTGAACCTTAACTTCCTCATCTCTAAAATGAAGGGTGGCCTAGATAATCATCCAGGTCACTCACTTCCAGCCTTGCCATTCTGACTAACCTATATCACAGGGGGCTTCAGGGCACCTGCCTTTGGCTAGGCAGCTTGGAGTTGTGCATTTTCCCCATGCTCCTGTCGGCGCTAGTCACAGAATAATGGAATATTTAGAAAGGGTGGCAGAATATGGATGTTTGGTTATTTGCATATATTGGTATGCTAAATTCTAGGTCCTCAAAACTCAAAGGTTTATCAAGCTACTTCCCCTGATCTAAAAAATACAACTCTTAATAGTTCACAGAGGAGCAGTTTGTTTACCAATATGACAAGACGGCCAAACACACTGAACTTGAAATTTCACAAGAAACTATTGTTGATGGGAGGGCAGGTATTCTGATTCCTACTAGACCTGTGGATTGAGCTGATGGTGACTGGAAGATGTACTCAGTTTCTAGGGTGACCTGCCCAGAACTCAATGCAATCACATATTTAGTAGTGACAAAGAGCCTGATCACATTTCAGAAATAGGGATTTAAGAAAATGAACTCAAAAGAAACGCAAAACATAACCTAATTCACTTTATACTTTCAGAAGAGATACACAGTTTTTTTTTTTTTGGCGTTACGCGGGCCTCTCACTGCTGTGGCCTCTCCCGCCGCGGAGCACAGGCTCCGGACGCGCAGGCTCAGCGGCCACGGCTCACGGTCCCAGCCGCTCCACGGCATGTGGGATCCTCCTGGACTGGGGCATGAACCCGCGTCCCCTGCATCGGCAGGCGGACTCTCAACCACTGCGCCACCAGGGAAGCCCGATCCACAGTTTTTGATGAGTATGAATTACGCTTTAGGATTTTCTGGCAGCCTTTTTTTTTTTTTTTTTGCGGTACGCGGGCCTCTCACTGTTGTGGCCTCTCCCATTGCAGAGCACAGGCTCCGGATGCGCAGGCTCAGCGGCCATGGCTCACGGGCCTGGCCGCTACACGGCATGTGGGATCTTCCCGGACTGGGGCGGACTCCCAACCACTGCGCCACCAGGGAAGCCCTTTCTGGCAGCTTTTAAAGAACAAATATCTGGATGTGTCTTGAATTATCCAGCCAAAATTGTGTCTTGTTTTCAAGAGAAGCAGATTGAGATGGAAGTGACCTATGTTAGACAGCAATACACCGTTTCAAATTTTGGAAACATGCGTGGATTCCAGAGATATCCTGAAATTTTTGCTCTATAAATATTGTTTGAGTCTACACAGCTCAGTGAATGGATTTTTCTTCATGAAATTGCTAAATTAAAGCTGAGAGCCATCTTTAGTGGTGTAAATCTGAATTCAAATACAGTTGGCATTTTATGAAGTATTAATATACCTATGTGCTTTTGAATGGATAAAGTTGATAAAACATATTTTTGTTACTCTTGAATTATATTTTAAAATAGGGACAAAGTTTAATTCACTGTTTGTTGTTAGTAACAAACTTCATGCAGAAAATTCTGATTTTACTCTGTCTTTGCTATTTTTAAAAATATTTATTTATGTGGTTGCGCCGGGTCTTGGTTGCGACAGGCAGGCTCATTAGTTGCAGCTACAGTGCTCCTTAGTTGCTGCCTGCATGTGGGATCTAGTTCCCTGACCAGGGATGGAAACCCGTCCCCCGGAATTGGGAGCTCAGAGTCTTATCCACTGCGCCACTAGTGAAGTCCCTGGCTTTGCTATTTTTTTTTTTGCGGTACGCGGGCGTCTCACTGTTGTGGCCTCTCACATTGCGGAACACAGGCTCTGGACGCGCAGGCTCAGCGGCCACGGCTCACGGGCCCGGCCGCTCCGCGGCATGTGGGATCTTCCCGGACCGGGGCACGAACCCGTGTCCCCTGAATCGGCAGGCGGACTCTCAGCCACTGCGCCACCAGGGAAGCCCTGCTATTTTTAATGGCATCTTTAAGTTCATTTTATTTATGTTGAACATGTAAGGTGTTTTCTGACTATATAAATTATTTAGGTTTATATTTAGGTTAGAAAATATAACGCAGTAAATATCAATCCCAATGAACTTTACTAAGGTACATAATTTTTAAACAAATATGTCTTGGACCCTTACTGAGTTTCAGCCACTAGGCTAAACAATGGGGTTATAAACATGAAAAACACACGCAATCCCTGCCCTCTCTCATTGAACTGAGTCTAGTGCAGAATGCAGACACATAAATAGGCAAATACAATACCGCATGATAGAGCTGTAATGGGGAAATGCAGGAAAGGGATGTCCAGGAAGACTTCCAGGAAAAAGAAGCATCTTCGTTGAGACCAGAAGAATGAGTAGGAATCAAACATATGTGGGAAGGGAAGAAAGGGAAGATTATTCCAGGCAGAGGAAACAGCAAGTACAAGGCAGGGGAGGAAAGGCGGCTAGGTGTGGTGGAGAAACTGAAAGAAATGTGGGGGCTGGAGAGCAGAGAGTGAGTTCGAGAAGCACTCAAGACACGGTGGAGAGAAGTATGCAGGACCCGGATGCTGAACAGTCTAGAAAGCCTCAGTATGGTTTGGGGCTTTGTCCTGAGGACAACAGAATGACTTTGAGTGTTTAAAGCAGGGTGGTGGTTTGATCAGATTTGCTCTTTGTAAAGATCACTTGAGAGCTCCGTCGAGAATGGTATGGAGGGAAGTAGGAGTGCCCGCAGTGGAACCAGTTAGGTCAGTGTAGACATCCGGGATGGACGTTGTTAATGGACTAGAGAGGGGGCGGCGAAAATCAAGAACGGGGGATGAACATGAGAGATCCTGTATTTAAGGGGGTAGCATTTACAGCACTTGGCAATGCATTGGATGCTACGTGTGAGGGAGGAATCAGCCATGACCGCCAGGTTTCTGACTTGAAGGAGTCATTCACTGAGCCTGGTGACACAGGAGGTGAGGTGTAGGGGAAAGAGATGCCACAAGGAATACTGATATTTAAGAAACAGTAAGATTAAGAAGGTGAAGGACCCCCAGTTCGGGCTGAGCGGGGCTTGCTGTGCTGGGCACGGAGCCTCGCATGCCTCCTCCTCCGCCTCCCCGGTCTCCTCCACCTGTTCCTCCGCCTCACCGCCCACGCGGCCAGCTAGCTTGATAACCAACAGAAGGTCGGAGACCCCTCTCTGCGCTCAGCCCGAGCTCTGCGCATGCCCAGTGGGTGCCGTGGGCCGAGCCTGCGCAGTTGGAGGAATTCGGGCCCTAGGGATCCCCGCTTGCGCCACGCTAGGAGAACCGCGGCGCCAGCAGCGGTACCTTTCCGCGCGTCCCGCCGCCCCTCACTCCCGCCCCTTCCGTGTTTTGGTCGCGCATGAGTTCCGTCAGTCGCAAGGGCGATTGGTTGTTAGAGGGATCCGAGAGCGGCGATTGGCTGTCGTTGGCCGTCGCTCAAGCGCCCTCCCGGAGACGGTGTGAGGTGGGCGAAGAAGAGCAGGAGAGATCCCGGAGCAGACTAGACTGATCGACGGTAAGCCGCGGGGGGCTCCGCCGGGCAGCGTCGGGCTGGGCTTTGGGCTGGCAGCCGAGGCCAGGCTCTTCCCCGGTCGCTTAGGCGAGGCTCCCTCTTGCTGTTCGGCCACGCTGGTCTGCCTGGTGCCTGCAGCGCCTTGACCCCAGCATCGACTCGAACCTCTCGCCTGGGGCTTCGCTGCCGCTGAGACACGGTCGTCGCCACGCCTTGGGGGAAGCCTGCGGGGCTGAGAGGGAGAGGTTTACCCGCCGGAACGGTCTCCTTCTTTCTCTCCGAACTCTACCTGTGCTCTAGGGGCCCGGTCCTCACCGCTTAGGGCAAGTCTTCCCTGCTTCGCCTGCCACTGGGATTTCTCCCTGTTCAGCTTTCCCCCATCCGGCGCTTTGTTTTGGTCGTTGTCTTAACACGTCAGAGTCTTATCTCTTCGACCACATTGTGAGTCCTTAGGAGGTTCCGGATCTGGGTCCCTCCTTTCTTGAACACCATTCAGGGTTCATTCGGTGTTTTGCGTTACAATTTATACTCAGGTATTTGCTGATTGCTTCTTACTATGACTCCTGATGAAAGGAAGGGTTAGGAATCCTTCGGGCTTTCCTTTTGTTGATCTTTTTGTAGAATTCGTGCTTAGATCATCTCATCCTTAGAAGCAAGGATACGAAGAGCCAACACTTGTTGAGTTGTGGCGGTGTGTTATGCTAGGCATTTTAATATCCATTATCTGGTTTAATCCATAAATCAGTTCAATGAGACAGGCATGATTATTCCCATGCTACATGGGAAACCCGGGCTTAAGTAACTTGCCTGAGGTCACATAGCTAGTAAATGTTGGAACTTTCTAATCAGATCTGTTGAATCCATCATCCACTGCTGTGATATTAGTATCCTGTTTCACATTTAAGGAAACAGGTTCAAAGAAGCTAGGTGATTTGTCCAAAAGTAAAGTTATAAGTTAACAGATTTACTTAAACATTAAAAGAGGTTGTAGTAGGTACGTGGTGGCCCTGCAGTTAGAACTGAACACAGCACAGACCAGGCTTTCTAGGAGCTCACAGCTTATTGGAGGAAACTGACAAAATAGCTACTCAATAAAACATGCTTTGGGTATTGTGTATTTGGATATGATGTTTGTGGGGAGGAAGGAATCAGACATGAAGAGGTAAGACAGTCTGATGTAGGAGGAGAACGGAGCCAAGCTCCCTGGTTTTGAAATCTGTCTCCATCATTTTCTAGCTTTGATCTTGGGTAAATTACTTAACCTTTCTGGGCCATTTCCTCATCTGCGAAGTGGGTAATAATGGTACCTACTTCAGTAGGGTTGTTGTGTTAATGAGTTTTTATACATATACTTAAAACAGTGCTTGGCATATAGTAGATAGTTAACAGGTGTTATATTTTTCTAGGCTGAGCAAACTCATTGAGACAGGAAGCTTGAGCCCAGGTCTTCTGACAGCTGGTCCAGCACCCTTTTCTTATACAGGTTGCCTCATTTGCATCCCTTGCCTACAGAAAGAGGAGTGGTGACCAAATAGTCACTTTGTCCTACAGCTTCCCAGGGTAGAAACAAGCAGCGTACAGGGAAAGAAAGTAAAGAACGCTGCGGGATGGTGAAAGAGGGATTCAGGGAGCTTTGCCTAAATTTCAAGTCATTCTAGATATCTAGATAGCCTGCTTCCTGGGCCTTATCCACAGTCTAACAACAGGTATGTGTTTAGAATATTTGTGCTCAGCATTGTGCTGGACACAGTAGAGGGACACAGGCGTGATATGGTATCTGCTCAGAAGCAGCTAATATTGTCCAGTTGGGTAGATGAGAGTAGAACACAAAACAACCATGAGTGACCAAGGGCAGCAGAAAAAATAGGGTTGAGCTTTTCTGGTTTCAACTATGCTAGCCATCAAACCGAAAGGGGAGAGTGATTTGAGGGGCGGGGTAGTTTAGGAACACTTCCTGGGATATAATCATATCCCCACATTTATTGAGTTTCCCAAGAGTACAAAGCTCTGGGCTAATGCTGGGAATGAGAAGTGAAGAAGAGATGGGCTCTGCCCTGAGAAGCTCCTCGTCTAGGGGACACGCATTCTGTTCCATTGTAACAGGTGGTTGGATGGAGGTGTGTACCGAGTGCTGTGGAGGCAGGAAGGGGGGATATGTCAGCTGTACCTGGGTGAATTGGGAGAGGGGTCACCAAGCAGGGGGCATTTGGGCTTGAAGCAAATGAGTAGAGGTTTCTCAGGCAGAGCGTTTTAGGAGAATGTAGTATGTTTAGGGACAAAGATTACTGACTCAGAGAGAAAGAGGGAATAAATGGATAGGTGTGGGAGGAAGGGCACGACCTTTGGATTAGAATCAGGGCACTCTTACACCAAATGAAGTGAATGAAGTTTGGAAGAGGACTCAGCACAGGGCTGACACGTGGTAGGCCCTCATGTGTTAGTTCCCTTACCCAGCTCCTGGAGAAGTAAGTTGCGACCAGTTGGAGAAGAGCCTTGCATGCTGTGCTAAGTGGACTTGATCCTGAAGGTAGTATAGGAGGTTTGGACTGCTATGTCTGACCTAGGAAGGCTTTCCCTACTTCTTCTACCCCCAAATTGTAAAAGTAGTCCACATTTTCTCCTAATAGGGCTTCACTATTAGTCTACCAAGAGTTCAGCAACCCCAAGTACTCACACCCCAGAGTGTCAAAGGTAGTTGGCTTCTTCTCAGAGGAGAGGCAAAGGCTGTGGATTTAAAAGGGGTTTCTTTGGTAAGCTGTTAGATATAGTAGGTTCTTACAGTTGTAGCTATGAAAGATGTTGTGCATTTTGTGTTTTCTGGGTTTTTTTCCTTAGTATGTAGTAAAGTTCTTTTTCAGAGTTCCCACCTGTTTCAGGAAGGCCAGCAGGAGCAATGCCCCCGCTCCCTCTCAGGTTACCACAGTGGGGACAGCAAGAATCAGTGAGAATCCTCAGGAAGAGGTGACACTCAGGGGACAGAGTCAGGGCCTATTAGTGTCTTTTCTAACCCCAGAGATTTTGCTTGCAGTATCATCTGTCATTCTGTGGGTTTTTTTTGTTTTTTTTAATTTTTTTTTATTTTTGGCTGCGTTGGGTCTTCGTTGCTGCTCACGGGCTTTCTCTTAGTTGCGGCGAGCGGGGGGGACACTTTTCTTTGTGGTGCGCGGGCTTCTCATTGCGGTGGCTTCTCTTGTTGCAGAGCACAGGCCCTAGAGCATGCGGGCTTCAGTAGTTGCAGCGCGTGGGCTCAGTAGTCGTGGCTCACGGGCTATAGAGCGCAGGCTCAGTAGTTGTGGTGCAGGGGCTTAGTTGCTCTGCAGCATGTGGGATCTTCCCGGATCAGGGCTCCATCCCATGTCCTCTGCATTGGCAGGCAGATTCTTAACCACTAGAAGTCCCTGTGTTTTGCATTAACGAGGGAAACTGTTCTTTTGTTGTTCCTCAAACTCTGTTCCTGGAAGCCCCACCAGAACTGGAGTGCTGAGTTAAGAGAGCATATTTCTAGGCCTAACCCAGCCTTCCCGGATCCAAACCTTTAGGGGAGGGGCTGGAAACCTCTGCATTTGTGTGCATATTAAAGTTTGAGAACCTTTAGTTTTTTTATTCAGCTTTCTTCAGCAAATATTTGTTACATGCCTAAGTGTGCCTAGCACTGTGTACACCCAGTATAAACTGGACAGGTAACCGCCTCTTACGTGAAGTGGAATCTGCACTGTTGTTCAGAGGATGTTAGGGCCATGGTGGAGTAAAGCACTGGATAGGTTAGGCAAAGGGAGTTTGTACGGCACTTTGTAAGTCTGGCAGGGGACTTACACGATACAGTAAGAAATAAGGAGCTTCTAAGGTCATCTGTGTGCATAGGAAAGAATGTGGACTTTGGAGTCAGCCTCACCTGACCCGACCACACTAGTGTGTGATCTTGGTCAAACCAGTTAACCTCTCCAAGCCTTAGGCCCTTATCTACAAATGAAGTTAAAAATAGTGCTTACCTCATAGGGTGGTGTTGGTAATTAAATGACACAAGGCAAATAAAGTGCTTAGTAGGTGCTTGGCGTATAGTAAGTGTGAAATTAAAAGCAAAAGGGCTTGTTACTCCATTCTGAAGATGAGGATGTTCAGGAGTAGAAGGGTTAAGTTACTTGGCCAGGGTCTCACAGCTAAGTAGGTGGTGGACAGAGGCGTCTGGATTTGAACCCTGGGTCATTCCCCAAAGCCTTCTTTTTGAACCTGAGCATTGTTCTGCTTCCTGTAGGAGTAATTCCTTCTTGGCGGGTTGCTCTGAAGCTCCTTGAAAAAATGTCTGTTGAAGTTGTTAGCTTAGAGCCTGGCACATGCTCAGTAATGTTAGTTTGTATTCTCCTTTCCCAAGAACAGCAGACAGCTTCCAGGGGTTTACGGAACTGCTACTCTGTCCTTATTGAAAAAGCATGGAGTTTGTCACGGGCCACTGGAAAATGTCTTCTGGGTCTAGGCCGGCTGCCCGCCCAGCTGCTTATGCCCAACAGCACTTGGGTGGAATCCTGGCAGCTGCTGATTTCTTCCTCCCCCTCTATAGGGTGAAGGCCATGCCGCCCCCTGGGAAAGTTCCTCGGAAGGAGAACCTGGGGCTACAGTGTGAGTGGGGGTCCTGCTCCTTTGTGTGCTCAGCCATGGAGGAGTTCTGCGAGCACGTCACTCAGCACCTGCAGCAGCACCTGCAGGGCTCCGCGGAGGAGGAGGAGGAGGAGGAGGAGGAGGAGGAGGAGGAGGAGGACCCGCTGGGTAAGGAAACAGGACACAGCAGGGGAAAGAGCTTGAGGGTTGGTGGAAAAGCTGATTTTCCTTGCTGCACAGGGGGAAGGCAGCCGGCAAGAGTGGTGGTTTATTTTCCTAATTGTGCTTTTTTTTTGCTTTGTTTATAAAAGCACTGTAGACTCATTATAGAAAACTCATTCAACAAGGATATATGGAATGAACCTGCCATCCTGCCATCAAAAGTCAATTACTGGGCTCCCCTGGTGGCGCAGTGGTTGGGAGTCCGTCTGCCGATGCGGGGGACGCGGGTTCGTGCCCCGGTCTGGGAAGATCCCACATGCCGTGGAGCAGCTGGGCCCGTGAGCCATGGCCACTGGGCCTGCGCGTCTGGAGCCTGTGCTCCGCAATGGGAGAGGCCACAACAGTGAGAGGCCCGCGTACCGCATCTCTCTGCATGTGTATACATAAATTAGATAGATATGATTTTAGTTTTTTGAAAAGGATCATATTGTACAAGCTGTTGGCAAGCTGCTTTTTTCACTCTCTGGTAGTGTCTTTCAATTTTTTTTTTTTTTTTTTTTTTTTTTTTTTTTTTTTTTTACTGTGACCACCAGTTAGGAATACATCTTACTTATATCACAACCCTGTACACAAAAGTTAAAAAATACTAAAAACAATACTTGCCTTTATTAAATTCTCTCTGAATTGTTCTATCTTATTCTCTTTCATTAAAAAAAAGTGTGATTTGCAGTCCCCTAAACTGATTTCACTACCCACTAATGGGTCACAACACAGTTTGAAAACTCTGTTCTACAGAAGGTATGGAGACACCTCTCCTTCCCCCACCTCAAATTCTGTTTTGAGTCTAGTGACTGCGAACTATAACTCATAGCTTCAAAAGTCAAGTAATATTTATACAGAAGAGAAATTAGGGGATTATTTTTAAAAATATCTACTTTTCAAAACAAGTAAACCCTTATAAAGCAGTGGAAATTTGGGGCTTAGACAGATGCTAGAGAGACAGGAAGTGGAATTGAATAGTCCTAGGGAATAGTCCATTCTAGGGAAGGCCGATCTTGGGCAGCATATGGGGGAAAGAAGGACTTCCGGTTTGACAGGAAGGAGTGGGAGGTGTCTCAGTTCTCGGGAACAGCAGAAACTCGGAGCCACTGTAGCAAAT
Organism: Pseudorca crassidens; assembly: GCF_039906515.1. Lineage (NCBI taxonomy): Eukaryota > Metazoa > Chordata > Mammalia > Artiodactyla > Delphinidae > Pseudorca > Pseudorca crassidens. The sequence continues at coordinate 96,205,265 of NC_090304.1, forward strand.
GCCAGCCACACCTGCTGTCTCTGAGTCACTGGCACTGGGACATGCACACACTACATACCCCTACCTAGACCGCACTTCCCCTCCACCTGGTTGCAGTCTAATATTTATACATGTGATTATTTGATGTTTTTTTTCTCCCTGACTGAAAGCTGTACGAGGACAAAGACTGGGACTCTTTTTTACTCGTCGTTGTATCCCTGGTGCCTGGCACACAGTTAGTGGTCATTAAATACTAGTATTTGCTGAGTGAATTCCTGGCATACCAGGTCAGTCTGGCATCCTCCCTTGCTGCTAAGTGGACGGAGAGCTCTGGAAAGTATCAGACTCTTCCTTCTAAACCCCTTTTTGCAGAGGAAGAATTCTCCTGCTTGTGGCAGGAGTGCGGCTTTTGTTCTCTGGACAGTTCTGCTGATCTTGTGCGCCATGTCTACTTCCACTGCTACCACACCAAGCTGAAACAGTGCGGGCTGCACGCCCTGCAGAGCCAGGCCGACCTCAGCCCCTGCGTCCTGGACTTCCAGAGCCGCAACCTCATCCCTGACATCCCTGACCACTTCCTGTGTCTGTGGGAACACTGTGAGGTCAGCAGGCAGAGCCAGTAATAGGGGTGGAGGGAAGTTGGGGATCTCAACTAAAGATGCCTTGACCCTCTCAGGAGGAGGAGTTGTGGCTCGTGGGCTTTCAGGGATGCCCTGTATTCCTGAGGTTCCCGCTAGCAGCCCTCCTACATTTCTGGGTAGCCCCCTTGCTCAAACTTTCCTATCCCCACCAAGTTAATTTGGGAGAGAGCCGAGAAGCCCCCTTTGGACACCTAGGGGTAAGAGTCCCTCCACCCACCCTCAGTCCTTACCCCAAGTTGCTCCTGGCACAGAGCTCCTTCGACAATCCCGAGTGGTTCTATCGGCATGTGGAAGCGCACAGCCTTTGCTGTGAATACCAGGCAGTCGGCAAGGACAACCACGTGGTGCTGTGTGGCTGGAAAGGTAAGGCCACTCTTTGATTTCTGACCTCTAAAGAAACCTTGGGGTTGCTAAGGGGCCAGGGCAGCTAGGGGTGGGACCAGTCCTGCAGGGCAAGGTTGGCTGCTGACTGGAGAGACGTGGGGGTACCAGAGCCTACTCTGAGGGTTTGTAGCTGGACCTGACTGGACCTTCCTTCCCAGGCTGTACGTGCACCTTCAAGGACCGCTTTAAGCTTCGAGAGCACCTCCGTAGCCATACCCAGGAGAAGGTGGTGGCCTGCCCCACCTGCGGGGGCATGTTTGCCAACAACACCAAGTTCTTAGATCACATCCGTCGCCAGACCTCATTGGATCGTAAGCGGTCGGAGCAGGGGCATGGGTGCAGGCTTGGAGTGGAGGTCGGGGGCACATTCCCAGGAGAGGGGACCCCTGAAGGTATCTGCAAGTTGGCTGCGTCTACCTTAAGGGCTCAGTCACCTACCACAGTCTCTGCTGATAGAGACTCATTAGACGTTGTTATTCCATGCTTACTGTGTGCCACAGCTCTTATCTCAGTGAATCCTAGCAGCAGCCCCATGAGGTAGGCCTCTTGTCCACGCTTTTGGCAGATGAGGAAACTGAGGCTCAGAGAGGTTAAATCGCTTACCTGAGATCACACAGCTAGTAAGTGGTCAAGCCGGAATTCTAATTCAGCTTCTCAACTCCAAGTCCCATGCTCTTTCTGTGATACTATGTCCGTCCATAGTTCCCTAAGCTCCCCGCTCCTCCTCTGGTGGTTCCCTTCTGCCTGGGATGGTTCCCCTCTCCCAGCTTGCTCTCCTCTCTGTGCCTCTCCACCATCCCTTACAACCCACCCTCTCTTCTGCCCGCCCCACCACAGAGCAACACTTCCAGTGCTCTCACTGTTCCAAGAGATTTGCCACGGAGCGGCTGCTGCGGGACCACATGCGTAACCATGGTGAGTAGCTGGCCACGCCTCTCGTCCCGGCCCACCCTCCAAGCTTCCACTAGCCCTCGGATCACAGCCTCCTCTCTGCTCCTCAGTGAACCACTACAAGTGCCCTCTGTGCGACATGACCTGCCCACTGCCATCCTCCCTCCGAAACCACATGCGCTTTCGCCACAGCGAGGACCGACCCTTTAAATGTGACTATTGTGACTACAGGTAAAGGGAAACGGGGACTGGAAATCAGAAAACTTGTGTTTCAGGGTCCCCCATGCCCTCTGACCCCTCCTGACCTCTCTCGGCAGCTGCAAGAATCTGATCGACCTCCGGAAGCACCTGGATACCCATAGCAAGGAGCCAGCCTACAGGTGTGATTTCGAGAACTGCACCTTCAGTGCCCGGTCGCTCTGCTCTATCAAGTCCCATTACCGAAAAGTGCATGAAGTGAGTGGGGCTGATGGTGGGGAAGGGCCAGCAGAAGTGTCGGGGAGCCTGGGGTTCAGGGGGAATCTAGCCTCACTCTCCCTCCCCTCCCCCCCAGGGAGACTCAGAGCCGAGATACAGATGCCATGTGTGTGACAAATGCTTCACGAGGGGCAACAACCTCACCGTGCACCTTCGCAAGAAACATCAGTTCAAGTGGCCCTCAGGGCACCCCCGTTTTCGGTATGCTCCTCCCAGATTCCCACACTTTTTCTTCATACCTTTCAACAATTTAGAGACCTTGAATTTGATGGTGCTTTGATGTCCACCATCTCCATTTAGGTTCAAGGAACCTCGAGAATAGTGGTGGGGCAAAGATTATTTTTCTGATTTTTGAATCCAAGGTACGATGCCAAAAACAGTAAATGACGCCCAAAGCCCTGTAGCCGGAACCAGGGTGTGAGCCCAAGGGTCCTAATCTGTAGCTCCATGGCCTGCTCATAAATCCTTTGACAACACTACTGTCCAGTACAGATAATTCCTCCCTCTCCCCTTCCCTCCCCTCCCTTTCCTTTTTGAGTAATGATCCTGCTTGCCTTTTCTTCTAAATATTCCAATAAAGACCTCTTTTGTCTTTTACCTCCATCACTTAGAATCCCAGAGCTGCTGCTTTCCCCCATATTTGTCCCTTACCTCGCCAATCTCCAGGCCATTTCTGCCTCCCCCTGCCCTTGTTTGCTGCCCTCTGTGCTCCTCCTTCACCAGGTACAAGGAGCATGAAGACGGCTACATGCGGCTGCAGCTGGTTCGCTATGAGAGTGTAGAGCTGACACAGCAACTGCTGCGGCAGCCACCAGAGGGATCGGGCCTGGGAGCATCACTGAATGAGAGCAGCCTGCAGGGCATCATTCTAGAAACAGTGCCAGGGGAGCCAGGACCCCAGGAAGAGGCTGAAGAGGAAGAGGAAGGTGGGGGTGGTGAGGGGACAGCCCTCTCGGCCTCTCAGGACACTTCTAGCTCTGTCATCCACGTGGTGAATCAGACCAGCGCCCAAGGTGAGCGAGAGATTGTCTACTATGTGCTGTCTGAAGCCCCGGGAGAGCCACCTCCAGCCTCTGAGCCCCGCTCCGGGGGCGTCATGGAAGAGCTTCAGGGAGTAGCTGAGGAGCCACAAGTCCAGATAGTGTGAAGGCTGCAGACCCTGACCGTTGCTGCCCCAGACCCCAGCTGGGGTTTGAGCCGGGCTGGTGGCAGTGCCCCTAGTGGGCAGCCCTTGCCAATGGATGCCTTGAGGAGTGGTGCTGAGAGCGGTGCGGTCCACTCTGGACCCGGCTTGCATCATTCGGCAGACTGAGGGACTTCCCTTTTGTGCCAGACCACATTCTGTGGGGATCCTGAGGAGTTTGGATCCTTTGGGGGGGCACCCTGGTTGTGTGTGTTCTTGTAGAGGGGGCTAGTGTCAGGCTTAACCCTAACCCCCAGACGTGCTAGAAGAGTGATTAAAATCCATAGTCAACTCACATCCATTCCTGTCTTTAGGGGTCCTTAGGCCCAGGGATGACACGTAACTGATCCCTGCAAGGGCCCTTTCCTCACAACCAGCCAAGGCATTTCCCTCTAAATGGCTCCTCCTGCAAACCCCAAGGACTTTCATGGTCATCCTCAGGGATGGGATTGGAGGCACCGAGTATGTGCGTAACAATTGTTTTTGGTAATAAAAGAAACGCTTGGGCCATTACTCACTTCTTCTTCCTTATGTTTGGTGGTATTAACTAGATAATGAGGAGATACAGCTGCCCAGAAGAGGAGCTGAATAATTAGGAGCTGAATAAACCCCTTTTAGTGACTGGGGTTTGTTTTGTTTTGAACTGTCCTCTTGTTCCCTGCCCCCCTCCCCCACACCCCACCTTTGGTGAAACTTCTCCATTTCTTCTTGGAACATCTACCATCTCTATAGAGGTCCCAGGCACAGGCCAGGAGTGGGCAGTAGAACACTCTAGGACGGACGAGTGGGGCTTGCCAGGAAGCCAGAGCACCCAGGCCAGCCCCACGCTCTGAGTGCTGCTTAGAAGCCAGCGCCTCTGGGTTGGGGGTTCTTTACCTGTGGGGCTGTGGGACTAAGAAGGAGGCTTAGGGCAGAGGGTGGATGTGGAAGCCCTAGGGAATAGCAGGTACTGGGGGTCCAGGAGCCAAGTTAGAAAGTTGTGTATCTGAATGTGCATTTTCCTGAGGAAAGGAGTCTGTTTTTTCAGTAGATCCTCAAAGGGGTTGGAACCCTCCTAAACAAGAACCATTTTTTTAGGCCTGTCCAGTCACATCTTAGTGCTCTGTGTCATTCTTAGGGTCTCTGCCACTCTCAGGGGGTCAGGGAAGTACCCTCAGGGGTCTTGGATGGGCAGGAAGCTGCCCCCAAAGTGTTGTTTTAACACTTTTTAAAAAGGACTAATTCTTACTACAAAAACTGTGCCTATTGCTGAAAGAATTAGGAAAGAGAAGTCTCTTCATTAATTCCATCAGCCATTTACTGAGTTCTTCCTATAGTCCGGGTTTTGTGACAGGTGCTAAGGATACAAAATGGATAAACCCAGGCAGGATCTGCCCCGGAGGGACTTGCAGTACAGAGGCGAGGAAAGACCTAAATGGAGTGAGGTAAGTGAGAGGCCTGTCAGGAGTGAGTGGAGTGAGAGGCCTGTCAGGGTTCATTGAGGAGGCTCAAAGCAGGAGCTGACAGTATTACTTGGCCAAGGGACCAAGAAGGGCTTTGTCAAGGAAACAACTAGAGCTACCATCTATAAAGGGGTGGCCAGTTTTTTCCGAGCAGAGGAGACTAGGTCTGTAAATGAATCTAAAGGGGTACTTTGTGGTCTGCAGCACAGAGGGCAGTGGGATGTGGAGAGAGACAAGACTGGGAAGGAAGGCAAAGCCACCCAGAAGGACTGCATCAAGTTTTAGAACGGTGATTCTGCCAGTGATGGGGAGTGAGAGAGCAGGCAGATGCAAGTTAGGGGGCTGCTGCTGCAGGAATTCAGGCAAGAAGTAATGAGGGCTTTAAGGTCAAGTCAATGTAGATGTTCACTTCGCCTCTGCAAGAGCGCCTTCAAGAAATAGCAACATGTTCTCTAACACCATATATGAAAATAATCTCAAAATGGTAAAAGACCTAAATGTAAGACTGGAAACCATAAAACTCCTAGAGGAAAACATAGGCAGAACACTCTTTGACATAAATTGTAGCAATATTCTTTTGGATCTGTCCTAAGGCATAGGAAATAAAAGCAGAAGTAAACAAATGGGACCTAAATAAACGTAAAAGCTTCTGCACAGAAAAGGAGACCATAAACGAAATGAAAAGACAACCTACAGAATGGGAGAAAATATTTGCAAATGATATGACCAATAGGGGATTAATATCCAAAATATATAAACAGCTCATACAACTCAACGTCAAAAAAACAAACTGACTAGAAATTGGGCAGAAGAACTGAAGAGACATTTTTCCAAAGAGGACATGCAGATGGCCAACAGGCATATGAAAATATGCTCAACATGGCTAATCATCAGGGAAATGCAAATCAAAACCACAATGAGATATCACCTCACGCCTGTCAGAATGGCTGACATCAAAAAGAACACAACATGTTGGTGAGGATGTGGAGAAAACAGTACACTGTTGGTGGGAATGTAAGTTAGTGCAGCCACTGTGGAAAACAATATAGAGGTTTCTCAAAAAACTAAAAATAGAACCACCACACCATCCAGCAATTCCACCCCTGGGTATATATCCGAAAAAAACACAAACTAATTTGAAAAGATACGTGTACCCCAATGTTCATAGCATTATTTACAATTGCCAAGTATGGAAGCAACCTAAGTGCTCATCAACAGATGAATGAATAAAGATGATGTGGTATATATATACAGTGGAATACTACTCAGCCATATAACAGAATGAAATTTTGCCATTTGCAACAATAAGGATGGACTTGAAGGATATTATGCTAAGTGAAATAGGTCAGACAGAAAGATAAATACTGTATGATATCACTTATTTGTGGAATCCAAAAAATACAACAAGCTAGTGAATGTAACAGAAAAGAAAGAGACAGATATAGAGAATAAAGTAATGGTTACTAGTGAGGAGAGGGAAGGGGAGAGGGACAAGATAGGGGTAGGGGGTTAGGAAGTACAAACTATAATGTATGAAATAAGCTACAAGGATATACTGTACAACATAGGGAATATAGCCAATATTTTATAATAACTAAATGGAGTATAAACTTTAAAAATTGTGAATCACTATATTGTACACCTGTAACATATAATATTGCACTTCAACTATACTTCAATAAAAAATAAATAATTTTAAAAAGAAAGCAGGACTTCCCTGGTGGCACAGTGGTTAAGAATCCGCCTGCCAATGCAGGGGACACGGGTTCAATCCCTGGTCCAGGAAGATCTCACATGCCGCAGAGCAACTAAGCCCATGCGCCACAACTACTGATCCTGCGCTCTAAAGCCCATGAGCCACGACTACTGAGCCCACGCGCCTAGAGCCTACGCTCCGGAACAAGAGAAGCCACTGCAATGAGAAACCCACACACCGCAACGAAGAGTAGCCCCCACTCACCGTGACTAGAGAAAACCTGTGCACAGCAACGAAGACCCAATGCAGCCAAAAATAAATAAATGAATAGATAATTTTATATATATGTAAAAAAAGGCATTGAGAAAGATTTTTCTTTTTTTTTTTTTAAAATGGCAACATGGAGGAGAGAGGAAACGCAAGTGAAGACTTCCATAAGCAAAGCCACTGAATCTCCAGGCTCACCCCTTTAGGATCCTGTATCAATTTCACCACCCACACCCTGTCCTTCCACTAAACAAGTATAATTCTGCTCCCCCATCAGGCCTTCGGGTAGCTGAAGACAACGGAGGCTTCTTCGGGCTAAGCACCCTCAGTTTCTTCTAAACCTGTGTCGTGTAGTTTGGAGTCCCCTCTCCACCCCCGTGTCCTTGGGGCCTCTAGTTTTGGTGGTTACACCATGCTCTCAGTTTAGTATGAAGCCGCTGTCCTCTGAAGCCCCTAAGCCTTTACATGTTTTGTTATTGCCCAAGCTGTGCTTCTTCACTTTAGATGTTTGCAGTGGTTATCTTGGACCCAACAGCAAGCCCTCGTGTTTATCCTCATTAAATTTTGACCTGTGAGACTCGGTGGACAACTGTCTCCAAGTGGTAGGTTAAAAGGTTGAATAGAACAGGGCCAGAGGCAGACCCCAAGGGCAAGTCATTAGAGGCCTTTCTCCCAGTCAAGGCGAGATGAAGCCTAAAGGCTCTGAACCCTGATAAGACTGTGGTGCCCCATTCTCTGTGTATAATTCAAAATGAAAATATTAAACCCGGAAGCAACTACAAGTAAGTACATGATTATACCTTTCAAAATATATATTTATAAACTATCAAATTCTGGTCTCAATTTTTTTCTTTCATTCTTTGGGTGCCCTTGGTTTGCTGGTGTTCTAAGCAGTGGCTGGGGCTGCCCCTTGAGGGATTTCTCCAGCATTACTGATGCCATTCGTTCCTCAGCTGAGCAGTGCCTTCAGGATCAGGCCAGCACCCCGTGAAAAGGGCCTTCCCTACCAGTCATACCAGTGACGCCCACACCAAATCCCATTGCTCGGTCTGGACCGTGGGGAGTGCAGAAGACATTTGGACCTGCTACCATGTGATTCCAGTTCTCCAGGAGGAGGGGATCCTGGGCTCTGTATGCGTGCGTTAGAAAGCGCCGGACCGGAGAAAGGGGTTATTGAGTCTAAGCAGCCAGAGGCCTGTGGAAGAATATAGAGACTGGGGGTGGGTGACAGCAGGTCCCTGGAGGGAGGAGGGTGCCAGTACTAATTCGATTGCCTTAAAATTTCATCTAGAGTCAGACATCATGGTGCCTGAAGATTAAGGAGATACCCTGTCTTACTCTTCTCAAAGGGGTGGCGGTAGGAAGAGAGGGCAGGTGGCCCAGGAGTGTGGAAGCTGATGCTTCATTTTTCTTAATTAGGGCAAGTCCATAACCTCACACAAGAGCACAGAAGAGCTGAGTGGGTAGAAAAGAGAAATGATTCTCCAAGATGAGAAGAGGGAAGAATAGTCATGGGGAATCAAGTCATTTCTGTGAGATTGTGACCTAGTGAATATAGGCTCCCAATGAATGAATGAATTTGCTCAAGATCAGGAATCCCACGGTGCACTTTGCGAATGAGGAGCATACTCATTTCATGTACAGTAGCAGAGGGGTTTGAGGCTGAGAGGGAAGGTAGGGGGAGATTGTGAAAACTTTTCATAGCATGCTAAATAGCTTGAATTTCTTGACTGAGCAAGGAATATGGAGGACAAGTAGATAGACAAAGCTTGGAAAGTAATGGAGACATCCCTTGGAGTAGAGGGAAGGCAGGATGGGAGGGGATGTGAATTTAGTTTGTAGGAGGTGTAAGGTGTGAGAGGGATTTCATGCCTGGCAGTCTCTATTTCCTTGATAGAGTAGGGATGAATGTTGTTGAGGGATAATTTGTTGGAGTAAGGAGATTTATAACAACTGTCAAGTTTTAGAAATGCCATTTATAGATATAGGAGTGAGATAGATCACCTAACAACTCAGCAGAGGCGGAAGACCAAGATCAGGCAGTGGCAACTTCAACACAACCAGACACTTATGTAGCAGATACCAGCACCCCCGGAGCAAAAGCAGAAGACAGACCACTGGGTTGATCCTTGGCCATGGCTTGTCTGCTTGGACATGAATTGCCTAGGGTCAAGGAGCAGGGGTAATTAGAGCATCCAGAGAAGGATCGTGAGTTCAAAACTGGGCAGGGAGGCCCTAGGAGACTAGTTAGAATCAAATACAGTGAGCCTCTGAAGATCAGAGGGCAGGAGGGAAAGGCGGTCAGAAAAGGGACATTTTTAAAGTATTTTTTTAATTGAAGTATAGTTTCTTTTATAATTAATTAATTAATTAATTAATTATGGCTGCGTTGGGTCTTCATTGCTGCGTGCAGGCTTTCTCTAGTTGCGGCGAGTGTGGGCTACTCTTCATTTTGGTGCGCAGGCTTCTCATTGTGGTGGCTTCTCTTGTTGCGGAGCACAGGCTCTACGCACGTGGGCTTCAGTAGTTGTGGCACACGGGCTTTAGTAGTTGTGGCTCGAGGGCTCTAGAGCGCAGGCTTAGTAGTTGTGGCGCACGGGCTTAGTTGCTCCGCGGCATGTGGGATCTTCCCGGACCAGGACTCGAACGCATGTCCCCTGCATTGGCAGGTGGATTCTTAGCCACTGTGCCACCAGGGAAGCCCTGTTGAAGTATAGTTGACTTACAATGTAGTGTTAATTTCTGCTGTACAGCAAAGTGATTCAGTTATATATATATGTTCTTTTTAATATTCTTTTCCATATGGTTTTTCACAGGATATTGAATATAGTTCCCTGTGCTATACAGTAGGACCTTGTTGTTTATCCATTCTATATATAATAGTTTGCATCTGCCAGCCCCAAACTCGCAATCCATCTCTCCACCACCCTCCCTCCCCCTTGGCAACCACAGATCTGCTCTCCATGTCTGTGAGTCTGTTTCTGTTTCATAAGTAGGTTCATTTGTGTCATATTTTAGATTCCACATATAAGTGATATCATATGGAATTTGTCTTTCTCTTTTTGACTTACTTCACTTAATATGATAATCTCTAGGTCCAGCCATGTTCCTGCAAATGGCATTATTTCGTTCTTTTTTATGGTTAAGTAGTATTCCACTGTATATATGTACCACATCTTCTTTATCCATTCATCTGTTGATGGACATTTAGGTTGTTTCCATGTCTTGACTATTGTGAATAGTGCTGCTATGAACATAGGAGTGCATGTATCTTTTCTTTTTAATTTTATTTATTTTTGGCTGCACTGGGTCTTCGTAGCTGCACGTGGGCTTTCTCTAGTTGCGGTGATCAGGGGCTACTCTTCGTTGCAGTGCGCAGGCTTCTCATTGCAGTGGCTTCTCTTGTTGCGAAGCAGGGGCTCTAGGTGTGCAGGCTTCAGTAGTTGCAGCACGTGGGCTCAGTGGTTGTGACACACGGGCTTAGTTGCTCTGCGGCATGTGGGATCTTCCCGGACCAGGGCTCGAACCTGTGTCCCCTGCATTGGCAGGCAGATTCTTAACCACTGCGCCACCAGGGAAGTCCTATCTTTTTGAATTATAGTTTTGTTTGGACGTATGCCCAGGAGTGGGATTTCTGGATCATATAGCAACTCCATTTTTAGTTTTTTGAGGAACCTCCATACTGTTTTCCATAGTGACTATACCAATTTACATTCCCAGCAACAGTCTAGGTGGGATCTCTTTTCTCCACACCTTCTCCAGATAGATTTTTTGTAGATTTTTAAAAAAATTGTTTATTTATTTATTTGGCTGTGCCGGGTCTTAGTTGCGGCATACGGGAACTTTAGTTGTGGGATCTAGTTCCCCGACCAGAGATGGAACCTGGGCCCCCTGCATTGGGAAGGCAGAGCCTTAGCAACTGGACCACCAGGGGAGTCCCGTTATTTGTAGACTTTTTAATGATGGCCATTTTGACCAGCGTGGGGTGGTACCTCATTGTAGTTTTGACTTGCATTTCTCTAATAATTAGCAATGTTGAACATCTTTTTGTGTGCCTATTGGCCATCTGTATGTCTTCTTTGGAGAAATGTCTATTTAGGTCTTCTGCCCATTTTTCAATTTGTTTTTTTGTTGTGAAAAGGGACATTTTAAAATGGAGCTAGTTAGGGCTTCCCTGGTGGTGCAGTGATTAGGAATCTGCCTGCCAGTGCAGGGGACACGGGTTCGAGCCTTGGCCCGGGAAAATCCCACATGCCGCGGAGCAGCTGGGCCCGTGCGCCACAACTACTGAGCCTGAGCTCTGGAGCCCGCAGGCCACAACTACTGAGCCCACGTGCCACAACTACTGAAGCTTCCGCGCCTGGAGCCCGTGCTCTGCAACAAGAGAAGCCACGACAATGAGAAGCCCGCGCACCGCAACGAAGAGTAGCCCCCACTCGCCGCAACTAGAGAAAGCCCGCGCACAGCAACGAAGACCCAACACAGCCAAAAATAAATAGATAAATAAATTTATAAATAAATAAATAAATAAATAAATACAATGGAGCTAGTTGGAGTGCCAAGTATGTCTACAAGAAGTAGGCTGCTGAGTAGAGATAGGGGCATTGGAATAGCGGAGATCAAGGGAAATAAGGCATTTTGAACACCTACCAGCAGTGGCCTTTCTCCCCACCCTCCAGGGGAGTTGGCCTTGTGTTTGGAGCAGGGGAACAAGTCCCAGAGAAAAGCTGGGCAAACAGGCTGGTCTCAGGCAGGTTCCATGCAAAGGGTACAAAGGGGTGTGGTGGGAGTTCAAGTTCTAGGGGAAGGAAGACGGCAAGGTGAGACTGGGAGGCAGAAGGTGTGTGAGTTCTCAAGGAAAAAGAGACAGTGACTCGGGCAAAGAACCTCGGCAGCTTCGAAGAACTCCTCATTTTCTTCTTATCAAAAGGAAATGGGGCTTCCCTGGTGGCGCAGTGGTTGAGAGTCCGCCTGCCGATGCAGGGGACGCGGGTTCGTGCCCTGATCTGGGAGGATCCCACATGCCGTGGAGCGGCTGGGCCCGTTGAGCCATGGCTGCTGAGCCTGTGCGTCCGGAGCCTGTGCTCCGCAACGGGAGAGGCCACAACAGTGAGAGGCCCGCATACCGCAAAAAAAAAAAAAAGAAAAAAAAAAAGGAAATGGCGGGCTTCCCTGGTGGCGCAGTAGTTGAGAATCCGCCTCCCAATGCAGGAGACACGGGTTCGAGCCCTGGTCCGGGAAGATACCACATGCCGCAGAGCAACTAAGCCTGTGCGTCACAACTACTGAGCCTGCGCTCTGGAGCCCGCGAGCCACAACTACTGAGCCCACGTGCCACAACTACTGAAGCCCGTGCACCTAGAGCCTGTGCTCTGCAACAAGAGAAGCCACCGCCATGAGAAGCCCGCACACCGCCACGAAGAATAGCCCCCGCTCGCCGCAGCTAGAGAAAGCCCTCTCGCAGCAACGAAGAGCCAATGCAGCCAAAAAAAAAAAAAAAAACTTATTTTAAAAAATTTAAAGAAAAGGAAATGGAACTACGTCACAGGTAAGAAATGGAGAGATAAATACCACATTTTAAAAATATACTTCAGTATTGCTTGATTTTGTTATATATGTTATATTCTCATATTTTTTAACAATAAGGATTTTTTTTTAAAAGGCAACAGCCGGGACTCTGCCTAGTAGGTACCCCTCCACTGCCCGGACTCAGGTGCCTATACCCATCTTTACTGACTGTCTCCAGCAGCCTCCCGCTTTATCTGCCACACTCTCCCAGGCCTGGGCTGCATTTCCCCAAGTGGCCAGCAGAGGGTCCTTCCACTGACAAATACAGTTGAAAATCTTTCTATCCAAAGATGAGAGAGAGAGAGAGAGAGGGAGACTGTCAGCGTGGACCAGAAACCTGGGGTGGTGAAAGCAGAACTGGGTCGATTCCAAAGTCCACAATCCAATTCCTTTCCAGCTCCCATAGGATCCTGGTATCCCCCTTTCCCCATAAGTCCATAAAGCTCCTTATCAACTGCTTCTCCCACAAATCCCTGCCCAGAGCACCCTGTGTCTGTTAGATTAGCTCCCAGCACTAAGCTGAGGCAGGAATTTTCTGCTTCTGCCTTGCTCCTCACAAGCCAGTTATCACCAACACTTACCTATCTGGGTCTAGGGCACCTGTTCTGGATGGAGGCTGGCTTGGTGGTGGGAGGGGAGGCTCTGGGATGGGAATTGGGGAGGATCCTAGAAATAGGAGAGGATCAATTGCAGGGAATGGAGGAGGTCTATTTGAGGAAAGGGAAGGAGGATCCATTTTGGGCATTGAGGGAAAGACCATGGTAGGAGATTGGAAATTCGTTCGGAGGATGAGAAATCAAAGCATGCCCCCAGATTAGCAACATCAGCATAACCTGGGGACTTATTATAGATGCAAATTCTCTGGCTCTATCCCAGATACTGACTCAGAAACTCTGGGAAGGGGGCCTCGTGATCTGTGTTGTAAGGAGCCCTCCAGGGGATACTCATGTGTGCTAAGCTTGAGAACTACTGCTCTCGAGTTACAAGGTCTCTTCCAGGGGTTAGAGGTGTGCGTTCTACGGAGTCAAAGTTCTGTCTTGGAAGGTATGTGGAAGGAGTTGGGGGTATCTCCCAGAATGGGAAGGGTCTCTCCTAGTGGACCTCTAGAAGGTTGGAAAACTTTTATATCCTAGAATGGGAAGAAACCTGTTCAGGGGAGTGGAGACGGATCTGCTTCATAAAATGGGAAGGTGACACTATTAGGGAATGAGGAAGTTGGACATAGTAGATCAAGTCATCGTTTAGAATGTGTAGTCTAGGTTTTGGATCCCTGGATCCACGACATGAGCTGTGTGACCTCATACTTGTACTTAACATTTCTGAGCTTCAGTTTCCTTATCTGAAACATGGGAGGATAATACTGGCCTCATAAATTTGTTGTGAGGACTGGTTAGAATGTTTAGTCAATACATGGCTATACAGTGGGTTTCCTGTGCACAAGTTCTGGGAATTCAGGGGAGAAAGAGACAGACCTAGCTCTTTCTTCAGAGATCCTATCTCTATGCCGAGAGCCTAGCACGTAGCAGGTATTCAGCAAATGTAGTTTCCCCTCCTTTGCCAAGGAAATGGGAGATTCTTCTGCAGGAAAAGAAATGACCTTGAACCATGGTAAGTCTGACCTGGAGAGTAAGGATGTATGATCTGTTCTTGAGAATTAACAATCATCATCTATTGCTAAGCACTTGAACACTGGAATCTCATAAGAACCTTTTCTTCTGAGAGGCAGATATGTAGGATTTTTTTATCATCCCCATGACATGGATGAGACTCAGAGAGGTGGAGAAATTTGCTTGAGTACAAAACTAGTAAAAGCACAAAGGGTAGAATGCAAATCTCCCGACTGCAAATTCAGGACATGGAAGATGTGTTCACAAAATGGGGAGAGGGTGTCCTGTGTCCTAGAGAATGGGGGGGCCTGTTTCAGGGAAGAGAAAGACTTTCAGTGGCTGCATGACAGGTGTTCTAACCCAGGGAATGGAAGGTTCATCAGGGCAGTGGTTCTCAACTTTGCCCACTCAGTGCGATCAGTTGGAGAGCATTTTAAAATACTAATGCCTGGATCCTACCTTAGAGATCAGCATGAACTGCTTTGGAGTGTTATCTAAACATCTTTTTTTTTTTGCCTCTCACTGTTGTGGCCTCTCCCGTTGTGGAGCACAGGCCCCCGACGTGCAGGCTCAGCGGCCATGGCACACGGGCGCAGCCGCTCCGCAGCATGTGGGATCTTCCCGGACCGGGGCATGAACCCGTTTCCCCTGCATCGGTAGGCGGACTCTCAACCACTGCGCCACCAGGGAAGCCCTAAACATCTTTTTGAAAGTCCCCAAGTGACGCTAACTCTCAACCAAGGCTGAGGACTACTGCTCTGGGGCAGGGGGTATGAACCGCACAGGGTGGAAAACTGGCAGAAGACTTGGAAATGTTGGTCTCTGAAGATAGGGAAGGCTGTCCTGAGGAATGGGGACAGAGCATTTCTAAGGGAGGGGAGGAAATTTTCCTGAAAATTGGAAAGTTGTATGCCAGGGAATGGGGGGGAGTGTCATTAAGCTATGGAGTTATCTTGAGAGAATGAAGAGCCTGTCTAGGAAGTGGAGGGAGACAGTCCATTTGGGAATAGGGTTCCCAGAGGCTTCATAGCAGAGAGGACTTTAGGGTTTAAGCCGTGTTCTGTTACCAACTAAATGTGTCCTCTTGACACATGGCTTAACCGCACTATGCCTCAGTTTCTTTATCTGTAAAGAGAGGTTGTAACACCAGCCTCATAGGGATATTGTGAGGATTAAATGAGACAATGCAACTGTTGGGGGGGAATCTACAGTAGAGCACTGGGGGTTAACTTGGAGAATGGGGGTTCCTGAGGAACAGTGGTGATGTGGCGCATGGGGTCAGGGGAAGGTAGAGAGGGCTGTATGAAACTCTAAGTCACAGGGTGGGGCCTGGAGACGTCCTGCAGGGGCCGCCAGCCTCCAGGCTTCAGAGAGGCTGGCAGAGGGGGGGACCAGCGGGCGAGAGGTTTGACTGCTAGTAACCTCTCGTCTGCTGCAGCAAGGAGAAGCCTCAGCTACAGCAGCAGTACCAGCAGCCTCCCCTCCCATCCGTCTCTGCTGTGGGACAGGTGGGAATTTAAAAGCTCAGGTCACGTGTCTCTGCTGGTTAACCTACTTACCCCTTGAAGACTGGGGCGGGGGCAGGCGGGGGCCAAGAGGAGTTGCCTGAGGAAGGCGCGGAGCAGGGGAAAACCCCGAGAGTGCTCTGGGCACTTTTGAAGGCTTGTCGGGTGAGGGAGAGAATGCACACGTATGTGAGAAGACGCCAAAGACAGTGTTCTGTGAGCCCTGTGCACGCCCTGGCACACATGTGCCCCCAGCATCAGGCAATGCCTGTCTTAAAGGCCTGAATTTGCCTGGGAGCATAAACATTTCTACAGTTGGAGCAGGCTGAGCTCTGGGTACCAGTTTAACCTTGGAGCTACCTGCAAGCTCTCCCAAAGCAGCCACGCTCTGTCTCTTTTTAACTAGTCTCCTCGCCCTTAGAGAGGGAAAGGGTAGGCGGGGGAGGGGTGGGGGGAGGGAGGATGTCCCACGATTCTTGCTTTCAAAGCATTTTTATCTAGTTTGGGGATTCCCAGGGGATGCCTGAGCTCAAGGGCCAGAACTGAGGGAAATTAATGGGGGTGGTGGTGGTGGTGCAGACAGGCTGACAGCTCCACAATCCCTTGAGAGTGACGGAATCTGCACCCCCAATTCCCCTCCCCCTCCGCCACCACCGTTGTATAGTCTGTAATCCAGGGACGTGTCCCCACTGAGTGACTTCAGCTCTCCCTTCCTCAGTGCCACCAAGTCGGCCCTTCGCTACCAATTCCCCAGTCCCGGGTCCACAACTGCACTCGCTGCGGCACCCCACGTCGCCGACGCGTCGCTCCCCTTCGCCGTCCTCGCCCCCCGCGGGCTGCGGGGCGGCGCGGGCTCTTTAAGAACAGCGGGAAGGGCGAGCAGCAGCTTGGAGGAGAGCGCAGTCGCCCGGCGGGTTCGGGAGGACAAGGCACCGAGGATCGGGCTCAAGGAACCAGGTGTGCGCGGCCAAGCTGAGTAGGGGCGCGCCCCTGTCGCCCCTCCCCAACCCTGTCATCTCTCTTCAGACCTGAGGCCCGAGCCCTCCCCTGTCGCCCGCCCCGGCCCGGCCCCGGCCCGGCCCGGCCGCCGGGACCGGGAGCCGGGACGCTGGTGCCGCAGCCGAAGGCAGGTAAGAGGGCCTGGAGTCTCCATCCTCCGCCCGCGGCAGCGCTAAGCATCTCGGCTCCGCACCGGCCCGGGGGCACCTCAAGGTGACCAGGCTTGCGGAAGATGGGAGGGGGATGAGCCCGCCATGGGGGGCTTAGTTGGCAGTGGGGATTTTGAGTCCCGGTGGTGCGCCCATCTCTGGGGAGAGCCCAGGGCGCGCGGACCGAGGGGCGCAGGCGGGAGGGGCTAGCCAGGGCGTCTCGCCCAGGGATGGGGAGGGAACGCAGCGGGAGGCCCAGAGCCTCCTCTTCCTCCGCCTTCTCCTGGTCCACCCTGTGCTCACCCTGCTACCCTGACCTCCTAGCCTGCAGTCTCCGCCAGCCGCCCCTTCCCACCCACCCCCCATCCAGTCCCCTGGGGCTGCTGGCCTGCGGGGTAAGGAGATTAGAGCCTCCGTGGGGAGGAGGGAGCGGGTGCGGGCTTCGAGGGGCCGAGCTGGGGCCAGGCTAGGGCTGGGGCTGCCCGGGACCGAGGAGAGGTCGGGACTGATCTTTGCTGCGCGGGGAGTGGTGGTTGGGGGAGGGCAGATGCTCTGGCGGTGGGATGTGGGCTGCTCCCAGTAGCTGGTCTACTCTGAGAAGGAGGTGGGGAGTGGGGGCGAGGGCACATTAGAAAGCAAAGGAGCTCTGAGCCAGGGATCGGGGTCTGCCCCAAACTGAGCAGGCCCTCTCCCTGCAGGCCGGCGGCGGCGTGATGGCGGAGAAGGCGCTGGAGGCCGTGGGCTGTGGACTAGGACCTGGGGCTGTGGCCATGGCCGTGGCTCTGGAGGATGGGGCGGAGCCCCCTATGCTGACCACACACCTGAAGAAGGTGGAGAACCACATCACCGAAGCCCAGCGCTTCTCCCACCTACCCAAGCGCTCAGCCGTGGACATCGAGTTTGTGGAGCTGTCCTATTCCGTGAGGGAGGGACCCTGCTGGCGCAAACGGGGTAAGGGAGCAGCCTGATGGGGAGTTGTGAGCCCCCATGAGTTGCCCCTTTGGGAGCATGAGGCCTGGATGTCCCCTCATCTGCAAATCCGGCAGGAGCGGGTCCACTAAAATCTATGCACCTCATTCACTGTGCACACAGTTGAGGTGCCGGGGGTCTGCACTCCCCCTACACCTGTAAGCACCATGGGACACTAGGTTCAATTGATTATTTCCTCTTCCAAGTTGACACTATCACCTCTGGTCCATGAGGAGTTTTCCTTCGTTGTTTCAGGTAGAGCTCCTGCCTCTGAGGGCTGATATGAGAAAGTAGGGGCTGTGCTGCAGGGGTTGTCCTCAGTGGTTAGCAAAAATCCTTGGACCTACAGAGCTCTGCTAATTTTAAAAGATGTTCTCATTCCTGTCTTCTTACTTCGTTCTTGCCAAAGTCCTCCGAGACATGGAAGGTGAAGGCTTGACAGGATAGATGACATCCATGTATTAGTAATAAGGAAACTGAGGCCCAGAGAAGTTGAGTAACTTGACCAATGTCACACAGCTAATAAGTGGCAGACTTGGGACCAGAAGCCAGGTTTTCCAACTCTCCATGCAGCGTTCCTTTCTCTCTCTTAACTTCCCTGTTAAGCATTCCCATCTCCTCCTTGTTTCTCCCATTAGGACAGTGGGGTAAGGTCTGGCTGGGGCTCTGAGTTCCTTTGAACCCTAAGCATCTCCTGCATCCCTTGCAGCTTTTGCCCCCCACCCCACCCTCCCTGCCCTGGGCAGGTTGAGCTGGGAATAGGGAAGCTGGGGTTTTCTCCAGAGCCCGGGTGTGGATCAGAGGTGGAGCTGGGACATTGTTCTCTGAGGTTTAAGAAATGTTTGGGGTGCTTCAGAGCAGGGCTGAGCCTGAGCTCTCTCTGCACTCCCTACCCTCACTCCCATGAGGGACCAAAAGGTCACAGGGCTTGAACCACTGGAAACTGAGGTATCCGGGCTCCGTGCTCAGCACCTTAACCCTAAGCAGCCTCTCGGCCCAATGAGGAGGTAGTTGTTATTTTCCTAGCCCTCACAGTTTTAAGGAGAAATGAAGATACAAAAGAAATGTGTCTAGATGGGCCAGCTCTCTTGCTTCAAGCCACCAGCCACAACAAATGGGCACCCCTGACCAGGTCCTTCCCTGCTTTGTCCTTGCCAGCCCCATTCTGCTTTACTGGCCATTTTGCCGTCTTGTCCATCCCTTGCCCCTTTCTCTGCCCTCTGTCCTCCCCTTTCTGCCTTCTCTTTTCACTTGAATCCCTGTCCCCTTCTCTGGAGGACAGAAGGCAATCAGAGGTAGGCAGAGAGGAAAAAGAGCAAGGGGCGTGGAGAGAGGGAGATTTCTGTCTTTCCCACGTAAGGATTTGTCACTCACCTCTCCTAATTACAAAGGACATTTCTTGATTTTTAAAACCCTTTTCTATTAATTATTATTAATTATCTTACTTATTATTCATAGTAACCTTATTATGTCCTTGGGAGGAGATATACTATCCTTATTTTATAGATGAGGAAATGGAGGCCCTGAAGGATTGACTTCATAAAATTGTGAAGAGAGTTACTGACTGAGGCAGACCTAGAACTGTGGTGGGTCTCCATCCTGAAGGCATGGCAGGCCCCTCCCATGCTGAGCAGTTGTGGTCCAGCAGGAGTCCCAAGACATGGGTTCCTAGCCACTTGTAAGCTGTGTGACTTTGGGCAGGCTGCTTACCCTCTCTTGGCCTTACTTTCCTCATCTGTAAACAGGGATGATAAGAATACCCACCACACAGGCTTGTTGTGCGGCTCAGCTGAGATGTTAGCTGTGAAAATGCTTTGTGAAAGGCAAGCATAGGGTGATACTTGAATTCGGCAATAGTGTTCAATCGAGTGCTTGGTGGGGATTAAATGAAGGGAGGGGTCATCACTGTCAATTTCTTCCCCTGCAAAAGAAATTGCTTCCTGTGAGTAGCTCTGAAAGGCATACACTGGCACACACAACCACACGTCTTCCTAATTGACGGTGATGATGAATGAGGCAGAGGGTCGGAATCCATGATTTCCCCTCTCCCAGTAAAGAACTTGCTGTGTGTGTGACCTTGGGTAAGTCACTGGATGTCTCTGGGCCCCAGTTGCCTCATCCATGTTGCTACAGCAGTGACTGAGGCAATGAGCTTTGTAAACTGGAAAGCACCATACGGGCATTTGGTGTGATCAGGATCCCAGAGTGGGCAGCAGCTGATCCCCTGTCTGACCGGATATGTCCAGAGGGACGGCTGGGTTCTGTGGAGGGAGGGTGAAAGATCACATCCCTTCACTGCCTCTGCTAAGGAGGTAGAATGGAGAGGGAATTGGGCTCCGTACGGGTGGGAGGAGGGTGGTAGTGAGCAAAGTACCTGGTAGGGGATTGGTGTTTCCGCCTCACTGAGGCAGGTCTGCAAGCACAGCAGGCAAGGCCAGCCTCCTTGGCTTCATTCCTCTCCACCCACTTGTCTCACCAGTTGACTCCATGGAGTCTCTGCCCTTTGTTCCCTGGATTGTATT
Organism: Pseudorca crassidens; assembly: GCF_039906515.1. Classification (NCBI taxonomy): domain Eukaryota; kingdom Metazoa; phylum Chordata; class Mammalia; order Artiodactyla; family Delphinidae; genus Pseudorca; species Pseudorca crassidens. The sequence continues at coordinate 96,225,544 of NC_090304.1, forward strand.
ACATATATGCTGTTGTATAGCAGAGCTTTTCCTCCCAAAGCCTGGAGAGCCTCTGCCTTCCTTTTCCATTTTGAAATGCTGTTCATCCTTCAAGACTTAGCTCAAATGCCACCTCTTCCATGAAGCCACTCCTGATTTTCCCCTTGCCCTTCCACCCTCATCAATTCCATTTTCTGCATTCTCATTGCACATGATTTGTACTTCTGTTATAACCCTTATTTTATCTTTCTTCAGATCCATAGATGGTTTCTTGTCCATCTTTTTAACCTAGACTATCACCATCTTGAGTGCAGGAACTATGTCTTCCTCATTCTTTTGGTGCACTGTCTGGTACAGAGCTTGGAATGTAGTATATATCAATAAGCGCTTGCCAAATGGGATTAATTATAAAATGTCACTTGTTTTTAATGGGCTCTATGTGCCAAGCACTGTGTCATATGCTTTACATATATTATCTCATTGAATCCTTATAGCAACCCTATGAGATAGGTATTATCATCCTCATTTTACAGATGAGGGACCTGGAGCTCAGAGAGGTTAAGCAACTTGCCCAAGGTCACACAGCTGGTAAGTGTGGAGCCAGAATTTGAACGTAGATCCACCCGACTCCAAACTGGTTCTCTTAATGCATATGCTGCCTCCCAGTGAGTGAATGAACGGTGAGACTTTACTGGGCCATGTTAGGGTCTGCAGAGACAAGCCTGGTGGGCAGAGAGAGCACCCCGAAGAAGGCTTTTTAGAATGAGGCCAAGGCTCTGAGAACACACACTCATAGAACCAACACTTACTGGGCATCTAGTATGTGCCAGCCAGTCTGCTAAGGTTACAAAGATGAGAAAGACACAGACCCTTCCCCCAAGGAGCTCACTGACTAAGAGGCTGGAGGAGGGGAATGAGGGGCAGGCACATGAAGTAACAAACGTGTTGACATATGAGAAGTGCTGTGGGAGTGCAGAGGACAGCCAGCCAGCTCAGGCTGGATCGCTGGGAAAGCCTTCCTGGAGGGGATGAGCGAGTGGCCGCTGTGTTTGCAGAAGAGTAGAGTCTACTGTAACTTTGATCTCCTCTCCACGCCCATCCGTCAGATGTGGAGGTTTTCCCACGACCTTCAGAAGAGCACTGCCGGGCTTCCCTGGTGGCACAATGGTTAAGAATCCGGCTGCCAGTGCAGGGGACAAGGGTTCAAGCCCTGGTCCGGGAGGATCCCACATGCCGCGGAGCAACTAAGCCCGTGCGCCACAACTACTGAGCCTGCGCTCTAGAGCCCGTGAGCCACAACTACTGAAGCCCGCGTACCTAGAGTTTGTGCTCCGCTACAAGAGAAGCCATCGCGATGAGAAGCCTGCGCACCGCAACGAAGAGTAGCCCCCCGCTCGCCGCAACTACAGAAAGCCCGCGCGCAGCAACAAAGACCCAATGCAGCCCAAAATAAATAAATTAATTAATTAAAAAAAAAGAAGAAGAACATTGTCACCTTGGGTACTTTGACATTAGTAGTGGTCGTTTCTAGGGGGACGAGATGAGAGGGTATAGGTTATTGTTGGGGCTCTGAGGGTCTCTCCTCCATCCTAACCAATTCACAGTGAGCAGGGACTGCCTATTTCACTGACAGCCATGGCTCCTAAGAGTTTGGGGTGTCTCTGTTCACTGTAGCCCTGATCAAAAGTTCCTCCCTCCCTCACTGCAGGTTATAAGACTCTCCTTAAGTGCCTATCAGGTAAATTCTGCCGCCGGGAGCTGATTGGCATCATGGGCCCCTCAGGGGCTGGCAAGTCCACGTTCATGAACATCTTGGCAGGATACAGGTGAGGACAAGGCTGGGGTAGAGTGGGGGCAGGACCAGGCAGAGGGGTCCCCTGGGGAGCACAGAAGTTGTTCTGAAGTGACGCTGAGCCCCATCCCCAACCAACGTTCCTTCAGGGAGTCTGGAATGAAGGGGCAGATCCTGGTCAACGGGAGGCCGAGGGAACTGAGGACCTTCCGAAAGATGTCCTGTTACATCATGCAGGACGACATGCTGCTGCCACACCTCACAGTGTTGGAGGCCATGATGGTGAGAGCAGGGTGGCCAGCCCCTCCTTCTAGTTCTCCCTTTATCTGCTGTCCCCGTCCTTCCCATTGGCTAAGGGGTCAAGCCTGTGCCCCCTCCCACACATATCTGATCCGCCTTCTCTCTGGGCCCCAGGTCTCTGCTAACCTGAAGCTAAGTGAGAAGCAGGAGGTGAAGAAGGAGCTGGTGAGTGGGGGAGGGTGGGGGGAGGGGGATGGGACAGCTGCCCTTTTCAGTGCTGCTGAGTTCTGGGGCCCCCGAGTTGGGTGGTAGGAGAGGGGTGGCCAAGGCTGGGACATCGCACTTCAGGGAGATGCTTACTTAAATTGGGGTGGTGCTGGGGGAAGCAGAGACTCTGAAGCTGACCTGGGGTGGGTGGGCGGCCGGGCCAGGTGACAGAGATCCTGACAGCACTGGGCCTGATGTCCTGCTCCCACACGAGGACAGCCCTACTCTCCGGAGGGCAGAGGAAGCGCCTGGCCATCGCCCTGGAGCTGGTCAACAACCCACCTGTCATGTTCTTTGATGAGCCCACCAGGTATCTCTCCCGCTCCTCTCCCACCAGGATGCCTCCTCCCCTCAGCCCAGAGCCAGGGCTAGAGGCTGCATCTGCTCCACTGCTGGAGACAAGAGCATGTGTTTGCAGCCTCCTGGGACCAGAGAAGGGCTCCACCCCTGCCAGTCCTGTTGCCATAGCAGCCCCATCCTTCACCCTAGCAGAAATCCCGATGTCCTCCTTGACAGATGTCGCCTCGCCTGCTCCTTCTCTCCCCCACAGCCAATCAATCGCCAAGTCCTGCTTTTTCTGCGCTCTTTTCCCATCTCTCAGATTCGCCCCACCCCCATTCTTAGTGCCAGTGCTTAAATTCAGGACATCATCAACTCTTGCCTGCATTTCTGCAATAGACTCCTATCTCCTCATCTCCAGTCTCTCCCAGCCCACCCTTCTTCCAAACTGCAACCAGAGTGAACTTTCTAAAAGAAGAGTCTGGCAATACTCACTCCCCTGCTTAAAAATATGCAGTGATTCCCATTTGCCCTCAGAATGAAGTCAGAGGACTTACAAGGTCCTGGTCTGAACCTATTTCTCTGGCCTCACATCTTGCTTCACACTGTCTTGTATTTCATGCTCTAATAATACTGAATCACTTATAATTCTCTTAGCCCAGCCATGTGTTTCATGCCTCTGAGCTTTGCACATGCTGTGTCTTCTGCCTGGAATGCCCTTCACCACCACACCTGCCCTTCCTCCCTCCCTCACCTGGCTTCGCTCTTTCTTCTGCCAGACTCACTCAGGAACCTTTTCCGACTCCCCTCCGACACCTTTGTACAACAGAGCTGAATCCTCCCCCCACTGCACCCCGTGTTTCTACGGCATGGTGCACATTACCTCAAATGATCTGTGTGTTTCTCTCTCTCTCCCTCCCAACCAGAGTCTATGTCTTATTTATTCATCTTTGTAATCCCAGTGCCTGGCATTCAACAGGTGCTTAATAATAGCTTGTTACACCTAACAGTACTCTGGGCTTCTTGGTACCTCCAAATGCCTGAATCGTACAGTGTGGATGGGATAAAGCGATGGCCAGGGTGACCCCCTTCCTGCCAGCTCCCTCGCCCTCATAGCAGCTGCCCCACCCAAACAGTCCCTTCCCTTGTCTCTGCCCACCTCACCCCGCCCCCTGGTGGCCTCTCTCTGGACAGTGGTCTGGACAGCGCTTCCTGTTTCCAAGTGGTGTCCCTCATGAAGTCTCTGGCCCAGGGGGGCCGTACTATCATCTGCACCATCCACCAGCCCAGTGCCAAGCTCTTTGAGATGTTTGACAAGGTGAGGGTCTCTAGGACTCAAAGGTGACCGGCCTGCGATAGGGAGAGGGAAGGGGTCCGTAGAGGTGTCGTGGGACCTGCCTGACCCGCTCGTGGTGTTTTCCTCGTCCTTCTCTTTCTGCCTCAGCTCTACATCCTGAGCCAGGGTCAGTGCATCTTCAAGGGTGTGGTCACCAACCTGATCCCCTATCTGAAGGGGCTCGGCCTGCACTGCCCCACCTACCACAACCCAGCTGACTTCAGTGAGTGGGGGCCTGTTGGTAGGGGCTGGGTTATGGTGGCGGGCCAAACCTGGGGGTTCAGATCATGCATTTGGGCCTCCCAGGGGCAGAGATCTCACTGTCGCCTGCCTTCCGTGCACACCCTAGGAAGGGCTGGCTTGCCCTTGGGAAGCAAGGATAGATCTTAGCTGAGCACACCCCTCTGTGTCCCCCAGTCATCGAGGTGGCCTCTGGCGAGTACGGAGACCTGAATCCCCTGCTGTTCAGGGCTGTGCAGAATGGGCTCTGTGCCATGGCAGAGAAGAAGAGCAGCCCTGAGAAGAATGAGGTCCCTGCCCCCTGTCCCCCTTGCCCTCCGGTGAGTAGGGGTGGAGAGGGCAGAGTGCAGAGTGGGGGAGGAGAGAGAGGACTTTGGACATGGCCCTGCCAGAGAGGACATGCCCCAGAGGCATCACAACCACTGGATACTTAGAAAGAACCCAGGACTTGGAATAGACCTGCTATTAGCTGTGTGACTTTGGGCACATTACTTAACCCCTCTGAGCTTTGACTTTCTCATTCATTTATTTGTTCAACAAATTCTTACTGAGCATCTGTAGCACGTTGTCCTTAGTGCCACCTGGTAAGCAAGACTGAAGCTTCTCTGGCCGCGTGACCAGTGTGGTTTACTATCATCACTAACTTGGAGGTGATGATACTTATTTCACAGGGTTATTGGGGGGACTGATTAGATCATCACACAAAGCTCTTCGCACCGTAGCTGGTACAGTTGGTGTTCATTCCATGCCAGCTCTTTTCCTTAAATGAGATACTATAACCCTGGAAGACTGGGAGGGTTATTGTTGCTGTTGTCATCATTATTTTTTCTTGTCATCATTATTATCATTGTTAATAATATTGTGAAACTGGTGGCATAAAGGTATTATACCCTTAGGGTAAATGTTTTCAATGGATTAAAGAGTAGTGACTGGGGAATTCCCTGGTGGTCCAGTGGTTAGGACTCTGTGATTTCACTGCCGAGGGTGTGGGTTCGATCCCTGGTCGGCCAGTAAGCTGCACAGTGCGGCCAAAAAAATAAATAAATGAATAAAATAAATAAAGAGAAGTGACTGATCTATTAGTAGCCCCCATGGGTGTCCTTAACTCCTTTCTATCTCCTCCCTCCCAAGTTTTTTCTCCCTCTTTGTGTCTCTCTCTGAATCCCACTCTGATTCATACCGCTACGGCCAGCTTCCAGGTACCCAACTCAATGGTGGAGAATTCTGGAGGACCCTTGCCCCAGGGACGGGCTCAAGAGTTTTCCCACCAGCTGAGCTGGGTGCGTGGTGGGGGGTAGGGCAGGCTCACCTGATCCAGTGTCCTCCCTCCAGGAAGTGGATCCCATTGAAAGCCACACGTTTGCCACCAGCACCCTCACACAGTTCTGCATCCTCTTCAAGAGGACCTTCTTGTCCATCCTCAGGGACACGGTGAGACATCAGGTTGGGGGAGGGGAGGCTGGCATAAGCCTGGCCTTGTGGGGTGTATGATCCCAGCAGCTGGGATGGTGATGGGGCCCCTCCCCCAGCAGCTCCCCCTAATGCCCCCGTGGGTCCCTGTGCTTGTGAGGGCACACCCACATTCCTACCCAAGTGTGACCTGCCCACCCCTAGCCTGTGATCCATCCCCACTCCTCGTCATCACCCCTCACACAGGTCCTGACCCACCTGCGGTTTATGTCCCATGTGGTGATCGGCGTGCTTATTGGTCTCCTCTACCTGCACATCGGTGACGATGCCAGCAAGGTCTTCAACAACACGGGCTGCCTCTTCTTCTCCATGCTCTTCCTCATGTTTGCCGCCCTGATGCCAACTGTGCTCACCTGTGAGCCAAGCTGCCCTGGGCGTGGGACGGGAGTGGGAGGCACTGGGTAAGGCCAGGGTGCTGGACAGCTGTGCCTAATCAGCCTGTGTCCTCAGTCCCCTTAGAGATGGCCGTCTTCATGAGGGAGCATCTCAACTACTGGTACAGCCTCAAAGCGTATTACCTGGCCAAGACCATGGCCGATGTGCCCTTCCAGGTGAGCCTCTTCCTCCCCCGCCACTGCCTCCCTCCTGTCTTGCTCCTTCCATCCTTGCTTGCTTGCCTCCCTTAACCTTGTTACCTGCCATCCTTTCCTTGACTTCTTCTCACTTAGCAACAGGTGGTGAGCACCCACCATGCACCAGGCTCCATGCCAGGCACTAGGGATATAGCAACAAACATGATGGAAGTAGTCCTGACCTTGTGGAACTTATGTTCCGGTGAGAATAAGAGAGGACAAACAGAAAATGATGAAAATAACAGCCCTACAAATGACTCTGTGAATCTTATTCGAGGCAGTAGAGAATAGCGTGGGCTCTGGAGCCGTACTGCTCCTCGTTAGCTGTGAGACATTGGGCAAGTCACCTAATCACTCTTTGCTTTAGTGTCTCATCTATAAAATGGAATGATGATAGTATCTACCTCGGGATTGTTTATGAGAAGGAAATGAGTTAATACATGTAAAGTACTTCCACTACCCTGTTCCAAGCACCAGGGCCACCAATAACCCGTAGGGCACCTTTAAGCAAGTTAGAAAACGTGTCCCTTCCTCAGGGTGGAGGCTGCACTCTGCTAGGGTGAGAAGAGCTCAGCTCCACCTCTGGTTGCCTCTTGGTTGGGTGCCTTGTGCAGGGAAGAACTTGCCCTACTGTACGTGGTAGGCTCGGTCCCTGTCCTCCAGGAGTTGATGGCATCCAGGGGAACAAAACCCTCTCATATATACAGTTAATTAGTTAACAATATAAGGAATATGCTGGTCCAGATGGGAAGGACCTTCAGAGAAGTCGCCGTGCCTGAACGGGTCCGAGCGGGCCTGATGGAAGAGGTGAGACTGGAGGATGAATGAGGTTCTCAGAGCCGGGGTGGAAGGGGATGTGTCAAGTTCACGCGACTGCGTTAACAGGAGTGCAGAGGCCGGAGCAGGCACGGATGCTCTAGCAATTGCTGTCCTGGAGGTTCTGCCTGGGGGGAGTGGAGGGTCTTGGCCTCTGCCCAGCCCTGTGCGCACTCCCCAGGTGGTGTGCCCGGTGGTGTACTGCAGCATCGTGTACTGGATGACAGGCCAGCCAGCTGAGACCAGCCGCTTCCTGCTCTTCTCAGCCCTGGCCACCGCCACGGCCTTGGTGGCCCAGTCTTTGGGGCTGCTGATCGGAGCTGCCTCCAACTCCCTACAGGTGAGGGGCTGGTGGGTGGCGACCCCCAAGAGGGGGGACGGAGTCTGCTGGAAGGAATCAGGGGCTGGCCTAAGGAATGGGATGGATCTATGGGAAACCTGGGGGCCACCCCAGTCCTGGGTCTGTCCAGATCACCCCTGTGACGGCCCGGTCGCCTTCCCTCCCCTCCAGGTGGCCACATTTGTGGGCCCAGTTACCGCCATCCCTGTCCTCTTGTTCTCCGGTTTCTTTGTCAGCTTCAAAACCATCCCCACTTACCTGCAATGGAGCTCCTACCTCTCCTATGTCAGGTCGGTGCCCCTTCCTCACCATCTGCCCCTGCTCCTCCCTGTAGGAGGCCACGCCCCAAGCGTGAGAGATTGCACCTGGGCTCTAGCAGTTTGCCCAGGGAGCAGGGTCCCTGTGCTCTGTGTCCCGCTCTGATGCCCTTGCTTGCCTAGGTATGGCTTTGAGGGTGTGATTCTGACCATCTATGGCATGGAGCGAGGAGACCTGACCTGCTTGGAGGAACGCTGCCCTTTCCAGGAACCACAGAGCATCCTCCGAGCGCTAGATGTGGAGGATGCCAAGCTCTACATGGACTTCCTGGTCTTGGGCATCTTTTTTCTGGCCCTGCGGCTGCTGGCATACCTTGTGCTCCGTTACCGGGTCAAGTCAGAGAGATAGAGCTTTGCCCTGGCCTGCGCCCCAGCCCCTGCAGCAGGAAGCCCCTGGCCCCGGCCCTTTGGGACTGTTTTAACCTTGTAGACTTGGGCCCTGGCTGCTGGTGCAGCCGTCCTCCCCTCTCTCAGATCCTCCACAGGCTGGCTGTTGGACTGCGCTCCCAGCCGTGGCCCTGGGGCTGGGGGTGCCAGGCCTCCCCGCCACGCCCAGGAGTCTTCCCAAGTTGATGCGATCTGTAGGTCTGTAGCTTCCTCCCTCCTCTTTCCAACATCTGCATGCAAAGACCACGGGGAGGCTGCCACCCGCCTTCTGCCCCCACAACTCCCCTCCTCTGTTGTCTGTCTGGGAGCCCCAGGCTCTCCAGGCCCCCTGACAATTGACCAAAGTGGCCCCCCTGGGGGTCCCCACCACACAAGTGTTTCTAAACTGGGCTGTTATAAGGTTGGTGTTCCAGGGCTGGGCCCTGGTGGGGTCCCCTGGATGTCCCATTTGGACGTTGGAATGGAGCAGGGATGGACTCTGGAAGTCTCTTCCTCCTCCTCACCTCTCCCTGCCCCTAGACCCTGGCTGATTTGGACAATCTGTTGGGACAGAAGCTGGGTTTTCTGTCTGGATCATCCCTCCCAATCCTGGGGATTGGAGAGGCCTGGCGCCGTGGGCTGTCCCCTGGACTCCTCCCCGTCACCTCTGGTGGGGGCCGGGCCTGTGGCACCTCTGCAATAATGTCTGTGTTTCTCTCCCATCCGCCACTGGAACTGGAGAATGCACTTTATTCTCGGGGGTGAGTGGGAGAAGACCCAAGCCTCCTTTCTCGCTGCTCGCGTGGTCCCGCAATGCTCCCTCACCTCTCCTGAGTTACAGGCACATATATGCGAACAGGCAATCTCAGCCCTACACACACTCTCTGTCCCACTGTGGCTCACAGGAAGAGTGATGGTGGTGGTGACGGTGGGTGCTGTGGGAAGGGCTGTGTCAACCTCCTCCTGGGGATTCCGCGTTGATTCTAAGGATGAGGCTGGTGCTGCCCGGGGCGTCTCCAGGATCTGCAGGTGTCTACCCACCAGTCTTCCCTCCCTCCCTCCGTCCCAAGCCAGGGGTGGCACAGGGCACCAGCTCCCTGGAGTTCAGGAGCCCACACGAGCACAAGCATGAGCATAAGATGGACTTGGCCGCTGCCACCCCATGGCTCTTCTTTTGTGTGTCAAGCTGGCGGTCTCACTCCCCCTCTCCTTCCATGGCCACTTGCTGCTCATTCAAACTCTTGTCCGCGTCTCTCCACCTGCTTTCTATCAGCCAAGGTGGGCCCTGGGCACCAGAGCAGCATGCCCACGGCACCAGAGCGACAGACACACCTAGAACATGTCTGGCTTTCCTGGGGGTGCGGGTCCAGGCTCATTCTTCTTCTGATTTCACCTTCCCCTAGGGCTCTTGTCCCCCCTTTGTCCTGTACACACACCTCTCTACCTTCCTTGCCCTGCCACGGATTCTCCCCATCACACAGAGATGCCAGTTGTATTTGTGGGAGTTCACCCATTATTAATAAAACCTATATTTATACAGTATGCAGTGTGTAAATGTGCGTGGGTCTGGCACCTGGTACCACGGGCTGTGAGAGCTCTTGGCAAGAAGTCTATGAGCTTCAGGGAGGCTGTGGCAGGGGATGGGAAGTCAAGCTGGTGAATGTGTATCTTATGGGATATTTGTATCAAGCTTCACGTCTTACAGATGCTTATGTTCATTATCTCAAGGGAGTGTCAGGTCAACCCTGCATTATCTCTCACGACAATCCATTTTGCAGATGAGCGAACTGAGACTTGGATTAAGTAACTTGCCCAAGGACCCTTAGCTAATGGAAGCGGGAACCAGCTCTGACAACCAGGTCTTCTGCCTTCGGACTCCTCATCCTTGGCCTCGGCCCAAGATGCTTGTTACTGGTGGATCTGCAAGCTGCGTGCAGGGGCTCTGTGTCTGTTGCATAGGTGCATTCTTGCCTGAGTGATATGTGACTCTCTTTTCAGAACTCGCTGAGCCCTGGTTCCCCAGTTGTGCCTATGGGGGAGTGGGGAGGTTAGGGGCTGTGAAGGCAGTGAGAAGCAGAAAGCCCCAGGGACCTAAGCCCCAGGATGAGGGTGGCAGGAACCCCACTGGGCTCAGCACAACTTTCCTCATTTCTTCCTCGCTTCTTTCCTACCGAGCCACACTCCCATGGCCAAACCGTCAACCACCAGGACTACAAATGGCTCTGGTAGCCTGAGATTTGGAGTAGGCGATTGTCCAGAAGGTCTTGAGGGCTGGTGGCAGGATGACCCAAGAAGCAGTACCTTGTCTCTCCCTCTTGCCTCCTGATCCTGAGCTTGGGGACTAAAGGAAGGGGCTGCCATCAGTCCTGCCGGCTGCCTGGAATACCCTACTTGTGCTATGCCCCGGGCTAGGGTAGGGCCCCATCTATGACCGGATGGCTGCTTGCCTGGAGATGGACTAACTTTGTTTCTTATGGGGGTGGGAGCGGGCGGGTGGGAAGTGGGGCATGGGAATGGGAAGTGGGAAGTCTGAGTCCTAGCTCCTGGAATTCTAGCTAGCTTGAGGGGGCACTCTGGGTGCCACCTTCTCCCTGGAATGATACCAATACGTGGCTCCTAAAAGTCAGAGGGCACAAAATTCTGCCACTATATAGTCTTTCTTAAGATTCTTCATTTTTACTCTTTCTCTTTTAAGATGAAATTTAAAATACTCCCCAAAGAGTAAAATTTATAAGTTCACACATCTGTAAGTTCCCCTTGGAGCTAAAGGAAATGAACAGCCATTCCAGAGCCAGCAAGGGCCGTTCAGGCCCCGAGAACATTCGTAGAGCGGCTCACATATTTGGGAAGAAAGCTCTTTTGATTCTTGGAGCACCCCCATGAGGCTACTAGGATGAGTATGATCATTTCCTCCTTTTACAGAGAAGGAAACCAAGGCTTGGAGAAGCGACTTGAGCGAGCTCTCAAGATGCTGTGCTCTTTGCCCCGGAGAACCACCTGCGATTTCTCCCCCCACCGGTCTCAGTAACCTGCAGAGGGGGGGCATCCAAGCATGTTTTGAAATGGGCCCACTCTCCCTGAATGCCGAACTTCCTGGACCCAGAGATTATTTCCTTCAACGCAGCCGCCTTCTGTGACAGGGTCTGTGCAAGGTGCTGGAGGGCAGAGATGACCAAAGCCCTTCTCTGTGCTGTGGCTCTATAGCACCTGCTGCCCCATCCTGAGGTCCAACGACAGAGCACATGCCCACAGTGTGACTCACAGTACTTCTGTCTGCAAGAGGCCAGTCAAATTATATGTTATTAATAAAACCTACATGGCTGTCGTGCCCGCTGAGGGGTGGGGGAGGGGAATGTCTTGCTCTGAGCTGTGTCCAGTAACGCAGCCAGGGGCCTGTCAGTCTCACGTGGCTAGGTAAGTGGAGTGAAGCTAGAGGAGTCCTCCAGGCCTGAAATGTCACCCCTAAGATCACATTCACAGCGTTACTCTACCTCCTCTCCCCGCACCCCATCCTACTCCTCGTTCAGATCTTTGTTAAAATCAAATGTGCTCTTTTCCGTGCTGCCTGGAATGCCCTTCTCTTCTCTGGCTTTTTAAATTTTTTATTTATTTTTGCGGTACGCGGGCCTCTCACTGTTGTGGCCTCTCCCGTTGCGGAGCACAGGCTCCGGACGCGCAGGCTCAGTGGCCATGGCTCACGGGCCCAGCCGCTCCACGGCATGGGGATCCTCCCGGACCGGGGCACGAACCCGTGTCCCCTGCATCGGCAGGTGGACTCTCAACCACTGCGTCACCAGGGAAGCCCTATTTTTATTTTTTAATTGAAGTATAGTTGATTTACGATGTTTCAGGTGTACAGCAGAGTGATTCAGTTATACTTGTATGTATATATATACACATATATATTCTTTTTCAGATTCTTTTCCATTATAGGTTATTACAAGATATTGAATATAGTTCCCTGTGCTATTTGTTGTTTATCTAATTTATATGTAGTAGTGTATATCTGTTAATGCCCAATTCCAAACATATCCTTTTTGGTAACCATAAGTTTGTTTTCTATGTCTATGATTCTATTTCTGTTTTGTAAATAAGTTAATTGGTATCATTTTTTTAGATTCCACATATAAGTAATATCATATGATATTTGTCTTTCTCTGTCTGACTTACTTCACTTAGTATGATAATCTCTAGGTCCATCCATGTTGCTGCAAATGGCATCATTTCACTCTTTTTTATGACTGAGTACCAGCTTATTATTTTTTTAATGTTCATTTATTTATTTGTTTTTGGCTGCGTCAGGTCTTAGTTGCTGCACATGGGCTTCCCTCCAGTGGAGCAGGGGGTCCAGAGTGCGTGGACTCTGTAGGTGCAGCACGTGGGCTTAGTTGCCCCGCAGCATGTGGGATCTTATTTCCCTGACCAGGGATCGAACCCACGTCCCCTGCATTGGAAGGCAGATTCTCAACCACTGGACCACCAGGGAAGTCCCCCAGCTTATTTTTTAAGATCTAGTTCAAATGTCACCTCCTGTGCCAGAGGCGGTTCGCAACTTCCTCTCCCAGGCTTTCCTAAGGCTTCCATCTCCCTCTGAAGTACCATCATTTGGGCCCCCTGGAGGGGAGCTGCTATGGTCTGGTCCCTGTTCACCTTGTTCTGGTTGCTCGATACTAGCCCAGTACCACGTGCTCAGTGAAAAAACAGATGTTTACATGTATAAGTGAAATATCCCCACAGTCCTCAGTCTGGACGGAGGGTAGAGATCATAAAGCCCTCTTCTCAGCCCTGCCCAAGGCTCCTCTCTACCAGTTCCCGACTGCACACCTCCGTTCAGTACAGCCTGTGTTTGCATGTGGAGGCATGCCCTGGCTGTGGGTGGTGGGAGGCTCCTCCATCGGTTACGTGGGCCCTGGGTGTGCCCGGTATGGAAGCACAGGGATGAGGCTGGGGTCTTTGAGGACCAGGAAGCCCTAGGGCCAGGCTATGGTTGGGTGCCAGACAAGAGGAGCAGGTTGAGGTGGGAGCTGTCCCTCAGCCCCATTCTTCTGCCTGCCTTGACCCAAATGACCAGAAGCCACACAGAGGTGTGGGGTCTGAAGAGAGCCAGGTACAGAGGGAGGACCCAAGAAGACCTTGACTCAGATCTCTGTTAGGAGGCAGGCTGAAGCGGTGAAGAGGCACAGAGGGAAGAATGCCCTGGGGATGGGGGATGGGGGATGGGGGTTGCCTCGGGAAGGCCCCGGATTCTTGTTCTTCCCCTTCCTAGTTGGGTCACCCTGCGCAAGTCATTTCACCCTTCCGAGCTGCAGTTCCTGCATCTGTAAAATGGGCATAACAAGAAGCCCTGCCTGGGTGAGTAATGCGATGGAATTGGCGCTCAGTGACCTGCAGAGGGCAGTCCCCGAGGCAGGGCCCGCCTGGATGGAGGGCTGTACCACCGAGGGTGCGGGGAGGAGAGACAGATGGCGAAGAAGTCCCCGCCCCGGGCCTGCTCTCCGGGACACTAGCCCCTCTCGCCATCTCCCTCCTCCCAGGACCCGGCGGCTCGGAGCGCCTGGGGTCGTGCTCGCGCTTGCCCGCTGCCGGGCCGGATGCCAGGGCTGGCAGGGCTCCGCGCAGGCGGGCGGGGCGTGCAGGAAGCGCCGCGCGCGCCGGGGCCTCTGGGAGCAAGCGGGAGACTCTGGCGGCGACCGGCTCCCGGGCCTGGGCAGCGGCGGTAAAGGTCTAAGTAGCAGGGGCGGGGCGGTGCTGGGCTAGTGCCACTAGGAGCTGGCGGCTGGGGACGCGTGGGGCGCAGCCGGTGCTCTGAGAGGTGGGCATTAAGGCGGGCTTTACTCTTGGGCTCTGAAACCAACTAGAACTAGGAAAGCTGGGACCCAGTTTAAGAGGAGGAGCTCTGGACCTGTGCGAGCACAGACCCCGTACATTTCCTGCTGTGCCCTCTCCTTTTCTCACTGCCCTGGAGACCAGCGGTGATCTTCCGACAATTGGCCTCATGCCCCCATCCCCACCGCCAGTCCCATCTTGAGTCAGAGGCCCTGCAACTGATTTTATCCCACTGAGCTAGTTTCCCCAAGCTTTTCCAGCCTTCCAGGGCCGTCTCTTAACCCTTCTATACTCCCGCCCCCGACGCCGGTACTCCTGGTCTGAGCCCCAGGCTGCGCCTCCACTGGTTGGCCCTGCTGGCAATAGGGCCCAATGCACCCAATTCTCCCTAAGTGTGCTCTGCCCTTAAGGAGTCACATCTCAGTGGAGACCAGGTGCCAGATAGCTGTATGCTTCATTTAAGGGAGCTCAGAGGGATCAGGAAAGACTTCCCAGGAGAGAGGACCTTTGACCAGGTTCTGAAAAGATTGGGTAGGATTCTGACAGGGGAGAAAGGTCATTCCAAGCTGATGAAAGAGTATGAACAAAGTTAGGGAAGTGGGAGCAAGAATTCAGTAAGCCTGGCCGGTGAGGTACGGGTCAGGGGGAAACTCAGGAAAATAGCTGGTGTGGGCCAGGTGTTTGGACGCTACATAACCTAGGATTTTAGGGAGGCGATTGGTGTCTGGGATCAGGGATGGGAATGGAATGAGACTGAAGGCAGAGGCCACTAAGGAGGAGGAGGGTCTAAGTTAGCACAGGGTGGTAGGGATTATGCAATAGGAACAGGCTGGCAAAGTACTGGGATGAGGAACTGGCAGGGCTGTTTCCACTGTGTGAAGGAGGGGGGAAGGATTTGAAGACAAGTGGAGGAGGGGGGAAGGATTTGAAGACAAAGAGGTCAGATTTCGAGTAGAAATCACGTGATTGGGAAGATTTGCAGTAAAGTAACTGGAAGGGGAGGAGGGATGCTGAGTTCAGTTCCGCGAGCGTGTGGCTTGAAGCACTGGCAGGATGTTCATATGGAGATATCAAATAGGAAGTCATTCATTCATTTATCTATAATTTATGCCAGCCTCAAAGGCAGGTTACGTAAAAGTCACAGAGAAGATAAAATGATCAAACCATTAAAACTCAGCTAAAAGGACCTGATAGCTAGGGAAAAACTTCAGAGGAGAATAGATGATTGTTACTGGAAAACGCTGGCTCAGAAAAGCCACTGAAAATGAACACAGGACTCATAGGAGCGTGCTGGCAGCCAAGCAAAGTAAAGGACACCTAAATAAACAGTTCACTAGGCTGGAATTCAGGAGAAAGGTGATCGTGAAGCCTCAGGGGAGAACCAGTGGGTGGTAGGATCACTCAGGTGGGGAATGTAGAGGAGAGAGGTCTGAAAGCCAGGCCAGGGCCTTGGCGATGCTGGCATTTAAGGAAAGGCTGATGTGCTCCTGAGGAGGAAGGGCCTCCCTTGGCCTGCATGAGAGGTGGGGTGGGAAAGTGGGGGTGTGTGGGGTCCATTCACACCATTCTTCCTGCAGCGGAACAGGATAGAAGGTGGTGTGCTCAGTCCCCCAGGCCTTGACCTTCTCTCCTGCCATGAGGTGGGGCTGCCATTTGCCTAGGGCCTCTTGGGGCCCTGGTCTGGGAAGAGTACTCCAGCCAGCAGGTGAGCAGGAAGCAGGGGTTTCTGTTGCCACTTCTCCCTTTCCAGAGTCCAGATGGCACCTCCAAGAGAGAAGGGATCCAGACACCAGGCATGCTAGTCCCAGCTCCGTGATTTACTAGCTGTTGGCCTTGGACAAGTCACCGTACCTCCCTGAGCTTCCTTTTTCCCATCCTAAACTAAGGGAGTCAGACTAGATGATCTTTGAGTGTCCCTGTAGCTACATAAGTCCAGGAACACTTGTCTGATTTCATTTTGCATTCAATGAGTATTTATTGAGTGCCTGCTACGTGCCAGACCCCATGCTAAGTTCTAAGTAGGTACTTGTGAACCGAAACAGATGTGATCCCTGCTCTCATGGAGGAATGGGGGTGAGTGTGTGAATGAATGTTAATCAAATAATTACATGATGAAATATAAAATTTCATAATGACTGCTACAAAGGGGCAGTACATGATGCTATGAGAGCAAATGATGGGGCTTTGATGTAGATGTGGGGTCTGTGTATTGTTGAGCTAATGTGGGTGAATTCTGGATGCTGTTTCTTCCTTCTGCTTTCTCTCTGTAGATGAACGGATCCCCTTCCTGATCCACTGGAGTTGGCCCCTTAAAGGGGAGCGCCCCCTTGGGCCCCCGAGGTGAGGCCTCAGTGTCATACCTTAGGACACATCTGGGCACAGCAGAGTAGCCTGGGAAGGGTCAGGACTTGGAGAGAGCTTGATCTCCTGGGGAGAGTTGGTTTTCCGGGGCTGGAGAGGGTACAGACTCAGCTACCAGGCCTAAGCGGAAGTTAGCTTATATCATCCAGAGTACAAGTCACAGTGGTCAGCCAGAGGGAGGACCGGTGGGAAGTGGGTGGAGTCTGGCAGTGGTCAGTCTGAGTTCCAGGCATGCAGTCAGCAGTGGGGGACTGGAGGGGTAGGGGCAAGACCTCAGGCCCTGGGAAGGGTATGAGAGTCAGATGAGGCTCTGGACTTGGTTGTCCAGAGTCAGGCCTGGATCTCAGGAAGCCAGCAGTTCATCAGTCCAGGCAGGCCTGGACTCTGAGCCTGTGCAGAGCCTGAGCCCAGTAGCCAAGCCCCAGCTCATCCCTTTTCCTTGCTCACAGGGCCTTTATACGCCATCACGGAAGCTCAGCGGGCAGTGGTCCCCCATCAGAGAGGCACGGACAGTTGTTCCAGGGCATCGCTGCAGCTGGTAAAGGGACTGGCTCCTCAGTCAGCCTGAGGAGAGGGGCTGCTGGGCTCCCAGTGTGGGGGTGGGTTCAGGGAACGTGGGGAAGAAGGGCTTGGAGAGAGAAACAAGCAGGAAGGAGGTATAGAGGATCCATTACAATCAGCCATTAGTGGACCCACTCTCCCTGGCCCCATTATCCATCTGCCCATGTATCCCTTCCTGCAACATTCATGCAGTGCACACTTACGATGTACAAAGCACTGGGAGGGATATAACATCCCTACCTTCAACACACTGCCTCTAGCGGTCAGGTGAAGATCACACATGGATAATCATACAGCCAGTCAGCCCAGACTCATCCTCACTCGTTCCATGGCTTCCCACTTTCTGCCACAGGGGTCCAAACTTTCTGGACAGTCTGAGGGAGTCCTGTGTGTCCAGCACCACTGTGGGTCCTGGCATCTCCTGGTGCTGTGTCTTGACCCTGCAGCCTGACCCTACCACCTCCTTAAGCTCCTGCATTTCTCAGCCCCTCTCCCTGACATATTCCCTTTGCCTTCCCATCCAGAAGCTATCCAGCGGCACCGCCAGAACCTGGCCGAGTGGTTCAGCCGGCTGCCCAGGGAAGAGCGCCAGTTCGGCCCAACCTTTGCACTAGACACGGTCCACGTAGACCCTGTGATCCGCGAGAGCACCCCTGATGAGCTGCTTCGCCCACTGGCTGAGCTGGCCCTGGAGCATCAGCCACCCTCTGCTGGGCTCCCCCCACTGGCCCTGTCTCAACTCTTTGACCCAGATGCCTGTGGGCGCCGCGTGCAGACGGTGGTGCTCTACGGGACAGTGGGCACAGGCAAGAGCACGCTGGTGCGCAAGATGGTCCTGGACTGGTGTTACGGGCGGCTGCCAGCCTTCAAGCTGCTGATCCCCTTCTCCTGCGAGGACCTGTCATCCCTGGGCCCTGCGCCGGTCTCCTTGTGCCAACTTGTGGCCCAGCGCTACACACCCCTGAAGGAGATTCTGCCTCTGATGGCCGCTGCTGGTTCCTGCCTGCTCTTTGTGCTCCACGGCTTGGAGCACCTCAACCTTGATTTCCGGTTGGCAGGCACAGGGCTTTGCAGTGACCCGGAGGAGTCAGAGGCTCCAGCTGCCATCATCGTCAACCTGCTACGCAAATACATGTTGCCCGAGGTGAGTGCACCCTGCTCTGCCTCCACTGTCCCCAATTTGCCCCCTCAGGATTTTCGTGTCCTGAGTCCGCATGCTTAATGGGTAGGAACGTAGGCTCTGGGTTAGTTCAAATCCTGCCTCTCCACTTCCAAGCCGTGGGACTGAGCAAGTCAGTAACTTCTCCAGGCTTCTGTTTCCTTCTCTCCTTGAGTTGTACTGAACAAACGAGATACTGCCTATGAAGTGCTTAGCACAGTGCCCTGGATCATAGTGGGTGCTCAGTAAGTGTGAGTTATAACTACTGTGGTCGTCATTATCTTCATCCTTGAACACTCAGTCTTCAGGGACGCCCTGGCAAGTGAGGCAATCAGGACACAAGGGTCTTTTTTTTCTTTTTTATAAATTTGTTTATCTTATTTATTTTTGGCTGCGTTGGGTCTTCGTTGCTGTGCACGGGTTTCTCAAGTTGCGGTGAGTGGGGGCTACTCTTCGTTGCGGTGCGTGGGCTTCTCATTGCGGTGGCTTCTCTTGTTGCAGAGAACGGGCTCTAGGCGCACGGGCTTCAGTAGTTGCGGCACGTGGGCTCAGTAGTTGTGGCTCGCAGGCTCTAGAGCGCAGGCTCAGTAGTTGTGACTCACGGGCTTACTTGCTCCGCAGCATGAGAGATCTTCCCGGACCAGGGCTCGAACCCGTGTCCCCTGCATTGGCAGGCGGATTCTTAACCACTGAGCCACCAGGGAAGCCCACAAGGGTCTTTCTTAACTCTCAACCATGCTCTTCCCAGGCCAGCATTCTGGTGACCACCCGGCCCTCTGCCATTGGCCGCATCCCCAGCAAGTATGTGGACCGCTATGGCGAGATCTGTGGCTTCTCCGATACCAACCTACAGAAGCTCTACTTCCAGCTCCGCTTCAAACAGCCAGACTGCGGGCACGGAGCTGGGGGGTTCTCAGCCACGCCGGCTCAGCGTGACCACCTGGTGCAGATGCTCTCCCGGAACCTGGAGGGGCACCACCAGATCGCCACTGCCTGCTTCCTGCCCTCCTATTGCTGGCTTGTCTGTGCCACCCTGCACTTCCTGCACGCTCCCACACCAGCTGGCCAGACCCTCACGAGCATCTACACCAGCTTCCTGCATCTAAACTTCAGTGGGGAGATGCTGGACAGCACTGACCCCTCCAAGTTGTCCCTGATGGCCTATGCAGCCCGAACCATGGGCAAGTTGGCCTACGAGGGGGTGTCCTCCCGCAAGACGTACTTCTCTGAAGAGGATGTCCGTGGCTGCCTGGAAGCTGGCATCCAGACGGAAGAGGAGTTTCAGCTGCTGCATGTGTTCCGCCGGGATGCCCTGAGGTTTTTTCTGGCCCCGTGCGTTGAGCCAGGGCACCTGGGTACCTTCGTGTTCACTGTGCCCGCCATGCAGGAATACCTGGCTGCCCTCTACATTGTGCTGGGTTTGCGGAAGACGACTCTGCAGCGAGTGGGCAAGGAAGTGGCCGAGCTCGTGAGCCGTGTCGGGGAGGATGTCAGCCTGGTCCTGGGCATCATGGCCAAGCTGCTGCCCCTGCGGGCCCTGCCCCTGCTATTCAACCTGCTCAAGGTAACAGCCCTAGGATCCCAGGCTGCCGGCCCCCATCCTCCTCGTTCACTCTTGCTCCTGCCCAGAAGGAAACTGCTTCTTCCTGCATGACCGTGAATCCTCTTCTTGGCTCTGTTTCAGATTTGGGCAATCTGGCTTTTAGTGGGAATGGGTCATAAGGAAGGGGGAGAGAGAAGCCGCAGGCTGGGGAAGGCTTGGAGGGGAATCTAAGGGTGCAGAGACTTTCATAACAATCCCATAACTCTAATGATAGGTTTTTATTTGTTTTTGTTTTTTTTTGTTTTTTGCCTCTCTCCTCCTAGTCTTTGTTGCTGGGCAGCAGGGGTCACTACTGTCCAGGGTCTGTCCTGTGTTTTGCAGGTCCAGAAACCCAATTGTATCTGTTCCTCAGAGATGATTAGACGCTGGGAGTGATGTCTCATCCTAACTTAATCACCAGAGGCAGGTTTATAAAGCAGATGCCGTTTTATTCATTTATACCAGGAGGATAAATGGCATTGGTAATTGGCTTAGGACAGTCCATCCTGGGTGCAGGTCTGCTCCAGAAACCAAATTACAGGCCTGAGGACTGTGCTGTGAGCAGGGCGGATGTACTAAGTTTTTGATGGGAAGAAGTAGCCACTTTCGGCTGATGTCTGCCGGGTGCCTTGTAAATGAAATATAATTATGATCCCTTTTTTAAAAAAAATTATTTATTTTTGGCTGCATTGGGTCTTTGTTGCTGCGCGTGGGCTTTTCTCTAGTTGCGACGAGGGGGGGTTACTCTTTGTTGTGGTGCTTGGACTGCTTGTTGCGCTGGCTTTTCTCGTTGTGGAGCACGGGCTCTAGGTACATGGGCTTCAGTAGTTGTGGCACGTGGGCTCAGTAGTTGTAGCTCTCGGGCTCTAGAGCGCAGGCTCAGTAGTTGTGGCGCACGGGCTTAGTTGCTCCGCGGCATGTGGGATCTTCCCGGACCAGGGCTCGAACCCATGTCTCCTGCGTTGGCAGGTGGATTCTTAACCACTGCACCACCAGGGAAGCCCTATGATCCCTTTTATAGATGAGGAAACTGGCGCTCACAGAGGCTAAGTAACTTGACCAAGGTCACTCAGATAGTAAGGAGAATGACTGGGATCTGAGTGCAGGTTTTGTGTTTCTGAATCCTGTGCCCTTTCCGCCAAACTTTATTGATGTGCTATGGATATTTCTAGGAAGCTATGGCGCCTTGCTAGGTAACCCTGGTTCTCTTTAGAAATGTTTCAGTAATCGGTCTTGGGGAAGCAGAGCCCTGGTGAGCTGACAACATTTTAACAAGTTTTCCTTTTTATAGGCAGCAAAGCCTCAGGGTTAAAAACAGGGATTCTGTAACGCAGCTACCTGGTTCACATTCCAGGCTCTGCCACTTACTAGCTGTGTGACCTTGTACAAGTTACTTAACCTCTCTGTGCCCCAAGGTCCTTATCTGTTAAATGAATAATAATAGATAATAATAGAATCTATATCATTGGCCCCATATGAGGATTAAATGTCTTCATCTGCAGGACCTGGCACATAGTAAGCGCTATTTAATTGTTTGTTAAACACAAAAACAGTCTCAGGCAGCCCATCCCTTCTTACACCATTGCCTCAGGCAGGGAGGTAATGGCCATTGCTGAGGCCACCCACCTCTTTGAGGATCTGCTTGCATCATCTGGATTGCAGTGAGAGGCTGTGGTCTCCTGACAGGATTCAGAAAGCCACTCAGTTACTTAAGGGGACACCACACCCCTAAGCCCTCTCGGAGGGAGGGTTGCCTAGCAGAGGATGGGTCCCATCTGTTTCTTTATGAGCCTATTGTTTCATTTTCCCAGAGTGACAGTTTTTGTGTCTTGTCTCCAGATGCTTGTTGGGGGAGGGGCACTATAACCTCCATGGTGGGAACCTCGCCTGTAAAAAGTGAAGAAAACACATGAGAGGAGGTGCCACAAAACAACCTGGTGGCTCCTGCCAGAGGAATGGACCTCTCTTTTCCTTTCAGAACCATTGCAAGGATGGCAGCTCCCAAACATTCAGTTCTTCAACAAATATTGAGTGCCAGGCAATGTGTTAGATTCGGAGGAAAAAGCAACAGGACCCCAGGTTTCTGCCTTTTCTGATCATACAGTCTCAACATAAACATGTCAACATAACCATGGGATTAAAATTTCTGGGAAGTGCCTGGAAAACAAAGTTCCAGGTGCTATGGAAGTGTGTAAGGGGGGAGGGGGGACCTGGTTTGGGGGGATAAGTAAAGCCTCTCTGCAGGAAGGGCTTTTAATCTGATCCCTGGAGGATTAGCCAGAAGAACTGGGTGTGGGGGGAACACTCCAGGAAGAGGGCACAGCTCTGAAGGAGGAAGAACCTTGGCACTGTCAAAAAACAAAAAAGAGAGAGAGAGAGAAGCCGAGAGGACAGCAGAGTGAGCGAGGGTGAGAGGCTGTCATGAAGGCGCCGGGGCTGACAGGGGCCTGTCAATGAAAAATTGATCAATAGTTCATCTGTTGCCAGAAGGGGGACCCCTTCCAGGGCCTGAGAGCGAGCTGTTTTTTTTTTTTTTTAAAATAAGCTTATTTATTTATTTAGGCTGCATTGGGTCTTTGTTTCTGTGTGCGGGCTTTCTGTAGTTGCAGTGAGCGAGGGCTACTCTTCGTTGCGGTGTAGCGGGCTTCTCATTGCAGTGGCTTCTCTTGTTGCAGAGCACGGGCTCTAGGCGCGCGAGCTTCAGTAGCTGTGGCTCGCGGGCTCTAGAGGGCAGGCTCAGTAGTTGTGGTGCACGGGCTTAGTTGCTTCGCAGTATGTGGGATCTTCCCGGACCAGGGCTCGAACCCGTGTCCCCTGCATTGGCAGGTGGATTCTTAACCACTGCACCACCAGGGATGTCCCTGAGAGCAAGTGCTTGTGTAACACTCGGAAATCAATTGTCTGAGGAGACACACGTACTGACAAAGCAAAAGACTTTATTGGGAAGGGCCGCCCAGGCAGAGAGCAGTGGTGTAAGGGAGCCCAGGAGAACTGCTCTGCCACGTGGCTTGTAGTCGCAGGTTTTATGGTAATGGGGTTAGTTTCTGGGTTGTCTCTGGCCATTCATCTTGCTTGGCCCCTATTTAGTCTGACTCAAGGTCCTTCCTGGTGGCACGCGTGTCTCAGCCAAGATGGATTCCAGCACCAAGGATTCTGGGAGGTTGGTAGGACAATATTATGGGGCTGGCATCTCCTCCCTCTTTTTGGCCCCTCCTGAATTCTCTAGTTTTTGACAGCAGCACCATGTTCCTTATTGGGAACTCCTGTTGTGAGACAACTCATGCAAGTGGACATCATCGTGCCTGGCCAAGGCGGGTGGTTTTAGTCAACGGTTCCCTAACACATCTAAGAAAGAAATGGAAATTTTAATTCAAGCCAATCTGAGGATTATAACCCAGGAGACAGTCTCTCAGAGAGTTTTGAGAACTATTCCAAAGACATAAAGAGGGAGGCCAACGTATTCAATATATGTGATTTTGGCAACGGGGGTATGTGTAATCAAACACACATCGCAGTAGAAAATTGCACCTAGTCACGAGGAACAGACATCTCAGTTAATGGTTTTAGTGCTTTTCTAAGTATGGAAAGATGCAAGAATCCGGGTTTGTAAAAATTTCTCCTGAAATATCTAAGGACCAGTTCTGTCAGTTTTCCCAAAGCACACAGTACCTTATCCTCATCTTCGCCCTGAATTCCTTTCAAGGTTGTTGTAGCCAGTGACTGCAGTGGCTAATGACTTGACTTCGTAGAATTGGGTGGTGGGCGACATTCTTTATTTTACAATCCCTTCCCTTTCAGTCTTAGTTTCAACCAAGGTTTGGGAGGCATTTCGTGACCTATTTGTTCCACAGCACTAGGAATGCTCATTCCCAGGTCAGGCAAGGATTTCACTGATAGGTCACTCAATGTGCTATTAGTGGACTAGACCCTGTTAACAGTAGCCAAAATCCTCTGGACCTCTTACTAGTCCGTTGTGATCCAAGGAACGGTTCCCTCTTGTTTCTTCCCTTATCTAGAGTTACACTATTACAGTCATTCATCTTATAGAACTATATATTTGATCAATTGTTTCAAGTCACCTAATCATCGTTAATTTTTTTGTGTGTGTGGTACGCGGGCCTCTCCCTGTTGTGGCCTCTCCCGTTGCGGAGCACAGGCTCCGGACGCGCAGGCTCAGCGGCCATGGCTCACGGGCCCAGCCGCTCCGCGGCATGTGGGACCTTCCCGGATCGGGGCACGAACCCGTGTCCCCTGCATCAGCAGGCGGACTCTCAACCACTGCACCACCAGGGAAGCCCCTCATCGTTAATTTTATCTGAGACTCAGTCACACATTTGGTAATGCAAGAAACAGCAATCTTATAAAATAGGCAAATACAAGTAATATAGCTAGTAGTATTAATAGGATCATAAGTAAGTATTGAAGCTAAGATCTTCCACAAGGTGAGGCCCAGTATCTCCTCAGGTCTCTGAGCAGTCTGTTTTGCACCAATCTCTATCTTTAAGGAAAATGATATATTGGCATTGTACATAAAGTTCACCGAAGATGTCTGCATATACAAGGCGAGTGGTGGGTCACTGTGACTCCTTACAGGATTGAGAAAGGAATGTTATCTTCTAAGGAGTTACGTGGCTGGCGCCAGAAGGCGAAAAAGTGATCTTTATGATTGAGCGGGTATTTCTGCCATGGGGGAGGTCTAGTTAAATGCATAGTGCAGATGCACCATGCACACTGGAGGGGAGGGAGGAGGCCCAAATGGGCAGAGAAAAATTTCATGTTTAAATTTTTCTTGTCTTTCCTTAAAATATGAATTTTATTTCATGAGGCCGAATCGTGCAGGGTCTGAAGCAGTAGGAGCAGCATCGGTCATCGCTGCTGTGATGACGATGATGGTGTTGAAGATGATGATGTATTTAAACCACCTAGCCCGGTACCAAGCTGAATGCATAATATATGCTAACTCCTTCCCACCGCGCTTGGGCTTGAAAATGTACGGGGTGTTTGGGAAAAAGAAGGAATTTCCCAGTGTCTGGAGTACGTGAGACGAGTGTTGAGAGGTGACGCCGGAAAGGTCACATTGGGGCCAAATTATGCCAAGTTTTATATTCCTCATGGGCAGTGGGGAGCCACGGAAGGTGCTGCAGCAGGGGGAATAGTATGATCAGACGAGTCGTGCTCAAGTTTAAGGGAGATCACCAAGCTGGAGCAGTCAGGAAGACTGCACCTTAAGCTTAGGCCAGAAGGCTGAACAGCACGCAGTAGGCTGCAGCGCCCTCACCCTGCTTCTCTTCCAGGTGGTTCCACGTGTGTTCGGGCGTGTGGTAGGTAAGAGCCGTGAGACAGTGGCCCAGGCCATGGTGCTGGAGATGTTCCGAGAGGAGGACTACTACAATGACGACGTCCTGGACCAGATGGGTGCCAGTATCCTGGGTGTGGAGGGCCCCCGGTGCCGCTCGGACGAGCCCACAGAGGATGAGGTCTTTGAGCTTTTCCCCATGTTCATGGGCGGGCTTCTCTCTGCCCATAACCGGGTAGTGCTGGCTCAGCTTGGCTGCCCCATCAAGACCCTGGATGCCCTGGAGAATGCCCAGGCCATCAAGAAGAAGCTGGGCAAGCTGGGCCGGCAGGTGCTGCCCCCCTCGGAGCTCCTTGACCACCTCTTCTTCCACTATGAGTTCCAGAATCAGCGCTTCTCCGCCGAGGTGCTCAGCTCCCTGCGCCAGCTCAACCTGGCGGGCGTGCGCATGACACCCCTCAAGTGCATGGTGGTGGCAGCTGTACTGGGCAGTGGAAGGCATGCCCTGGACGAGGTGAACTTCGCCTCCTGCCAACTGGATCCTGCCGGGCTGCGCACGCTCAGGCCTGTCTTCCTGCGTGCCCGGAAGCTGGGGTGAGGCCCTGTCCTCGTGCACGGGTGGAAGAGAAGGTGCTTGGGAAAGCAAAGGGAGTGAGGAAGGACCAGGGGCTGGGGTGAGATCTGGTACGGGTGGAGGTGACAAGAGCTACAGAAGGGGACACAGCTGTGGACTACAAGAGGCAGGATGGTGGGGGAGGGGCCCGGTGGGTGGGCAGGCTCCATGCCGAACTCCTTCCTTGGTTTCTCACCTCCTCTCTGCCCACCTTCTGCTGCAGCTTGCAACTCAACAGCCTGGGCCCCGAGGCCTGCAGGGACCTCCGAGACTTGCTGCTGCATGACCAGTGCCAAGTTACCACCCTGCGGTGAGTGCCCTGGGAGGGGGCTCCATCCTGCTGGCCAGCTAAGGTCAAGGGTGAGCTCCCCACCTCCCAACATGCCTGGAACAGGCGCACCCATGCTGTAGTAAAGAAGGCGGGAGTGTAGACCTTGACCTACTCCCCACCCCACGACGTCTAGTACAAGCAGCCAAGCAGGGGGAAAGAGGCCACCAGCCATAAATTGGTGCTAAAAAAGCCTCTTGCATGGCTAAAAGCAGCCTGGGGTGGGGGGTGGAATAACACCCAGGCTGGTTACCTGGTAACGACGCCACTGATTCCCTCCCAGGATTTTCCCTGTCGCCTCACAAGGATGACCATGACGCTGGGCACTCAACAGATGCTCCCAAAGTGTTGACTGATTTACTAGTAACCCAGATGCTGGGTTCCTGATTTTGGGTTGGAGGAAGGGGAGGTGAATGAGGAGGGAGGGAGAGGGGGATGGGGAAACAGGAAGGGAGGATGAAGCAGGGGCTGGAAAGGGGGGAAAAAGGAGCAAGAAGGAACATGGTAACGAGGAAGGGGAGAGGGAAGAGGGGAGTCTCAAAGGAGAATGGAAGGCAGGAGGAGGGGAGGGAGAAGCCGGCTTCCACCCCACCCTCCCTCCTCTACGGTGAGCCTCACCCCCGTTTCTCCATTCTCTTTACCTGGGCCTGCATTTCTCTGCGTCCAGGCTGGTCTCTGCCCCAAGCAGTGCACCGTTTTGGCCCAAGTCCCAGTGCTTAGCACAGGGCATCTGCTAGGGGCCCTCATAACCTTGGGGTGCTTGTGGCCCTAGGCTGTCCAACAACCCACTGACGGCGGCGGGTGTGGCCCTGCTGGTGGAGGGGCTGGCGGGAAACACCTCGCTGAAACACCTGTCTCTGCTGCACACGGGCCTTGGGGATGAGGGCCTGGAGCTGCTGGCTGCCCAGCTAGACCGTAACCAGCAGCTACAGGAGCTGAATGTGGCCTACAACGGCGCTGGCGACACAGCGGCCCTGGCCTTAGCCAAGGCTGCCCGGGAGCACCCTTCCCTGGAGCTGCTGCAGTGAGTCTTGCCCTCCACTCCCATCTCCCCACCCACCCCTTGGTGATTGGCCCTTCCCCTGCCCTGATTCTCCACCACCATTTCTCCTAGGATCCTAGTGGCCCCATTTCTATTGACCCTGGTCCCACTGAATTCTAGCGTCATCCCTGCCTCCCAGTGGCCACCACCCTCCATCTCTGGCTTATTGCAAACACTTACCCCGTTGCATTTCACAAGCAGGGGAACTGTTATGAGACCGCTTACTCTCTGTCCACCAACCCTCTGCCCCTTCTTCTCAGAGCTGAACAGCATCTACTGTTCTCTCTCCTGCTAGCCTCTACTTCAACGAGCTGAGCTCAGAGTGCCGCCAGGCCCTGCGGGACCTGGGGAGCACCACTGAGGGCGGTGCCCGGGTCGTGGTGTCGCTGACAGAGGGGACAGCGGTGTCCGAGTACTGGTCAGTGATCCTGGGTGAAGTCCAGCGGAACCTCAACAGCTGGGATCGGGGCCGGGTCCGGCGCCACCTGGAGCTTCTGCTGCGGGATCTGGAAGATAACCGAGGAGCCACCCTTAATCCTTGGCGCAAAGCCCAGCTGCTTCGAGTGGAGGGCGAGGTCAGGGCCCTCCTGGAGCAGCTGGGAGGCCCTGGAAGCTGAGACACTGGCAGCAGTGTGTGTCCCCTGGCCCCAAGCCGCTTCTGTCTGTGGCCTCCTAGCTTGCACTACCGCTTCCAGAAAGATCCCTTCAGGGCTGGAGGCAAAGGAATGGGCACAGCTGTGCCAGTTGCTCTCCTGGGGCATGTCCAACCAGTGCTTCCAAGTCTGGGGTTTTCAGGGTCGTGGAACACGCTTCCCCTCCCTTCGGCTAGAAGGACTGAAAGATGTGGCGTTTTGGTGGCCCCACCTTGTCCTGTAGCGCCACCACCAATCTCCTCTTGGACTGTGCCACCTGGGGGCACACTTCTTTTGTCGGCCTTGCCAGGGGCCTTGCCATCCAGATGTGTTGGAGGGCCTCCGCGTCCTGCCTTTATGCTTTCTGGGGACACCCTGGGACACCCAGGATGCCAGCAGCCACTTTCCTCTCACTGGTGCTGTGTCCTCACCCTTGTTTCCCCTTCACAATGGTACCCAAGCTTGGTGGCCCCCAGGAGCGTGGGTGCTGACTTGCTGCTATTAAAGAGCTGTGTCTTCCAACTACTGTGGAGTCTTTTTTGCCTGTTGCTTTCAAGAAAGGGTACTGTTTTGGTCATTCTGGTTAAACCACTGACCACTTTCTGTTGCAGATGTTTCTTGGGCACTAGTTTCAGAGGCCCTGAGGGTGGCGCAAGAACAAGATGTCAGCATGGAAGTAGGCCATGTTGGGCCATAGGGCTCCTGTCCCCCTTCTCACACTCTTATTCCAGGCTTGGAATTACAGTGCCCAGCAATTACAGTGACCTTTCTCGCGCGGAGGGGGAACTGGGATGGCAGCAGAGTCTCCTGAGAAAGTCGGGGCTCGAGAATAGGGCAGGAGGGACAGACACACTTCCCCAGAGGACAAGACTCTCCTCCCGTTAACCATTACCGACCGCTTCTAAGGCAGCGTCTTGGAGGAGGCGGGACGTGGCGGGGTAGGTGGGAGGGCCAGCTGGTTTCGATGGACCTTGTCCCTGCACTGAGCCTGGCTCGCTGATCCAACCATGAAGGCAGCTGCAGGTAAGAGGCCAGGAGAAATCCTCTGCGGGGGGCTTTAGGGCAGAGGGCAGATTGGAAGGCTTTGGGGCCAGGACACACTTGGTACTGGGGCTTGGAGCCCTGAGGCAAGTAGAGTGGAAGTCAGGAGGGGAGAGGTGAGTGGTTGGATGTGTCTGCCTTACTGGTCCACGCCCTGTACTGATATGCTCGGACTTCCGTGCATATCAGGAGGCCTTGGCCGGGGAGGGGAAGGAAGGGGAAGGGAAGACCCTTTTGGAGTGAGTCCTGAATTTGGGGGTTCCCCGAAGTCCTTTCAGTTAATGACCATGGAAGAGGAGTCTCAGGGGGGCAGAATGTGCCTCTCCTTCCCTCACCCCTTCTTTTCCCAGCAGATCTTCAGGACACAGCTTCCTTGGCCCCGTAAGTGCTGTGCTGTGAAGGACTGGGGCAAGGGGAGGAGGGATTGAAGGTGGGGAAGCTCTTCAGCTGCCATTAGCCATTAGCACCTCAAGGCGAGCCTGGGACCCAAGTCCGGATGTCAGTTTTCTCCTACCTGCTTGACTTGCTTCCTTGCAGGAAGTTTGAGTTTAACCCCAAACTGGGCATTGATAATCCTGTGCTCTCCCTGGCTGAAGACCACGAGCCCTCTGGTAACCCCCCACCACTTGGGGTAACCGTTTCCTTTCCCCAGAGCCACCAGGGCTCCACACAGCTTCCCGTCTCCTTGGTAACCGCTCACTCTGTCTCCCTCTGATAACAGCCTTGGTGGGAGTATCCACGTGGCGGTGGAAGGGGGCCAGGCATTTCCTGGTCCGTGTTCAGTCCCCCTGCCCAATACCTAACTGGGCAGAAGCCTGTCTGGTGTTCTATCACAGGGCAGGGTCTGCCAGACACAAGGTGACTTGTACTTGGGTCATGTCCCCTCTCCTCCCGCTTTTCTGCTGCCCACCTCCCCTTCCAGATCTCTGGAGCCTGGAACGACCTCGCTTCTATCTGCTCAACAGAGAGGAGGGCAGGAGTTTTGGCTTCCACTTGCAGCAGCAGCGGGGCAGGGCTGGGCATGTGGTGTGCAGGGTGGAGCCAGGCACCTCTGCCCAGCGCCAGGGTCTTCGGGAAGGAGACTGTATCCTGGGGGTGAACAACCATGTCGTGGAACATGAAGACTATTCAGTGGTGAGGTTGGGCTGGGACCCCTGTGGTACAGGAGAACATTCTATAGCACCTCAGGGAGACAGAAGCCGGTTGGTCACCTCCCTGGGTATATGGGGGCAGGACCCAAGCCTCAACCTCCCCCATCTCCCAGAACTTAGGGACGCCCAGGCCCGAATGGTTGCGTGAAGGTCTCCAGAGAGCTGGTTTCCATGGTGAAAAGTGTAGCTTCCAGGGAGGGGAAGCTGGCAAGAGGGGCCAGCCCAAGCCTGCTCCGTGTGCCCACCGTTCAGGTGATACGCCGCATCCGGGCCAGCGGTCCTCGGGTACTGCTGACGGTGTTGGCGCAGCACGTGCGTGAGGTGGCCCGAGCTCAGCAGGGAAACGACGCCCACCTCTGTCCCACGCTCGGCCGAGGGGTCCGGCCTCGGCTGTGCCACATAGTGAAAGACGAGGGCGGCTTTGGCTTCAGTATCACCCAAGGTGGGCTTGGAGCTCGGGAGGGCTCAGGAGGGGGCTCTCAGCCCTGCTCTAGGCAGGCAGCAGGCAGGGACTTGCTGTTTGTGCTTCCAGGACATCGGGGTCCTTTCTGGTTAGTGCTGAGCGCTGGAGGAGCAGCTGAGCAGGCAGGAGTGCCCCCTGGGGCCCGGCTGCTAGAAGTGAATGGGGTCAGCGTGGAGAAGTTCACGCATACCCAACTCAGCAAGAAGGTATGACTGCCTGTTTCCCATCCATCCTCACCCCTCGGGCCTGGTCCCTGCCTCTGGAAGCAGACTCCTCCTCCACACGCCTAATCGCCTGATCTGACCTTGTACCTGTCACCATCCTTCCCTTTACACTCTGTGCTGGGCCCTCCCCTCCCTTCCCTAGTGCCTCATTCCTGGGCCTGGGAAGAGGGGCTGTGAGGAGGCGCCTGCCTCTGCCCTCCCTACCCAGGTGGTTGACGCTGATGCCCTGCTGGGTCCCCACAGCTTTGGCAGAGTGGCAAGCAGGTGACCCTGCTGGTGGCAGGGCCAGAGGTGGAGGAACAGTGTCGCCAGCTGGGAATGCCCCTGGCTGCACCCCTGGCAGAGGGCTGGGCACTGCCTACCAAGCCCCGCTGTCTGCATCTAGAGAAAGGGCCCCAGGGCTTTGGGTTCGTGCTCCGAGAGGAGAAGGGCCTTGACGGTCAGCTCGGTGAGTGAGAGCCCTGGGGGCAGGGAGGGAAGGTGGGCCTTGGGGTGGGCACACAAGTGTATATATACACCTCTCAGTGCACACAAGTGGTGGCCCTGGCTGAACCCCAGCCCAGGCCTCCTCCTCTTGTGTAGCCCTGGGTCAGTCCCCCGGGGTGTATACGGTGGCCTGGGCCGGCACTGGGGGTCAGTGGGGAAGGAGCAGTGAGGATGTCTGCATCCCAGGTCAGTTCCTGTGGGAGGTGGACCCAGGACTGCCAGCAGAGAAGGCCGGGATGCAGGCTGGGGACCGGCTGGTGGCTGTGGCTGGGGAGAGCGTGGAAGGGCTGGGCCATGAAGAGACAGTGTCCAAGATCCGGGCACAGGGCTCCTGCGTCTCGCTCATCGTTGTCGACCCCGAGGCTGACCGCTTCTTCAACATGGTGCGAGCTGAGGGGCGGGGGCTAGAGAGAGGGCAGGAAGAGAGCAGGGCTCGGGTGGGGGAACAAGCAGCATGGTTTGTCCTATCTTCCTCTTTTCCAGGTTCGCTTGTCCCCACTTCTCTTCTTGGAGAGCACAGAGGCTCCTGACTCTCCCCAGGATACCTGCTCAGCCTCTCTGGTTGAGACCAGGGACCCACCAGTTGAAGACACAACCGTCCCACGCGGCTTCCGCCAGTGCTGCCTGTACCCTGGGCCTGGCGGTGGCTATGGCTTCCGACTCAGCTGTGTGGCCAGTGGGCCTCATCTCTTCATCTCCCAGGTGACTGATGCCCCAGGGACCTTGGATCTTTTCAATCATTTGCCTCTTGACAAGCCTTCCTCTGCTTCCCTCCCAGAGCCTCAGTACACCCAGCAGACTTTTCCCTGGTGTTCCGAGCTCTACATTCCCCCCTACCCCATTCCACCAGGTGACCCTAGGAGGCTCAGCTGCCCGGGCGGGACTGCAAATGGGAGATGTGATTCTGGAGGTGAACGGGAATCCCATGGGCGGAGAGAATGACCTGGAAAGACTTCAGCAGCTGGCTGAGGCGGAGCCACCCCTATGCCTGAAGCTGGCGGCCAGATCTCAGCAGGGCTTGGAAGCCTGGATTCCCCCAGGGTCTGGAGAGGTGAGGAAGAAGAGACAGATGGACTGTGAGTCAGCCAGAAGAGGACAGAGGGGAGCCAGAGCAGAGGGCAGAGCGGGAAGCTGCAGGGTGAAGCAGGGTGGGGCACTCAGGTTGGGACTTTAGGCCATGGTACGTGGGGACAGAAGGACCCAGGGAAGAAGCCCCATTCCTGGGCATCCCAGTGAGGTGGGGGGGGGCACAGGGAAAGGGAACTCTTCTGGTCTCTGAATGACCTCTTCCCTTCTTTCTCTGCTTAGGACTGGGCTGTAGCCTCAGATCTACTGTAGCACCCCCTATGCCTGGCACAGATCTGCCCAAGCTTTCCTGTCTCCACTCTCCAGCCTGAGGTGGTGGGAGCTGAGATGCTCTCTTTAAACCAGAAGCTGCAGCTCTAGGACTCCGGATACCTCCATCACAGGATAGTCCTTGGCCTCCCTCCCTTCCCATGGGCCCACATCCTAGAAGAGGGTGTGGCCAGAGGCCTCAGGTGGGCCCATGAGGGATTCTCCCCTTTGATTCCAAAGGAAGTCACATGGGATCTTTGGGAGCTGTGCCCCAAGGATGAAGATCTGCGTGAGATGAGTGGTATGATTTTGTGATTTATAACAAGAAATATATGTGTGGCCTTCATACCCTTTCCTGGCACAGAGCTCCTAAAATGCTTGGAATTTCCTAAGTAGTAAGAGAGAGAAAGCTGTCTTCTGTTTTTGACAATAAGCCCCTTTCAACTACACCTAGTTTTGTTAATGAGGTGACTCTTGAAAAGCACCTGAGAATGGGGCACTGGTTTCCAGGGGAACCAGTCATGTGATTAGAGGTTTGGAACTTTCAGTGCCCCACCCCCACCGCTACCCTCAACCTCCTGGGAGGGGAGAGGACTGGAGGTTGAATTAATCACCAGTGTTCAATGGATCTTGCCTACATAATGAAGCCTCCATAGAAACCCAAAAGGACAGTTTCAGAGAGCTTTCCGTGTTGCTGAACACGTGCAGGTGCTGGGAGGGTGGCGCACCTGGAGAGGGCGTGAAGCTTCCATGGTCATACCTCACCCGGTTTATCTCTTCCATCTGGCTGTTCCTGAGTTGTCTTCTTTATAATAAACTGGTAATCTAGTAACTAAACTGTTTCCCTGAGTTCAATCACTCTAGCAAATGATTGAACCCAAGGAGGGGGTTGTGGGAACCTCTGATTATAGCTAGTAGGTCAGAAGCACAATCTCTGGACTCGAGATTGGTATTGGAGGTCGAGGGCAGTCTGTGGGACAGAACCCTTAACCTGCGGGATCTGATGATACCTCCAGGTAGACTGTGTCGGAATTGAGTTAAATTGTAACACAAAAGTTAAATTGTGTCTACGGAGAATTACTTGGTGTGGGAAACCTCCCTCCTCCACGTTTCACCAGAAATGAAGTAGAACTGAGAACGTTGTAGCAAAATAGAGAAGAAACAGAGTTTTCCCTTTCCTGGCGGGCTGTGGGGCCGGCTAGGATTGAAGCCACCTGGAATTTGCCCTAAGCATGACTCCAGGACTGTTGGGTATATTGCAGGAACTTGGAGACCGGCTGCACCTTCCCTCTGTGGGCACCTTAGGATTGTGGGAGCTGGTGCCTGGTCACCGTTGGTCTATTATAGAAATGGCCTTTCCCCACAAATCTGGCTGCCTTTGTTTGTGTTGGTGGGGGTAGGGTGACCAAAAGGGCCTCAGGCTTAAGGGGTGGGACCCAGTTTCTCTAGGAGAGAAGTTGAGACCTTGTCAAATTTCTCTCTTATTATTCAGTCTTCAGGGTAATGGGTCAGCCCAGAACTGAGATGTTCCTATGAGGGGCGCTCATCTCTGCCCAAAATCACAGCCCACAGTCCTGTTGAGTTCTACATACAGACAGCTTTATTGCTGGGGCCTCAGAGGGCCCCAGAGACTAGAGGCTCACAGTCAAAGATCCAGGGGGTTGAGTCCAAACTGGCGGAGCTGCCCCTTGTGCCGGGCGTGGACGGCTCGACGGCTCTCAGTTTGGCTGAGAGCCAGTCCAGGCTGTCCTGCAGACACCAAGCTTCAGATCTCAGGAAGGGAGAGGGCTGGCTGAGGGGTGTCCCAGGTTGGTCTGTAAGCTTTCCTGGACAGTGTTTTCTCAAAGCTCTTATTCTTAGTGGGTAGGCATGGCTGTATCCCCTGAGGATAGAGCAGAGTTCCCTACGGGGAGATGCTTCTTTTCCTTCCCCCTGGCCTGTCATTGTCACATTAGCTGGGATTTTTGGGGGGGTGCTGGGCACTGGGATGGCTGGCCTTCAGAGGGTAGGGCTTACATGTAAGATTTCCTCGTATTTGGCCTCCATGTCTGCCACGTGGGCCCGAAGCTGAGCCAGAGTTCGGTCCCACTCTCCAAGGGCCTGCAAGGCCTCTCTCCGTGTAGCCCTCAGCCTCCCTTTGGCACATCTCTGGGGACGGGGGCAGAAGGATGAAAGAGGACAGGACGGTGACACTCTACCCTTGAACAGAGTCTCCAAAGGGACCCAAAGAGCAGAACTTGAGTGGGATCATTCCAGACTTCCCCAGAGCCATCAACTTTCCCATAGTTCCTATAAAGAGCTGAAATATACCATTCAGGTAGAGTAGAGAGAGTGGGCTTGGGACAAGAGATCTGAGTCCCAAATCTGGTTGTCATTTACTACTTGTGTAATGTCTGACATCTCTCTCTCTGAGACTCAGTTTCTTCATCTTTATAGAGAAAATGACCCATACTTCACAGGCTTGTTGTGAGAGTTAAATGTGATAATGTATGGGAAAGCACCAAGTAGGCAGGAAGTGCTTCATAAATGCTGACTGCATTTAAATGTGAGATAAGGCAAAGATTAGGAAAGGGGCTCAGGGCCTGCATGGCAGATAAGCAGCTCTTGGATATCTATAGCTAAAATAAAGCTATTTTAGGATAAGAAAATTTGAGGCCAAAATTGTGGAAAATCTGTGCACCATGCTAAAACTTTTCAACTCTATCCTGTTACCAAGATGGAAGAGAACAAAAGCTTATACACACACACACACACACACACACACACACACACACACACACACACACACACACACGTATATGCTTATTTAGAAGCTCTCTCATTTATTAGCAAATAGTTATTTAGGACCTACCATGCATTAGGCCTTGAAGATAAGGAAATAAGTAGTTAAACAGTTTCATTTAAGCTTGGTTTCATATAAAAATCAGCCAAACTGAGCGGGAATATGTTTTGCTTATGGGAGACATGGAGGCGGTGGGGAGTGAGAACTGGATTTGGAGACACCACTGACAGAGGGAAATGGGGTGAGAGACTTAGGTCTTCTTCTTCTTCTTTTTTTTTTTTTTTAATTAATTAATTAATTTATTTATTTATGGCTGTGTTGGGTCTTCATTTCTGTGCGAGGGCTTTTTCTCTAGTGGCAAGTGGGGGCCACTCTACACCGCGGTGCGCGGGCCTCTCACTATCGTGGCCTCTCTTGCTGCGGAGCACAGGCTCCAGACGCGCAGGCTCAGTAGTTGTGGCTCACGGGCCTAGTGGCTCCGCAGCATGTGGGATCCTCCCAGGCCAGGGCTCAAACCCACATCCCCCGCGCTAGCAGGCAGATTCTCAACCACTGCGCCACCAGGGAAGACTAAGGTCTTCTTCTTATAGCTTAAGATTTTTTTTTTTTTGCTGTCCTGAACCGTCTGCTGCGATTCTCAATGGTGGGAAGGTCGGTGGGGAAAGCAATATGAGAGCTTAGATTGCAGTCTTCTAGAGAAGAAACATCCTAAATCCACCTCTTCAGTCTGGGCAGCAGCAGTGATCCTCCGAGAGAAAGGGCTTCGAGGGTGGGGAAGCTGATCTAACTGCGCCCGAAGGCCCCTCACTTCCTCCTCCAGCTGCCTGCTGTGGGGCTCCATCACCTCCTGCAGGGTGCAGCACTGACGACTCATGTCTGTGGTGGGGATGGTGGGTGGCCAGGGACCCAGGTGGGGACAGAGGGATGGAGAAAGGATGGGAAGTTGTGAGTAGGGAGGGCTCTGCTTGGTCCAGTGGGGCAGATACATAAAGGCCTTTTGGTTCTTCTTGTGGTGATTCTGAGAAGCTGGGGAGGGAGCTAGGAAACAAGGTCCCCTTCCCCCTGCCACTCAGGATGGGGATTCAGGCCCTTCTCTCCACTCAGTCCCACAGGAAGAATGAGATAAAGGCTGTGGCTGCGTATTGTAACCCACACAGCATCAAGCGTGTGGCATGGGCCATCATGGAAGGTCCCTGCCCAAGATCCCAGAGGCCTTTGTTTGGTTCCTTCAGGATTCTTGTGTGTGCTGGGAAGGCTGAGACTAGGCATGGCAGATGCGAGTCCTCCTTGTCTCCCTACCCAGCAACCTCTGGCCCTCTTGGGTGTTCTCTTCCAGGCCCCTGTCTCCTGCCCACCTGCTTAATCAACTGCACACCTGCATATATGGCCTTCCCTTCACTCCAGGCCCCCTCCAGTTCAGCCTCCAGTTCTTGTATCCTCAGCTTCAGCTTGTCTTCAGAAGCCTTGTCTTGGCAGGCCTCATCCCTCCACAGAGCTGTGAAAGTCCCAGAGCAGCCCTCAGGACTGGCTGGGGACCCCACTAAATCAGCCCTGATGGCCTTGAGGGACTCTGCCCACCTTTGGAAACCTGGCAGCAGGCTGCCAGTCTCTCATTGTCATTCTGGTGTTTGTATTTTTCCCCCCTAGAATCCTACAGGCTCTTCGTTACTAAGAACCACAAACTCCCTCTGTGTTCTGGCTATGAAAAATAGCAGCCTTGGGACTTCCCCGGCAGCCCAGCGATTGGGACTCCATGCTTCTACTGCAGGGGGTGAGGGTTCGATCCCTGGTCGGGGAACCCTCATTCCGCGTGGTGCGGACAAAAAATTAAGAAAAATATGGCTGCCTTTATCAGCCCTTACTGCCCACCGTTTCCTCACAACCCTAACTCTTGACAATCTTTTTCCACTAGGGGATGGTTAGAGATCAGCTCAGCTCTTTACCATAGCTCCAACCCTTCAAGCTCCCAGGGATACAGAAATGCCCATTGTCCCACCTCTGTTGCCCCCAGAACTTCCACTCTTCTTACCCAAGTGGTCTTGGAACATCTCCTTTTCCAGCAGTGCCAGCCTGTGTATGGATTCAGTCTCCACATCTGCCCTGGCAAGATGGCAGAGCCTCAGCTTGTCAGGATCTCAGCCTTACCTACTCCCCTCCCATCCTCATCCCACACCCTGGACTTTTTTTTTTTTGCAGGAGATCTCAGGACCACTAAATGAGGGATCTCTGATGGCAAAGTCTAATGAGTTCACTGCCCAGCACATAGCAGGTACTCAAAAGATGTGTAATGAGTACATAAGGAAGGCACAGAGCCAGAGGGGCTCAGATGGGCATGGGTGCTGATTTCCCCACTTCCCCAGCTCCATGGAATCTGGATGCAGATATGAAGGAGGAGGGTCAAGACAGCTCCGTCTTATCGGGCAGAGGGCTGAATTCTCTCTGGAGGACCTCTGCTCGGTCTCTGAGCCAGAACGTGGAGAAGCAGGGGGCACCCACCTCCACCCAGCCTGACTCACCAACAGCTGCATTCCTTTTCTTCTTCTGTGTCCCAGGTTTTGTCCCTTTTTCTTTGGTCTTAGGTCGTATTTCCTTGCTGTCCTGGGGGAGAGAGGGGATTCGTATTTAGGTCTGGACAATGGAGATGCTTACCTGACCCCTAGACTGAACCAGGAGTCTCAGGAGAATTAGTGTCCTAGTCTCCAACTCTGTCTCTTATACTTTTCAGAAGCTTCTGTTCTTGGTTTCCTTGGAAACTTAGGCAAGGCTGAGGCCACTGGGAAGGATGGAGTTGTTTCTCTCTATCGGTCAGGTTCTAAGTACAGAAATCATTCCTCTCAATCCTCTTTCAGAGAAAACAAAGCTCAGTACCTGGTCCCTTCCCTCTTCCCATCATCCTTACTTACCCTGCCTCTTCCTTTCTGCAAGACCCTCTCGCGTCTGTCGTTTCTCCCTGTGGTGTGACCCACTCACGAGGAGGGGCAGAGAAAAGGCCCAACGATCTAGGAGCCAGAGGAGGAGACTGGGTTCTGGGAACCAATCCAGAGTGGCAAATTTCTGTCCGGGGCGGGACTGAGAACTGGAAGGTTGGGTTTCTGGAGGCTGCATGTTGTCCGGGCAACTGGGAAACATGATGTTCATAGGAAGGTAGAAGGGACTAAATACAAAGCTTAAAATACCAAGGTCTCAGAGGGCCAATACTCTCCTTATCCCCAAATCCTAAGTGTAGTTTGAGGAGAAAGGGCTTTGGAGCCGATCATCTATGATTCACTTCTCTGTAGCACAGCCTGCAATTTGGAGACTTACAAATTACAGATTTACACATCTGAAATAATGCTGTTGTGCTGATACAGAGGAAAAGGACTGACAGTAGCCATTTTGGGCAATTTACACATCCCAAGGTCTCATCAGCAAAATGACATTATTAGGTTTAAAACTGAAGCTCCCCTTCAGGAAGGCACTCTGTGGTGTATGAAGGAAAGAAGTGCAGAAGAAGGTGGTTGAGAGAGTTTCCCCTTTCAGAGAAATAAGACGCAGAGGAGAGGTAGACCCAGGACCCCAGGGTGTTGACATAGAGAGATGCAAATGAGAAGAAAGGGCACTGGTTAGAGATAGGAGCTGTGAGTTCTTATCCCCTCCGTCCGGATATGTAAACTTGAGCAAGCCATTTAAACTTGCTCAGCCTCAGTTTCCTGGTCTTGAAATATTTGATTTTGGGGAATTCCCTGGCTGTCCAGTGGTTAAGACTCTGCGCTTCCACTGCAAGGGGCACAGGTTCGATCCCTGGTTGGGGAAATAAGATCCTGCAAGCCACAGCGTGCGGTCAAAAAATAAAAAAGAAATCTTTGATTTTGTAAGTCTTGAAAGGCCTGGATTTCCCCTGGGTATTTACAGGACTATCTTCTCTCATTGTGACTTAATGTATTGCTTCTTTTCCCGTATTCCTGTCTGTGGTTGACTTTCAGACAGGTGCTGAGAAAATACCTTGCTTGGCTCTCTGCAGTACTGAGTTGGTTGGGGCTCCCTCTAGTGGACTTACTTGACCCTCTACTGACTCTCCTGCGTTTTTCTTTCTTTTTTTTTTTTCTTTTTTTCTTTTTTTTTTCCCGGTACGCGGGCCTC
The DNA here is from genome assembly GCF_039906515.1 of Pseudorca crassidens. Lineage (NCBI taxonomy): Eukaryota > Metazoa > Chordata > Mammalia > Artiodactyla > Delphinidae > Pseudorca > Pseudorca crassidens. The sequence goes on from NC_090304.1 coordinate 96,264,559, forward strand.
TCACTGTTGTGGCTTCTCCCGCTGCTGCGGAGCACAGGCTCCGGACGCGCAGGCTCAGCGGCCATGGCTCACGGGCCCAGCCGCTCCGCGGCATGTGGGATCTTCCCGGACCGGGACACGAACCCGTGTCCCCTGCATTGGCAGGCGGACTCCCAACCACTGCGCCACCAGGGAAGCCCTCCTGCGTTTTTCTATTTAAATTATTTACTGAGCAGTGTTGGGGGGTTGCCCCCCACTTAGGGATGCTTCTTGCTAGAGTCATGAAGAGTTGGAAAAATAAATCTGGGGAAGGGACAATGACGAGTGGTTTGCCCTGGTCAGCAGCCCTCGTCCCCCACCCCCTCTCTCCAGCCCTGTGCTATTGGGAGCCTTGTTGTCTGTCTGTCACTGGGATCTCTGGACACCATACTGGCTAGAATGAAAACAGCAGAAACTTCAGGGCTTTTCCCCTTGCGGATTAAGGGAACTGCAGACTCTTTCTTTAGATATTTCTATCTCTGTCTTCCTCAACATTTTTTGGTCATTTTTGGTCAATTGCCTATTGTCAGGAACAGATCTGAAGAAATAGCCATGAGATCTGGGGGAAAAAATCCTTCCTCTAGGGAGCAGGCAGATTCAGGCAGAGGCTGATGATATTTATTTGTCACCTTCGTGGCTGCAGGGTACCTCTCTGACCCCGGGGACATTTTACAGAGTAAAGAGAAGAAGCGGCCTTGTCCTTCCCGTTGCTTACTGTTCCTGTACCTCAGTGTCAGATAACCTTGGGCACATCTCCCAAATCGGAGATTTTTCTTCTAATCTTGAAGCATGTTTTTCATTTATTCCCCCCCTCCCCCCAGAACCCTCTCTCCCTGAGTAGGAATGCAGTAGAGGTTCCTGTCCTGGTCCTTCCCTTCATCCAGAAGCCTGTTTGAGGACTTTTGAGTAGAATAATTAGTGTCTCTGTTGTATTGAGGACAGAAATTACAGAGTATAAACAACATATCGTGTCTCAGAAAAGCATTTACTTTTCAAATATCTTCAGTCAACCGACTTTCAGGTGCAGAGAGGATGTGGTTTGGGGCGAAGGTGAAATGGAATAAGAAAATTGCCACAGGTCACATGATGTGATACAAACTGAGCCAGCTGTAGAATAATCCAGGAATGAGAATGACATTGTGATCAACAATTCAACCTCCAGCACATTATGAAAACAAGCCAAGTGAAAATTGTGAAAGAAAGGCCAATCTTTCTTTCTTCATTAACCTCAGTTCATAAGTGAAAACAGGAACGATCATTTCAGCACAACTCTGTCTTCCTTTGAATAGGATCCCTTCTGGGGGTTCTAAAGAGATACAGAGGAGAGAAGCGTCACCCTCTCTACTTCATTCAAATGTGAGACAAATATAGGTCATCATATATTAAAAGAAATATGGGACTTCCCTGGTGGCGCAGTGGTTAAGAATCTGCCTTCCAAAGCAGGGGACACGGGTTCAGGCCCTGGCCAGGAAGATCCCACATGCCGCAGAGCAACTAAGCCCGTGCGCCACAACTACTGAGCCTGTGCTCTAGTGCCCGCGAGTCACAACTACTGAGCCCACGTGCCATAACTACTGAAGTCCACGTGCCTAGAGCCCGTGCTCCGCAACAAGAGAAGCCACCACAATGAGAAGCCCGCACACCATGACGAAGAGTAGCACCTGCTCGCCCCATCTAAAGTCCGTGCGCAACAACAAAGACCCAACGCAGCCAAAAATAAATAAATAGATAAATAAATAAAAAAGAAATATGGCTTACTACAGCAGAAAAAGAGTGCAAATTTTACAATTCCATTCTATACAGACCATACTGAACATAATGCAAATTGGAAGCCTTAAACCAAGCCAGAGATGTACAATGATGATGTACATTGTGAAGATGACCTACAAGCTCATACACAGCTCCAAGGGTTAATTTCTTAACCTATATTCCATAAAATCTAGGATTTGACTACGAGGGGAAAAAGTACCCTTGCATGTCTATAGTGTGCTAGGTACTGTGGAAGACCAAAGTCGATAAGACAATATAGCATAAATTAATGTGTGGCAGGTGAGAAATAGATGGTTATGGAAATTTAGAGGAGGACTGTCTGGAAAGGAGGACAATATTTGAGTTGAGTATAAAAAAATGGATTGGACTTTAGTAGCACTCTTTAGGCAGAGGGAATGCTCTGAGTAATAGTGATGAAAAAAGAAAGAATTGTGGTATTTTGTGAGTTGGTGAGTCACCCAGCATGGGATATATGTACTGGAGTAGGACAAAACTGCAAGGTAGTTTGGAGTTAGATCATAACTGTTAATTTCATTCAGGAGGCAATGGGGAGTGTTTAAAGTGTTTTGTTTTGTTTTGTTTTGTTTTATGCTGTCAGACCTATACGTTAGGAACACTGGTCTGGTGGCAGCATGGATTGGAGGTGGCAGGGAAATCAGTGAGGAAAAGGTTTCAATAGACCAAGGGAGAGGGAAGGAGAGCCTGCGACTAAGGGTGGATGCACTAGGGATGGGAAGTTTTGACAATTATCTAAGAGCTTTGCCTATATGTTTTCTTTAGACATTTTAACTCTTTCTAGGTAGGAATTGACTAATGGAAATTCTACTGATAGGAAATAATAATTTTGACTCTGCAATCAATCTTAGATACAGGCCATTGAATTACAGACAAGGATATTTTTTCCCCTCTTACAGGATTGTTTGATAAGCTTAATTCCCTAATCAGTCAAGAGCTTTGTAGAAGAGCTAGGTGGGGAATCTAAGGAGGAAGTGAGTACTTATTGAGACACCAGGGCCTGCATACTCCCAAAGCGGAGGCTCAGAATTAGCAAATTGGGGCAGGGCACTTCCTTCTTTGGGAGAGAGGTTCTTTTTTTCAAAGTTTTCAAAGGAACTTTGAGACTAGAAAAGTGGAAGTGACTGGGAACCGCATTACTGTTCCCTGGGAGGAGCGAGGACTCCTCAGGCCAGGGCTTGAAGCTCAAGGTTTCCGTGGTCAGGGCTTGATGCTGGCAGTGCCCACCTGTGGTGCAGTGTGCTGCGCAGGGGAATCTTAGGTACATATTCAATTTCCAGAAAAGGAACTGTGTTCAAAGCAAAAAAAGGGGTAAGTGTTTTGTTTTCAGAAGGGTCAAAGGGCCTGGAAGAAGAGCTCGAGGCCTAAGTGTCTCAAGCCTTTCTGGGGTCTAATCAGGATGCAACAATCTGCAGCATTCACATTCCTGTCCTTGGTCCTGACTTAACTAGTTTAAAACACTAAGGAGTGGGGAAAAATTTCCCTTTTTCTCCCACAGTGTTAAGCAAACAGCTTTAAGTTCAATTTCCTCATTTTTCAGGTGTGGGGTAAAGACTTGAAGTTCAGATTCTTTCTATGGCCACCTCTCTTAATTTAAATAGCCCAATGACCGCCTCCAGGAGGGTCATCCCACAACCCACAAGGAACACGGAGGGCTCGGCTTCTGCCTAGTGCGCAGGCTCCACGTTAGACCCCGCCCCGCCCTTTCCCCGCTCCTCCAGCAGGGGGCGCAGCGCGAAGGTTCTGCCTGGGCTGCGTCCCCACACCTCGCGGTAGGGGCGGGGGAGACGGCGCGGAAACTTGGCCGCAGCTTTCCGGGAGCTGTGGCTCGGAAAGGGGTGGCGCAGGAGGGGTCGCTCCCTAGTCCCGACGCGGCCGCCGGCTCCGCGCGCTCCTCCCTCCCCCGGGCTCGCGCTCTCTGAAGGGGCGCGCCCGCGCGGACCCACGCTCCCGGTGCCGCCCACTCCCCTCCCCGCGACCGCCCCTCCCTCCGCCCGGACGGCCGGCGGCTGTGACGGCGGCGGCCGGGAGAGGCCCCTCCTTCACGCCCTCCTTCTTTCCCTCACTTGCAGCCAAGCGGAGCCGGCGGACGCGGCTGGGCCCCTAACCCTCCCCGGGCTATGGCCGGCAATGTGAAAAAGAGCTCTGGGGCCGGGGGCGGCGGCGGCTCCGGGGGTTCGGGCTCGGGAGGCCTGATCGGGCTCATGAAGGACGCCTTCCAGCCGCACCACCACCACCACCACCACCTCAGCCCCCACCCTCCGGGGACCGTGGACAAGAAGATGGTGGAGAAGTGCTGGAAGCTCATGGACAAGGTGAAAGGCCTGCAGAGGACCCGCGGGAGCAGGGGTGGGCGTGGGCGGAGGGGCCGAGGGACGGGAAGGAAGGGACAGAGGAAGCTGGGGGAGGGGACGGGTCATGCGAGGCTGGGGAGGCGAGGAGCTGGGGTGACGGGGCGCAGGGGTGGGGAATATGGGGGTGGGGAGGAGACCTGGAGGATGGGGGTCGGCGGTGGGGGAAGGGCTGCGGTTGGGAGTGAGGGAACGTTGAGATGTGTGTTTGGGGTTGCGAGACAAAGATGGGGTGGCGGCTGGGGTGAAGGGTAACTGGGGAGCCACCAGGGAGGAAGTATAATGGGGGTGCAGAGTTTGCGGCTCTGTGTAGGGTGTAGGGATGTGGGTCACGGAATTGGCCCCGGGAAATAGGAGGGAGGGGGTGAGGAAGAGCGCTTGATTTACCGGCTGGGACTGTTAGCTGGATGAGCTCTGACTAGGGAATTAGGTTTACGGGCTCTGGTTGAGAGACCTGGGGTCCTGACAACTCCGCAGGCAAACTGCGCTCTAGGTGAGCGTATAGTTTTTGTTTCTGTTTTTTTCTTCTCATTAAGATGCAACACCAAGAGAAAATAAATGGGGGGTGTTTAAATGAGCCACGGAAGGAACTTTCCTCCACATCTAGCGCTGGCTCAAGTTTTTCTCCTCCAAAACATTGAATGGGATCCATTGCTGGTGCTGAGATAGATATGCACTGATTAAACCACAAGTTCTGGTCATAACCATTATTTTAGGAGAGATATGTTGACTGAGCGGGTTAGGCAGCAGATTCTGACTTCTTCCAGAACTTCCTCCTTACACACACACTGCTTTTCGTTGGGTTCTACTTTTTTTGGTAATAGAACCTGACTCCTTATTATGGAACCTGACTTTAAACTTGTTAGATGAGCTGCTTTGGTTACTTTTTTTTTCCTTTTTTTTTTAAGCAAGTGTGAAAAATAACCCCACTTTAAGTTTGGCATTTGAGAGAATTTTACTTCCTTATAGTTGTGTCTGTATAGTGAAACATAGTAGTTAGTCCCAAGTATTTAAAAGTGTTTAAACAGTCTAACGGTTTGCTCCAGAGAATTCAATATTTCCTTGCTATTTTTCACATTTATTAATAACTTATTTTTGCAAAATTCATTCTGCAGATGAAAGGTGATTATTAGAAGGATCAGGCATAGATTGTAAGAGAATGGTGTTATTTCCTCCAGAGTAAAATTGTTTTTCTTTGGTGCCTCTCTGGGCCTAGGTTCCTCTTCAGTAAAGTTCTTCATGGATTGTTTTGCACTAGAAACAGCTAATAAAAGTGACTGTGAAGCACTTGGCAAATATAAATGTTCTATATAAATTCTTAATAAGTCCCGTGTATGAGTTAGCACTCCTGTAGTGCATACCAGTGGTTTCAGAAGCTACTTTTTCACTGCTGGTTTTTCTCATGTTAAGTAATTGGTATGGTAATTAATAAACAAGTATTTGTATGTTGATTATATTGGTGTTATAATGCTAATTTCATTATTAGAAATTGTAATAAAACCATTAAAGAAAGTTAGGCATAAAGGAAGTTTTAAATGCATTGACGCCTTGAAAATATATATGGAATATATTCAAAAGCCGAAGATTGTAGGTTTGCATTTTAGGGATTTAGAGTTAATGACTTAAAAAGTTTCTACTGGAATGAAAAAACATTTGCATTTCTAATTAGTTTCTCATTGTATCAACATGCGATGTATCAAAATCATATTGATTAGAGACCTCTCCTTAAAAATAATAAACTTTTAATCAAACTTTTGAGTCTATGTAACGTAGTCCTTAAAATAAGATTTCCCCTTAAGTCTTTCTCATTCATCTCTTTAAAGAGTGTGTATTGAATTATGATTTCTTCTGCAGAATGTTTAATTATTTGGGAAGTATAAAGACCTCTCAGTTTTGAGTCAATGCTTTTCAGGTTTCGGTAGTTTCAAGGAAAGTAGGCTTCTAGCTTTTCCATTCTAGCGTTGGGAAAGGAATATTTTATTCTTGTGTTGCTTGTTTTGGAAAATGATTTTTAGTACTTTTTGCCCCATATCACATATTACTGGTTGTGCTGAAATGAAAGTAGTTCTTTCTGATGTATTAGTCCAGTAGGTTCATACTGCTTTCTAGATTTTCTGACTAATTCTGTAGTGTTGTTAGATTGCACCGTCTCTTTTACTCTTGCTGTTTAGAGCATAGATGTTCTCTTTTTTCACTGTATTGTTGAAAGCCTTAAATGTATCACTAACCCTTCTTGACTTCATGCCATATGATATAAGTGGAGAAGAACTTAGTGTCAGATCTATAGATGTCCCACACATTTATTGACTTTAGCTCTAAGTCACCATCTCATATCTGTTTTAACCTTGTCGTTGAAGCGAGGTGAATATTATCCCAGCCTATTATTAATCAGTTTATTGGTTTAGGCCTGGGAACTGTCTCCTCTTCTCCAATATTGGATGTATACGGATGGAGAAGTTGGCATAAGTCATGGGTTCTGGTCAACATAGGCCCAATTTACTATTCCATTGCAGAACTTAAACTCATTCTTGGAAAAATGCTTGTGCTAGAATGCTTGCTATTAAACAGAAGATGTGGTCAGCCTCTAGGGGTTTTTTTTGCCACCTCGGTATATTGTAATTAATATTTGTGAGGATACTTGTATGTGAAGAAAGTGGCTAGTAAGTAAAGAGACAGCAGGGCAGGGGAGTGGAGAGAGCAGTCATATAAATTGCCTTGAATGTAAATGTAGAAGTATCAAGGTATTTAATTTAGTGAGAGACTCAAAATTCCGTTATGAAGTAGAGTGGGAGTTGGCAAACTTTCTGTCACAGGACAGATAGTAAATACTTTAGGCATTGCTGGCCACATATGCAGTACTATATTCTTTTTTTAAAAAAATAAATTTATTTTATTAATTTATTTTTGGCTGTGTTGGGTTTTCATTGCTGCACACGGGCTTTCTCGAGTTGCCGCGAGCAGGGTCTACTCTTTGTTTCAATGCGTGGGCTTCTCATTGCGGTGGCTTCTCTCATTGTGGAGCACGGACTGTAGGCACGCGGGCTCAGTAGTTGTGGCTCATGGGCTCTAGAGCACAGGCTCAGTAGTTGTGGTGCATGGGCTTAGTTGCTCCGCGGCATGTGGGACCAGGGATCGAACCCTGGTCCCCTGTATTGGCAGGAGGATTCTTAACCACTGCACCACCACGGAAGCCCACTATATTCTTCCTGTTGTTTTTACAACTCTTTAAAACTGTAAAAGCTGGGCTTCCCTGGTGGCGCAGTGGTTGAGAGTCCGCCTGCCGATGTAGGGGACACGGGTTCGTGCCCCGGTCCGGGAATATCCCACATGCCGCGGAGCGGCTGGGCCCGTGAGCCATGGCCGCTGAGCCTGCGCGTCCGGAGCCTGTGCTCCGCAACGGGAGAGGCCACAACAGTGAGAGGCCCGCGCACCGCAAAAAAAAAAAAAAAAAGTAAAAGCCATTCTTATCTTGCAGGTGTACAAAAAAGGCTGCAGGCTATAGTTTGTCCACCTCTGAAGCAGAGCATCATGCTGGCAGTATTTTAGGTCCATGTTATGTTTTTATTTTAAATTAGCTTATGTTAGTAAAACCTTAAGGTGTTTTTTTTTTTTTTTTTTTTTTCCGTACGGTACGCGGGCCTCTCACGGCTGTGGCCTCTCCCGCTGCGGAGCACAGGCTCCGGACGCGCAGGCTCAGCGGCCATGGCTCACGGGCCCAGCCGCTCCGCGGCATGTGGGATCTTCCCGGACTGGGGCACGAACCCGTGTCCCCTGCATCGGCAGGCGGACACTCAACTACTGTGCCACCAGGGAAGCCCAGGTGTTCATTTATTTAATGGACTATAATTTATGGGAAAAATGCTTTCCTTTAAAGCATGGGTTTAAAAAAGCATTGTAAAAAGATAATCCTTCTGCTACCTACCTTCTCCTGCTTGCCCTAAAAAAAAGCACCTTAAGTAACTTCCTGTATTTTGGAAATAAGATGCACTTAATAGAATTTATGAATCAGTGTATTTCATTGGACTCTTTTCTCCCTCTCTTCTTACCTTTCTTCCTATGCTTGCACGCTCACTAAATCAGGAGCATAGTAGTGCTAGGTGTAAATTCTTATATTCCAGGAGATTACATTATAGTGATAAGTGACTATGTTCAAAGTGATATGGGATCTCTTAAGTTTAAACATCATGTACATATTTCTTCTCTATCTTAACCTCTGAAGATTGTAAACTCCACGAGGACAGCAACTGTAATCTCTTTATCTCCTGCAGTGTCCAGTCACAAGGCCTTACACAATAGTAAGTGCATTGTAAATATTTGTTAAACTGCTTTGTGTGCCCCAAAGGAATTCTGAAAGGAAAAGGTATGGGGGTGGGAATCATTTTTAATTACATTAAACTTATTTCTTTCTTTCAGTAGTTCTTTGGCGGTGTCATCCCTATTTTATGCATACTTAGCCTCAGAGAGGTTATATAACCTAGTTAATAGGGGAGCTTGACTTGGAATCCAGGGTTACCCACCTCCTAAGGCTTAGTTATTTCCTCCATACAGTGACTTCTCAGGTATACAACAAAGTCTTGATAACAAAAGTCATTTTTCAGAAAGTGACCTGTGTAGGTATACAACAGCAATTCTCACACACGCACACACACACACTCTCACACCCGCCATTCACACACTCAGGCAAAGTAGATGTTCTCTTGAATGATGTTAACGTGGTGTTTAACTAGTACCATTAAAAGAAATCTCTTCTTTTAAGTTAAGGATTTGTGTCTCTTCAAATTATGTGGACTGGTTACTTTGCATGGTTATCATGGAAGTTTGTACACGTTATTCTCCCATTGCACTTAATTCATGCCATTCAGCTCTGATGGCAGCTGTCCTTGATGAAACATCTGCAGTGCGGTGGGGGGGCTCTCAATACAATAAATGTGGGCATTTCATCTTGTAACACCCACCAGGTGGTGCTGGTTCATGTTATGTTTCTTCTAAAAATTGGAAACCCTTTCTGTTGCTATTGTATTAATAAAGTAGGTGTTTATTTTCTGGTAGTCAGCCCCTTCCCAATTTAATTTTAACTCTAGGAATTTTAGTCACCCAGGAATTTGTGATTAAAAATAAAGGTAGGGACTTCCCTGGTGGTCCAGTGGCTAAGACCCCACACTCCCAATGCAGGGGGCCCGGGTTCGATCCCTGGTCAGGGAACTAGATCCCACACGCTGCCACTAAGAGTTCGCATGCCACAACTAAAGATCCCGCATGCCGAAACAAAGACCTGGTGCAGCCAAATAAATAAAAAAAATAATAAAATAAATAAAAATAAAGGTATTGGGATTCATTAAAAAAAAAAGTGATAGCATTTACCACTTTTTATTTCATCTGTCTCTCCCTCCACTAGAGCTCTTCAGGATCAAGGCTTTGTCTTTTTTTAAAATTTATTTTTGGCTGCACTGGTTCTTCGTTGCTGTGCATTGGCTTTCTCTAGTTGTGGCAAGCGGGGGCTACTCTTCGTTGCGGTGTGCGGGCTTCTCATTGCGGTGGCTTCTCTTTGTTGCGGAGCACGGGCTCTAGGCGTGCGGACTTAGCAGTTGTGGCTCGTGGGCTCTAGAGCGCAGGCTCAGTAGTTGTGGCGCACGGGCTTAGTTGCTCCGTGGCATGTGGGATCTTCCCGAACCAGGGCTCGAACATGTGTCCCCTGCACTGGCAGGCGGATTCTTAACCACTGCGCCACCAGGGAAGTCCCAAGACTGTCTTAACATCAGTTCCTGTGCCTAACACATAGTACGTGCTGAATGAAGTGCAAACATTTTAACAAAGTAAAATGAGATCAAAACATGTTCCCACATTTTCTATGTGATTAATTAGGAGGATCAGGTAGGGAATCTTTTTTTTTTTTTTTGAGTGTTGAATTAAAGTAACATTTACTAAAAGTAGTTTTACCTTTTTTGGTTATAAGGGTAATATACAGTCATTGTAAACAAAAAGGTTGTGTTGTTTTCATGCCTATTAAAAATTCCCCCAAGGGATGTAAAATTCTCCCTAGTTCCGTATGAAATGTGAGCTCACTGAGCATTTCATGTGATTCATGATAGAAATTTTGAAGGGTATATGGAATAAAAGTAGGGTTAGGCCAGGGAAGAACGTAATCTGCCCTGTTCATTTCATGGCTTTGGTTGAAGTTTTTGGTGACCCTTGCTGTAGTACAACCTGTTTTTAATATGTTGTTTGTTGGCTGTATACACATGGGCAGATTGGTCCCCAAGTCTTCACTTTCAGTGGAGTTCATGTTATAGTCAAACATACGGATAATGTTTATACTATGAAAATCACCCCCCTAATAACTAACCTAGAGCATTAAAAGAAAAATGGACTAAGCATTAGTTTGAAAACTGAGTCTAAATTTCAATCACATTTTCCAATGAAGTTGTTAATTCTGATCTTAGAATTAATTCTGATCGTTAGGTTTGTTGGAAGAGGGGGATTATAACAAGCAAGTCATTGTGAAATGTTTTCATGATTAGCACATTTTGTGCTGGAAGGAAATAGGTGGGAGTAGTCAACCAGGAGCACTGGAAGCCAGCCTCAGCTCTGTCCCCACAATGTTCCTTCCTGCAGCAGCTTCCAAAAGGAGGAGGGGAAAGGGGTGCAGTGATGGTATTGGTGGTACACACCCACTGGGGATTCAAGCCCTAGGAGATGGAATGTCACTGCCATAGAAACTCCTAAATCAGCAATGACCCTGGGTCTCCCCTCTGCAACTTTTGGGATGGGTGGCGAGTCTTGCTTAGCAGACTCCTCTGCCTTGGGTGCCTTCTTACAGCCACCACTGACCTTCCCTCTTGCTCTGGGATCAACCACAAGAAATCTTAAAATGAGGCCAACTCACTGCTACTTCATTGAGGGGGATGGGATACTAATTCCTGCCTCCTTCTTTCTTAGAGCTACTTCGAATAGCAATACACAGGTGTAGCACTCTTTGTGAAAAACAATTTATGAACCATAAAATATGCAGAACAAAAATGTAAAGGTCTCCATTTACTCTCATACCGCAAAATGACTGCCCTCTCCAGAGGTAACCAGTGTCTACTGTTTGGGGTCCATCCCTCCAGTCCCTTTTTCTAAGCAGCTCCGAGAAGGCTGGATGGATAGCATTGCCCTTGAAAGATTTATGACTTGAGCAAGTTGTTGCCTTTTTAGCATTTACTCACTAAGACTGATAACCAAGTTCTAATAATTCCTTATATTGCTGAGCAGTTTATAATTTCACATCTGATACAGCAGAAATTTCAAAATAATGTGTCTTATGAGAAAGAAACAGATTCAGAGAGTTTAAGTAACATAAACCACCCAACTAATACTTTTATTTTTTTATGTGGATCTTGAACTGCTGTTCAGACTCTAAGTGATTATTTTTTTAAAAGATTATTTATTTATTTATTTTGGGCTACATTGGGTCTTCGTTGCTGCACGCGGGCTTTCTCTAGTTGCGGCGAGCGGGGCTACTCTTCTTTGCAGTGCGGGGGCTTCTCATTGTGGTGGCTTCTCTTGTTGCGGAGCATGGGCTCTAGTCGCACGGGTTTCAGTAGTTCTGGCACGCGGGCTCAGTACTTGTGGCTCGTGGGCTCTAGAGCGCAGCCTCAGTAGTTGTGGCGCACGGGCTTAGTTGCTCCACGGCATGTGGGATCTCCCCGGACCAGGGCCCGAACCCGTGTCCCCTGCGTTGGAAGGTGGATTCTTAACCACTGTGCCACCAGGGAAGTCTCTCTAAGTGATTCTTATAAGCCAGTGCCTCTCAGACTTTAACATGAATTCAGTTCATCTGGGGATCTTGTTAAAACATAGAGTCTGAGTAGATCTGATGTAGGGCCTGAGATTCTGTGTTGCTGACAGGGATCACACAAGTAGCAAGGCCCCATACCACAGTTGCTTTTTTTTTTTTAACATCTTTATTGGAGTATAATTGCTTTACAATGGTGTGTTAGTTTCTGCTTTATAACAAAGTGAATCAGTTATACATATACATATGTTCCCATATCTCTTCCCTCTTGCGTCTCCCTCCCTCCCACCCTCCCTAGAAGGTGTTAATTATTATGTTCTTAAATTTGGAAAGTAATACATACTTATAAAATTACACATTTTTAAGCAAAAGTGGGATTTTTAAACAAAAACGCTTCTAGAATTAAAAATTTTTTTTGCTACATTATGGAGATTATCCATGTTAATACTACATGTAGGTCTCCCTGAATAATTATTTTTTATAAATTTGTTTATTTATTTATTTATGGCTGCATTGGGTCTTTGTTGCTGTGCGCGGGCTTTCTGTATTTGCAGTGAGCAGGGGCTACTCTTCGTTGCAGTGCGTGGGCTTCTCATTGCGGTGGCTTCTCTTGTTGCAGAGCATGGGCTCTAGGCAGGTGGGCTTCAATAATTGTGGCACGCGGGTTCAGTAGTTGTGGCTCACGGGCTCTAGAGTGCAGGCTCAGTAGTTGTGGCGCACGGACTCAGTTGCTCTGCGGCATGTGGGATCTTCCCAGACCAGGGCTGGAACCCATGTCCCCTGCACTGGCAGGTGGATTCTTAAGCACTGCGCCACTAGGGAAGTCCTGAATTCTTTTTTTAAGGGGTGTATAAGATTTTATAATATGGATATATATGTTCATTTAACAAATTCATATTGATAGTCTTCTAGGTTATTTCTGATTTTTAATACTAGAAACAATGCTGCAGTGACTATTATGCATTTGCTAAACATTCTTTGGAATAAACTTCTAGAAATGAAATGTACTGGGTCAAAGGAATCATACATTAAAGTTTGAAAAGTATATATTGGCACATTGCCTTCCAAAAAGTCTGCTTTCATCCACAATCCTTGTCTAGTTTGTTGATTTAAATATGGTAGCTGATTCCTAGTTACTTTAGGTGAAAATTACGTTGGCACCTTTTCCACCATCACACTTTCATTAAACATGAACTTTTTGCTGGGTGCTAGGGAGTTAAGGATGACTCAGTCCTCATACTTGCAAACTGGTGATATAACTGAAGGTGTTCAAAGGGATCAGGGAACCCCCTGTGGGAATCATTAGGCAAATCTTTACTTAATCCTTGAGACCAGAGAGGATTGGGACTGGGGAGGGACTAGACCAAGCAGAGAACTCCACAATATCCTAATTCACAGTTGTGCCTTAATTAGGGTCTGACATCCAAAAATGATGCTAAAGTCATTTAATCTCTTGTTCATGCTAAGTATTGGTTTGAAGTTGCACTGATAAGTCTGAGAAGAGAATTATATTTTCCTTTTAAAAACAGAATCCCTGTATAAAAACTGCATGGTTAAGCTGTTAGCGCATGTCGGTTATTTAATTTCCTACATTGTACTGGCTGTATTTTTTTTTCTGCAATTAATGTGATAAATGAAAGTAATGAGATTGGTAATTAGTTGTAAGTGACATAGTGCTTTAAATAAATAGTGTTGGGAGGTATTTGAGAAGTGTTGGGTAGTAATTACAGTTCAGGTCCCTGAATGGGTTTTGATAAATCAGTAATGGAGAAGAGTAATTAGAAGTAAAAGACTTTTTTTTCTTGGAGCCATTATCTAGTGATGATATGTTTCTTTTAAAAAAAGTATGGGTTTCTGATTTCTCTTTGAAAAACTGTCATAAGTTTTCATTTAAAAGCTTCACTGTGTAGTTACACTTGTAAAACTGTTAAATCTCTTCAAATTTCTGAGTTGATTAGTTTCTAAAACTTGAAGCTTTAAGAAAAGAAATTAATTGATCTAACTCTTAATTTATAGAGGGAGAGAGACCTAGAGAGATGAGTAACTTGCCCAGGGTCACATAGCCAGTTAATGTCAGTCACCAGACTAAGACCCAGGTCTCTGGACTCCTACCCTGGTGTCCTTTCTGCTGTACCTCCTGTTCTCTTGAGCAACTGATTCTTTTAAAACTGTAATCAAATTTTATGTGTTTTATGTATAGCTCACCATACTGAATACTTGCTTTTGAAGCTTAGTGCTTATTTTAATCATGCTTTTTAACATATGAAAAAGTTTGAAATGAAAAATGATTCCATGGATAAGTTAAGGTCTACAGAGATAAAAATACTTAGTCATTCACAGTCATATATGCTTATAGTTTTCTGCCTAGTTAGAAATACAATTCCTTAGTGTTAGAAAAGATTCTGTGTTCAGAACAGAATTAGGCATAGGCACTGTTCTCTGTAACTTTTCTGTTTTTAAAAATTTAGCAATTTCCAAACATAATTTTACTCCTCTTTATTGTAATCATAGCACTTTCCAAATTTTTTCTATTGACCATTGAGCCCTTGGCAGAAGCAAAGGGAGGAGCTAGGCCAGTGAGGAAGCTATTATGAATGGAGTATATAGCAGCTGTGCAAGGATACTGTTGGTTTCCCAGAGCTAAGCATATTTCTTTTTGACATTGTTCTGAGTGATGCTGTAAATGTACAGGCAGAAGTAAACAAAAGGAAGGCATTTTTGCTATTGTAAGACTTGGAAAGCAAAATAAAATTGAGAACAGACTAAGCAGGAAAGTATCTTTCGGAAATTTTTTGGTGAATTTTTTACGCTCAGAATGAACATTTGTGCTTTAGAGGTTAACTAAAACTGCCAATTTAACATTCACTGGTAAAGGCAGGTTCTTTTGGCTTTTGATGTTTGTTAACTATTGACTTGAATTATTCACAAAGCCTTTTGGAAACTTTTTCCCTAGAGGTCATAAATATTTAGGGAATTTTTTTTTTTCTTTACAGAAGATTTTAATGTCAAAAGAGTTGCTCTACCTATATACTTACTTTATGGTCTGTGTTAGTGTTAAGGAATGCTGATTTCCCTGGTCATGTGATTGATTTGTCTTTGAAAGATCTTGAGAAAAGCAGATATTTAACCTACAGTTGATCTTTACAAGGTCACATTCTAAGGAGGGACAGATAACATTTGTGGAACGTACATGATAGTAGTTTGAAAATGCGAACTAATCAAGTGTTTGGGAGACATTTAAAAACTCATGATATTTTAAATCTGTTATGAGGGGTAATATGTTTTTTCAGGTCATTGTCATTAATCAGCGTTTATTTTATTTTATTATTTATTTATTTTTTTTGCGGTATGCGGGCCTCTCACTGTTGTGGCCTCTCCCGTTGCGGAGCACAGGCTCCAGACGCGCAGGCTCAGTAGTTGTGGCTCACGGGCCTAGTTGCTCCGCGGCATGTGGGATCCTCCCAGACCAGGGCTCGAACCCGTTTTCCCTGCATTAGCAGGCAGACTGTCAACCACTGCGTCACCAGGGAAGCCCAATCAGCGTTTATTAATTGCTTACTATAGGTTGGGCAGAGCAATTTTAGTTTAGTTTTGTTGTTGTTGAAAGGAAGTATACCTTTTTTTCCAGAGGTATTAGGCAAATAATGCATTTTAACCTGAATTCTTAATGTTAATGCATTTGCCTTTAAATAGGGAGAATATATTATGGGTTGGCATGTGTAGCTCTGGATATAAATGTAAATAATTTGGGGGGAGCTCTGCTTGCTTTGGACCTTTGAAGGAGTGGATACTGTAGTTTTTGCAGATTGTTGGTCACCCTGTTCTTGGGTGGCCTGCTGCCTTTTCTCTATTCCTTGGTTACCAAGTAGTCAGAGACCATGCAGGTTTGGAAGGGTAGCTGTGGCATGGCCAGATGGTAGGAATAAGGGTGTCAGTTTCTGGGAGTCAACAAAGGGTGATGTGAGGTCTAACATTCTGTCTTCAATAGATAATTCCTGCCTAACCTGCAGATAAACCTGGTCGAGTTGTATGGAAATGGGGAGGGAACTAGCATTGAATGTCTACTTTATTGGAAACTCTGCAGTCCTTTCATAAACATTTATTATGAGGTGGGTATTATCGCTGTGTTACAGGTAAAAGAACTGAGGCTCAGAGGTTAAGAAATTTACTGAAGGTAAATGACTGAAACAGGACATTCTGATGTGGCTATTTGGTGTGATCTTGTCAAGATACTAAAACATTTTAATTTTAATTCAACACATAAAAGCTTATATTTTAGTCTTCATCATACTGTCTCCTTGTTAATTCCCTGATACTCCACATCTCTCCCTTAATGACCCTCTTCACCTCGCTCTCTACCCTTTAGTCTCACTGACCTTTCTATTCCTCAAATCCAAACCTATTCTCATAGGGCTGTTGGATTAGTTGTTCCCTCTGTTTGGGCTACTCTTCTGCTGATTCTACATGACGGGCTCCTTCCTGTAATTTTAACTCTTAGCCTAAATTCACCTCAGAGAAGCTTTCCCTACTCACTGTGCTAAAGTAGTCGTCCAGCATTTTCTTATTATTCTATTTTAATTGTCTGTATAGAACCTGATATTTTTCTTGTTGATTTCCTTTTTGTTGTTTATTGCCTGATTCAGATTCAGGGGTATCGTATTTTTACTTCTCTGTCCCAGTGCCTGACATATATTTGTTGAATGGATACGTTGAGAAAAATCAAAATCAGGTGCAGTCTTCTTAAACGTACTGCCTTCATATCTCTGAATCTGTATCTGTCTAAACCTGTCCTCATTCCCTTTCTTCCTGTTTTAAAGGAAGGAGGTGTCCCTTCTTTTAATGGTATTGGGTGTTTAGTGCTCCAGCTGTGTTGTAGATCCCGTTTTCCATTTTCTTTTAATTTATCTTTTTCTCTTCTGGTTCTTTTTCCATATAAAACATGCTCAGTATTCTCTGAAGATAAAAACCTTCGATCATATACCTCTTGTAGTCTTTGCTGAATCTTGATCTCTTAGTCTCAACGTCAGTCTCCCCTAACTCCCTCCATGGACTATTTAAGAACCTACCATTTTAATATTTTTATTA
This sequence comes from Pseudorca crassidens, assembly GCF_039906515.1. NCBI lineage: Eukaryota > Metazoa > Chordata > Mammalia > Artiodactyla > Delphinidae > Pseudorca > Pseudorca crassidens. The sequence goes on from NC_090304.1 coordinate 96,281,572, forward strand.
TAAATATATATTCTGTAAAAATATATTCTGAATATATTCTTCCAAATGAGGTTTTGGAATGTAATACTTATAAATTGGGTACTATTTATTTTAATTAGTATGAGTTCTTAACTCTGTTGCATTTAGAATATAGCTGTCTTCTGAGGTAGAGTCTTTTTTTCTTGACTATGTTGTTCCCTTTTGGCTTGAAACCCTTGATAGGATGAGCAGCTTCCTAAAACACTGTTAAAACATTCATAAATCATATATTTTTGTTGATTCAGCTTGTCTTTATTTGCCAGGCTTATATAGGGCTCTTTTTCAAGAGTACAGGAAATGATGTACAGAGGATAAAATATTTAGTTTAAAAATTTTAATACTGTCTTACATCATTTGAAGAGACATTAGTAATTAAATTGGAATTTTGCAATTGTTCCAGGTGGACCTAGTGATCCCACTTCTGGGGGATCTATCCTAAGGAAATAATCTGATGTTTAGAAGAATAAAATGCCCAAAGATGTTCATCACAGCGATACTTGTAATAGCAAAGACTTAAAAACAGTATAAATGTTAAAGTGGAGGGAATGGTTTAAGATATGGTATGTCTATAGAGTGGAATCATTTAGACATCTTTAAAAAGTTTATAATGAGCTTTTGGTGATGCAAGAAAATAGGCATTTTAAAATATTAAATAAAGAGTAAGAAGTCAGACTTCTGCTTCTACCATTGTTAGACTAGGCTGTTTCGAACCAAATAATACTGCTGGCAACTAGAAAAGCTAGAAGATGTTGAAGAGCTATGAAGGCAGTGAGGAATTAGAGGCCAGGTTCTGGAAGATAAGGAAAGCTCTGAGAGGTAAGCCTTATTTTTGAGGCTGCCTTTTCCATGAGGTCATTGCTGATTCTGGAAGTGATAGCTGAGAGGCTGAATAGAGTTTTCAAAATGCTCATGTCAAAAAAAAAAAAAATGCTCATGTCAAGGAGGACAAAAAATTGGAATTAGGGCCTGCCAAGGTGGAGGGCCCTGGGAAACACTCTAGGTTTTGGGGTTGGGTCCCTGAGGGCCTGAATTGTAGGAGTAAGGGTGAAACAGAAGTAAACCAGTCTTTACAGGGCACTGAAGACTGAAGCCCAGCTTTTTAATTTTCTCAATTTTGGGTTAGATTAAGATGACCTGGAATTCCTAGTGTCCCTAGCCAAATCTGACTGCTAGAAGCAAAAGTAAATCCTTTCTGGGCTTCCCTGGTGGCGCAGTGGTTGAGAGTCCGCCTGCCGATGCAGGGGACATGGGTTTGTGCCCCGGTCTGAGAAGATCCCACATGCCACGGAGCGGCTGGGCCCATGAGCTATGGCCGCTGAGCCTGCGCGTCCGGAGCCTGTGCTCCGCAGCGGGAGAGGCCACAGCAGTGAGAGGCCCGCTTACCGCAAAAAAAAAAAAAAAAAGTAAATCCTTTCTGAATAACATCATCCGTAGCCTCAGATTGTCTCTATAATTTTTTATATACAGTGTTCAGCACTCAATAAAAAATAATTAGGCTTATGAAAAAACAAACTATAACTGAAAACCAACAGGAAAGATTGATAAAAGATACAGGGGTTACAGATATTTGAGATATCAGTCATGGACTTATAGCTATGATTAATGTGTTAGAAGAATTAAAGATAAAATAGAGGGCTTCCCTGGTGGCACAGTGGTTGAGAGTCCGCCTGCCGATGCGGGGGACACGGGTTCGTGCCCCAGTCCGGGAAGATCCCACGTGCAGCGGAGCGGCTAGGCCCGTGAGCCATGGCTGCTGAGCCTGCGCATCCGGAGCCTGTGCTCCGCAACGGGAGAGACCACAACAGTGAAAGGCCCGTGTACCGCAAAAAAAAAAAAAAAAAAAAAAAAAGATAAAATAGATAATTTTGTCAGAGATCTGAAATGGTAAATAATGAAATAGAAATTCTAGAACTGAAAAACACAAGAACTGATTGTTAACTCAGTGGGTGGGTTTAATAGCATAAAGCTGAAGGAAAAATTAGTGAGGTAGAAGGTAAGTCAGAAAAAAAAAATCCAGACTGAAGCCTTGAGAGACAAAAGGATGGAGAATACAGAAAAGAGTATGGGAGGCATATGGAATATTGAGTAAAGGTCTTATGTATCAGTACTTGAAGTTCAGAAGGAGAGAGGAAAGAGAATGGGGCAAAAGCAATATTTGATGAGAAATTGGCTGAGAATTTTCCAAACTGACAGAAATTATCAAGTTCCAAATTGAAGCTCTATAAACACCAGGAAAAATCCAGAGTAAACTATACCTGGGCACATCGTAGTAAAACTGTTGAAAACCCGAGGCAAAGAGAAATCTTAAAAGCAACCACAGAATGAGACATTTTATCTTCAAAGGAGCAACAGTGAGACTAACAGCCTGACTTTTCAACAGTGACAGTGGCATCTAGAAGGCATTTCTCATTTTATTGCACTTCATTTTATTGCACTTAACAGATAATGCGTTTTTTTATAAATTGGAGGTTTGTGGCAACCCTGTGTTGTCAGTTGATGATTAGCATTTTTTAGTAATAAAGCATTTTTAAATTAAGGTATGTACATTGTTTTTTTAATAATACTATGTCTTGTACACTTAATAGACTATAGTATAGTGTAAACATAACTTTTATATGCACTGGGGAACCAAAAATTTTGTGTGAGTTGCTTTATTGCAATTCTTGCTTTATTGCCGTACTCCCTTTATTGCAGAGGTTTGGTACCGAAACTGCTATATCTCCGAGGTATGCCTGTAGCTATAAAATGATGACAGAAAATAACTGCCAATTCTTATCCAGGGAAAATAGCCTTTGAAAGTGGTTACAAAATAAAGATGTTTTGAGATAAACAAAAACTGAGGAGAATTTGTAGCCAGCAGCCTATACCCTAAAGGAAATAAATACTAAAGGATGTTCTTTAGGCTGAAGGAAAATGATTTCAGATGCAGTGAAGAGCATTGGGAAGGGGGGTTGTGTGGGTAAATGTGAATGAATATTGGCCGTATAAAATAATAACAGAAGTAATAGTAATAATAATGACTTGTGGACTTTATATGATATATGGAATTAAAATGTGTGATAGTAATAGCACATAACTTGAAAAGAGTAAATGGAGTTAGTGTCCCAAGTTCCTTGTGTTGTCTGGGAAGTGGTAAAAGTACTACTTTATATAAGATTTAATGAGTCAGAGATGCATTTTATAATTACTAAGGTATTCATTTAAAGAGTAGTAAAAGAATATATATTTGGCAAGCTGTTGGGGGAGAAAATTGGGAAAATAAAAAAATGCTTAAACCGGAAGAGGGCAAGAAAGGGGAGGTAAAGGAAGATGAAACAGGAGAGATACATAGGAAACAAATAGTAAATTATTTTATTATTTATTATAGGATCAGTACTTATTAAGTGAACCATATGAAATTGCCAGTATTTGACCTACCATAATAACAGTTTCATAGTTGAAGTGTAAACAGGTCAAATTGGTTAAAATCAGAGATTGTCAGAATTAAAAGGAAACCAGCTATATTCTGCATGACAAAGTCATGCATTAAATGTAAGAATACAGAAAGTTTGAAGATAGAAGAATGGAAAAAGATACACCATGCAAACACCAACCCAGGAAAGTTGGTTTAGCTAGATTAGATACATTAAAGGGGACTTTAAGGCAAGAAGTGTTTCTAAAGAAGGATATTTCGTTGATGAAAGTGCAGTTTACCAAGAAGAAAATAAAAAGGATGTTGAAAAAAATAATACAGTATTATAATTGCATTGATTTTTTTAAACAAATGGAAAAAAGGAAAAAGTAGTTCAGTAGTTCTTATGATCTATCCTTACTAAAATGTTAGTGTTGTCAAACTAATCAGTCTTTGCATTTATGAGTTAAAAATATTTTTTTAATTGGAGTATAGTTGATTTACAATGTTGTGGTAGCTTCAGGTGTGCAGCAAAGTGAATCAGTTATACGTATACATACATCCACTCTTTTAGATTCTTTTCCCATATAGGTCATTATAGAGTATTGAGTAGAGTTCCCTGTGCTATACAGTAGGTCCTTATTAGTTATCTATTTTATATATAGTAGTGTGTATATGTCAATCCCAATCTCCCAATTTATCCCTCTCTCCCCTTTCCCCCACTGGTAACCATAAGTTTGTTTTCTACATCTGTGACTCTATTTCTGTTTTGTAAATAAGTTCATTTGTACCATTCCTTTAGATTCCACATAAAAGTGATATCATATGGTATTTGTCTTTCTCTGTCTGACTTACTTCACTCAGTATGACAATCTCTAGGTTCATCTGTGTTGCTGCAAATGGCATCATTTCGTTCTTTTTTATGGCTGAGTAATATTCCATTGTATATATGTACCACATCTTCTTTATCCATTCCTCTGTCAATGGACATTTAGGTTGCTTCCATGTCTTGGCTACTGTAAATAGTGCTGCAGTGAACATGGGGGTGCATGTATCTTTTCAAATTATGTTTTTGTCCAGATATATGCCCAGGAGTGGGATTGCTGGGTCATATGGTAGTTCTGTGTTTAGTTTTTTAAGGAACCTCCATACTGTTCTCCATAATGGTTGTACCAATTTACATTCCCACCAACAGTGTGGAAAGATTCCTTTTTCTCCACACCCTCTCCAGCATTTATTATTTGTAGATTTTTTGATCATGGCCATTCTGACCAGTACGGGGTGATACCTCTTTGTAGTTTTGATTTGCATTTCTCTAATAGTGATGTTGAGCATCTTTTCATGTGCTTTTTGGCCATTTATATGTCTTTGGAGAAATGTCTATTTAGATCTTCTGCTCATTTTTTGATTGGGTCATTTGTTTTTTTGATATTGAGCTGTATGAGCTGTTTGTATATTTTGGAGATTAATCCCTTGTCGGTTGCTTTGTTTGCAAATATTTTCTCCTGTGGGTTGTCATTTTGTTTTGTTTATGGTTATGATTTGCTTTTGTGTCTTAAGAAATACTTCCTCTCTGAGATCATAAAGTTCAACAAATATTTTCCAAATTTTTTTCTAAAAGCTTTAAAGTTTTTTCTCCACACAAGATCTTTAATTCATCTGAACTTTACTTTTCATGTAACGTGTAAGGGATGTAATTTTTTTCCCATATGGATAACCAGTTTTCCAGTAGTTTTTCTCTTAAACTGATTTGTGTGTGTTTTTTTCTTTTTTCTTTTTTTGGCCACACTGAACGGCATGAGGGATATTAGTTCCTCTACCAGGGATCGAACCCGTGCCCTCTGCAATGGAAGCACCTAGTCCTAACCACTGGACCTCCAGAGAATTCCTCTTGAACTGATTTGTAATGCCACTTCTGATGCTGAATTTCCATACATGCGTGTCTCTGTTTGGGCTCTCTTCTTTTCCATTTGGCCATTTATCTGTCTTTGGTCAATATCACACTATTTTAATTATAAGATTTTAAAAAGTCTTGATAACTCATTGGGTAACTACCACCTACTTTGTGACTTTTCAAAATAGGCTTGGCTGGTTTTGGTCTCTTTTTCTTCCGTGTGGGTTTTGGGATCAACTTGTTAAGTTCCATGAAAAATCTTTTTGGAATTTTGATAGGAATTGCACTGCATTTATATACTAATTTGGAGGAGAACTGACGTCTCCTTAAACATGATAGGGTTCTTCATTAATTTCTGTTTTTATGTTCTTCAGTGAAGTTTTGTAGTTTTCTTCATAAGAGTCTTACACATTTTTTGTTAGATATATTCCTAGGAGCCTTAAATTTTTATTTATGCCATTCAAAATGGCAGCAATTAAAATTACATTTTAAAATTATTTATAAAATTTTTGTGAATGCCATTTTGGTATATCAGTTTTGTTTTTTTTTTGGTATATCAGTTTTGAATCCAGCAACCTATTAAACTGTTTTGTTTCTAATGTTTTGTCAATTCTTTCATTTTATTCATGGACAGTTATATCAGCTACAAGTAAAGTAAAATTATTTTCTTTCTGTTACTTATATTTTTACCACCTATGTATGCATATTGCATCAATATAGTTTAGAGGGATATCTTTGTAATAGTAATGTAGTCATATACATGTAATTGTAATGTAAATATTTTGTTTCTGGTTTCTTTAGATCTACTTTGTTTGAGAGGAGCATCCACGTGGTAGTGTATTGTTGCTAATAAATATACTACAGTTTATCCACTCTACTGTTGATGGACATCTGGGTTGTTTGCAGTTGTTAGTTGTTACACATTTTTGTATGTGTATCCCAGTATACCTTTCCAGGCGGAGATCTGCAGGTTTGTGGGGCATATAAGTCTTTAGCCTGACCATACAGTGCCGAACCATCTTCCAGGGTGGTTTTATTAGTTTCGATTCCCACCAGCAGTATTTGAAGGTCCTTGCTTCTTGCCAGTGGTTGGCATTGCCAATTTGGTGTGTGTAGTGATAGTATCTAATTGAGAGCTTACAATTGTCATTTTAATGAAATTAAAATGATTAATGAGATTAAGCACAATTTCATATGTTTATTGGTTATTTGGATATCTTCTTTTGTCAAGTTTTTATTCAAGTCTTTTGTCCATTTTTGGGAATTCCCTGGTGGTCCAGTGGTTAGGACTCCATGTTTCCACTGCTGGGGGCACGGGTTTGATCCCTGGTCGGGGAACTAAGATCCCATGTGCTGCGCGGTGTAGCCAAAAAAAAAAAAAAAGATAGTCCCTATCTTACTGATTTGTAGATGTTCTTTATATATTCTGGATATGTATGTCTGGATATATACATATTGTAAATATCTTCTCTGATTTTGTACATGTGTTTTTACTCTTTTGTGGTATCTTAGAAGTTCTTTTAGAGTATAGTAGAATTTAATTAATATTTTCCTTTATTAATGTTTTTTATGGTCCTGTTTAAGAATTTTTTCTCCATCATGAAGTAATGAAAGATAGTTTTCTTATCTTCTAAAGCTTTATTTGCCTTTCGCATTTAGGTCTAGAGCCCATCTAGGTTTTTTGTTTTGTTTTGTTTTTTGCATAGTGTAAGGTAAGGATTTAGTTTGATTTTCTTTTTTTCCTATATGGATTGTTCCACTACTGTTTTTGGGAAAGATCACTCCTTTGTGATGTCAAGGGTCTATATATGTGTGGGTCTATTTCTAGAATTTTCTGTCCCACTAATTTATGTCTCTTCCAGACACACAAAAATCCACATAAATGGAAAGTACTAAATAAGGTGGTAGGAATAAATACAAATTATTAGTCATTACAACAAATATAAACTCACCAGTTAAAAAAAAAGATTGTTATATTGGATTAAAGAAGTCTAACTATATGTTCTTTAAAAGAGACCTACTTAAAACTAAGAACTGAGAAAAGTTGAAAGTAAAAGAAGGTAAAATGAATTAACCAGGCAAATTCTGAGAGTTCTGCATTTATATGGGAAGGAATGGTGTCTCAGTTCAACTCTTTGCTGGGTCCAAGGCCTCTGTGCTCCTGTCCCCTAGTGGTTGTTAAAGCTCTAGGCTCCTGCGTTACCAGGTTTACCTCCCAGGGCAGCCTCGTTCTTTATTTCTGCCCCTGGAAATTTTCTTTATTCTGCTGTGGTGTGAGCCATGCATTTCAGAGGAATTCGCCATGCTTCATCTAGCATTTTTTAGGCATGTATGTGGATGTCTTCCCCACCCCAATTGTTTAGTCTTCTACGTGTTGTCTGAACTGTTAGATACGGTTTTAAGAACCCACCCTCTAGGGAGACTACTAAAAATGTAAAGTGATTGCCTGTGGGTGTGGGTGTGGGTTAGGGATCATTTCTTATATTCTTGTGCATTTTTCGTATTTCCGCAAAAGACCACATATTTTATAATTTTCTAAACTTAAAAAAGGAAATTGCCCTTAAGATCCTCCAAGTAATAGCCCTTCTTTTCCATTTGTTGCAGGTGGTGCGGTTGTGTCAGAACCCAAAGCTGGCGCTAAAGAATAGCCCACCTTATATCTTAGACCTGCTGCCAGACACCTACCAGCATCTCCGCACTGTCTTGTCAAGATATGAGGGGAAGATGGAGACCCTTGGAGAAAATGAGTATTTTAGGGTGTTCATGGAGAATTTGATGAAGAAAACTAAGCAGACCATAAGCCTCTTCAAGGAGGGGAAAGAAAGAATGTATGAGGAGAATTCTCAGCCTAGGTAATGGAGAATACTACACAAATATTTATTCAGGTCTGTGACTGCCTGAATAGGTAACACATAGAAATAGTTGAGTTGGTTTTAATTTTATGTCAACAAGAATAGAATGCAAAGTTGACATTTGACTTAAAGCTGTGTTTTGTATAAAAGGTTACCTTGGAGAGTATTGATCCATCCGTAGCTCTGATTATTTGTTTACCTCTGAAAAGTCAGTGACTTACCGTCATGAAGATGAGTTGGAGGCAGTAGGTCTTTCAGAGGCCCTGAAGATCATGAAAGTTTGTGGATAGGTGAGAGTCTGAAAGAAAGAAGTTGGGGTTGGCAGTAAACAGTAAGAGGATTTTGCCCGAGCTGGTAGCATATTAGGTAGGTTATAAGTATGGGATAATAGGAAAAAAATTAGCCAGTAGTTTGGATAACTTTTTTAAATAAAGCCAAGTGAAATGACATTTCCTTTATAGGTAAAGTAACTTTTCAAATAGGATAGAATAGAATACTTTTCAAATAGAATTGGCAGAATGCAGTTAATTCAATAAACATTTGAGGGACCAATAGGTATTCTTTTGTACTTATTAAATACTAAAAACTATACTGACTGTCCCATATGTTATTGGCTTGGTTGTTGTATATTATGCACTGGGAGAGAAACAGGTTGATTGTATCCATGGTATAGTTGTGTTTGGTTTTGTCTAATTGGGATTAAATATTAACTCATCTGGAACAAGTAATAAGATGTAAATTCTATTATAATTTTTAGGGAGTAACTTACTCTTGAGAAGTGACTTGAATTGGGAGGGACAGTAATTTCTGAGGGCATTCAGTTAGCATGCCGAGCAGTAACTTACTAAATGGTATCCTTGTAGCGTTTGACTCTGTTGGCTTAGATTCTGGGAACCTCCATCTCTCACTTAAAATTTTACCCACATCATTATTCATGTTACCTTTACTGGGACAGATTACTCAGGTTTGGTCCAGAGTATTAGTATTTTCTTCTTAAAAAGGTTTCTGGTAACTGAATTCAATCTGTAGGAACCTTTGTAACATCTCATTTATGGGAAAATGAACTTTGTCCATTTAAATTATTTAAATTTCATGACTTTTGTCGTTTTGTATTGCTGAATTAAAAAAATAATTTTGGACTTTATTACGTACCAAAACTTAAAAATTTTGTTTATTATCCACAGTGTACTAGGTTCTAATTCTAGGCGGTGAAAAGGAGAGTTAAGTATTCAATTCTGATGTCATGTGATAAATACTTTAATAGAGATATGTACAAAATGCTGTATGAACACAGTTTTACCTAGTGGCATCGGGGAAGGTGGCACAGAGGAAGTGTTATTTGAGCTAGATTTTGAAGGGTAAGTAGGAACTTTCTAGGCAGAGAAGTGAAGAAAAGGCCTTTAACACAGTGGCATGAAAATGCAGGCTCTGTTTGTTTAAGGAACGTGAGCGATCTGGTTTGGCTAGAATTAGGGGAGAGATAAGCTGGAAATATGGGTTGGAGTCAGATTGTAAAGAGCTGTTTTTTGACCTCAAGACTTTCTCCTATAGATAACAGGCTGCCATAGAACAGGTTTTTTTTTTTTTTTTTTTTAATAGTGGAATAAAAATTGTAGATTTTTCAGTCTTCTTAGACACACTGAACATTGTTTGACTTTTTTTTTTTTTTTTTTTTAAATGACACAGTTCGTCACTGAGAGGCAGAATAGTCTACTGGTTAAGAAGAGGAGGGACTCTGAAGCCAACTGCCTTAGTTTGAATCTTAACTTTTCCACTTAACTTAGCTGTGTGATTCTTCGGTTTCTTCATCTGTAAAATGAGATAATAGTATTACTTTCCTTGTAGGATCGTTGGGAGTTTAATTAAGGAACTAAATGTTCGGTACTTACAACAGTGATTGGCACATTGCAAGTGATAAGTGGGTTAGCTCTTATTATATTAATCATCTTCATTATTTTCATTACTATAAGTATAGATTGTTGTATCAGGCTGTTTATCATTGGTACTGCCAGAACCTAATGAAGTGCGTAGACCAATTTGCCCTTTTACTAAATGGCTTCACACAATGCTTGTAAGTTCTTTTACCTTTTTAACAAAACCTTACTGTCAGTATGTCTGTCCGTATCAATTTCATTTCCCCTAATATGAAGCTTTTAATCCACTATAGGCTTTGACCATACAGCCAGGTTTGTACAAATTATATATAAAGTGAGAATAAATAAATTTGAGGTGAGAATACATTTTTTTTTTCCCAGTAAAGGAAAATATGTGGCTTTACTGTACCATCTTTGCGATCTGTATTTTGGTTGTTAGGAGGCTTTTTTTGTATTCAGTTTAAAAAATTGAGATATAATTCATATACTATAAAATTTACCTTGTAAAGTGTATAATTTAGTGGTTTTTAGTGTGTTCACAAAGTTGTGCAACCATCACTACTATATAATTCTAGAACATTTCTGTCACCCCAAAAAGAAACCCCATGTTCATTAGCAGTCACTCCCTTTACCCACTCCTGCTTCCCTCCAGCCTTTGGTGATCACTAATATTTACTTTCCGTCTCTGCGGATTTGCCTGTTCTAGACATTTCATTTAAGTGGAATCATGTAACATGTGGCCTTTTTTGTCTGGCTTCTTTCACTTAGCATGTTTTCACGTTCATCCATGTTGTAGCATAGAATAGTACTTCTTTCTTTTTTATGGCTTAATAATATTTTATTGTATTGACATTTTGATTATGGACATTTGGGTTGTTTCCACTTTTGACTATTATTAATAATGCTGCTATGAACATTTATGTACAATTTTTTGTGAAGCTCTATGTTTTCAGTTCTATTGGGTATATACCTAGGACTGGAATTACTGAGTCATATGGTAATTCTATGGTTAACATTTTGAGGAACCACCAAACTGTTTCCACTGCAGCTGCACCATTTTACATTCCCCAAGCAATGTATGGGGGTTCCAACTTCTCACCAATACTTATTATTATTATTTTGGTTATAGACATCTTACTGGGTATGAAGTAGATATCTCTTTGTGGTTTTGATTTTCATTTCCCTAATGAGTAACATAATGAGCAGTCTTTTTACATGTTTATTGCCCACTTGTATATGTTCTTTGGAGAAATGTCTGTTTGAATCCTCTGCTCATTTTTTTTTTTTTTTACCTTTTTTGCGATACGCGGGCCTCTCACTGCTGCGGCCTCTCCCGCTGCGGAGCACAGTCTCCGGACGCGCAGGCTCAGCGGCCATGGCTCACGGGCCCAGCCGCTCCGCGGCACGTGGGATCCTCCCAGACCAGGACACGAACCCTTGTCGCCTGCATCGGCAGGCGGACTCTCAACCACTGCGCCACCAGGGAAGCACCCCGTTTGAGATTCTTAATGAATTTTAGGATTAGCCTGAAAATTACTACCAAAAGGGCAGCTGGAATTCTAATAGGAGTTGCAGTGGACCTCTAGATCAATGTGGGGAGTACGGCCATCTTAACAATACTAAGTCTTCCCAATCTATGAACATGGAATGTCTTTCCATTTATTTGGGTCTTCTTTAATTTCTTTCAGCAGCATTTTATTGTTTTCAGTGTATAAGTCTTTTGCCTCTTTGGTTAAATTTATTCCTAAATATTTTTATTCTTTCTGATGCTATTATAAATGGAATTGTTTTCTTAATTTCATTTTTGGATTGTTCATTGCTGGTGTGTGGGAAGAATACAGTTGAATTTTGTGAGGTTTTGTATTTGACCTTGTATCCTGCAACTTTGCAGAACTCATCTATTGGTTCTAGTCGTAGTCGTTTTTTTTAGTGGATTACCTAGAATATTATGTAAATAAGATCATGTTTGCATGATCTTGCATGATCTCTATTTGTATGCAAATGATGATAGTTTTACTTCTTCCTTTCCTTTGTGGATGCTTTTTTTCTTGCCTAATCGCTCTGGCTGGAACCTCATATGTTGAATAGAACCTATGTTGAATAGAAGTAGTGAGAGCAGACATCCTTGTCTTGTTCCTGATGTTAGGAGGAAAGCTTTCAGTCTTTCACCATTGAGTATGATGTTAACTGTGGGATTTTCATAGATGCCCTTTATCAGGTTGAGAAAGTTTCTATTTTTTTGCTCAATGTTTTTGCTTTTGATCACAGAAGAATGTTATAGACCTTTTATGCTTTGTTCCTGCTTTTTCTTCTTGGGAGAGAGAAAATTTGTAGACTTGTAGTATTCTAGGAGTGAATATTTTGAGTTGCACTAAGGGCAAGAATGCAGGCAAGCCTCAGGAATAACTGAAACCATGGTTGAAAATGCTACCAGGACACTGCATTCTCTCAATGCAGATTAATGTCTGAATTGTGGGGAAATCTGGCCTCTGCTACACCCAAGATTTACATCTTACAGGTTTCTTACGGTAGCAGAGCATCTACCTCTTGGTTCCAGTTTTGACTTAGGCTTGGTATAGATCAATTGATTATCTCTGGACCAGTCAACTCTGGAAAGAAAAGCTAAGTGCCGTGATTAGTCCAGTGAGGGCAAGGTGTCATCTCTAAACAAACCTGCTATGGCTTGGGGAACATATCTGTTCCCCCAAAGCCATGTACATGAGGGAATTTGTTGCCAGACTGGATGTTGAGGAGTTAATCCCTTAAATATTCTCTAGAAGAGTGTACATAAGTGTACCTATCAGTATATAATATAGTTGCTTCCTGGTTTTGTTTTAGAGAGGATATTAGGTAAATTAACTTCTCTAAAGATATTTGCCCTCATTCTTCTTAGACTTTATAAAAAATTAATTCAGCAAAACCATAAGCTGCTTTCTTGCCTTTTATCTTTAACTCTCGTTTTTGTGCCTGTTTTCGTTAGAGCGCAGGACGTTATAGTAGAAGCTGAATGGGATTATACAGTGCAGTTAATTTTAAATTGTCATTGTCTTATTGTATCCATTTTGGAAGTAAGATTAAACTTTTCTGTTGTAATTATGTTGTCTTTTTAGAGGTAGTTATAAACTGAAATTGTCAAAATTTGGTTTTGTTGTATTCAGCCAGGAATAATTCAGAAATAACTAAAAGCTTATGTGCTAACCATTCATTAAAGAAAAAATAGTAGTGAGTATTTTCTCTGTGGTAGGCACTGCTCTAAGAACAGTGATAGAGCAGTAAACAGCTCTCATGATGCTTATAACCTTATGTTCTCTCGTTTTCCGTTAGTTTCCAAGCTATAACCACTGAACTAGTATTCTTTTGGTTTCCAGATTATCCTCCAGTGGAAGAGTGGTGATTCACAAGCTAACAGCAGTATTTGTACTGCTATAGTTTTCCCTAGCACCCTGAAAATAGGTTTCAAGTGTGCCAAATCCTATTGGTAGATAATGGTGGCTTAGAACTTTTTGTTGAGGAGTTTGGGCTTGGTGAGAAAAGATTCCCACTTACATTAGGAATGCCTTTCTTTTTTTTTTTTTCGGTACGCGGGCCTCTCACTGCTGTGGCCTCCCGTCGCGGAGCACAGGCTCCGGACGCGCAGGCTCAGCGGCCATGGCTCACGGGCCCTGCCGCTCCGCGGCACGTGGGATCCTCCCGGACCAGGGCACGAACCAACGTCCCCCGCATCGACAGGCGGACTCTCAACCACTGCGCCACCAGGGAAGCCCAGGAATGCCTTTCTTACAACTGGGAAAGGGGCAGCACCAAGCTCCTGTATCTTTTTGGTTCAGGAGAGAGATGATGATGGCTTGAAACAAAGTGGTGGTAGTAGAGATGGAAAGAAATGGACAGAACTTGCTGTGTTTTAAAGCTAGCATAACATGATTTGGTAATGGATTGGATAGGTTTCTGGTTTGAGCCAGTGTATAGATGGCGTAATGGGAAGCCATGGAAAGGTATAAAACGGGAAATTCATAATCTGATTTTTCTTCTACAGTGATAGTATTGGCTGTTGTGTGGGAAATGGATTAGGCTTGTGGAAGTAGCAATGATGGAAGTAGAGGGATAGGTTAAAAGGTTACTGCTGTATACCAGGTAAGAGATGAGATAGTATAGACTAAGGATGAAAAAGTTGAAAGGAAGAAAAATGGACCAATAAGAGGTGGACTGGAGCTAGACTCAATAAGAATTGCTGGTGGATTGGACAAGAGAAGGGTGAGAAAAGATGACAGGGAAGAATCAAGGATGTAGGTTTGTGGTCATTAACTCTGTCAGTTGGTGGCGGCAGTTACTAAAATGGAGAATTCAGAGTACAAATGTGGGGAGAAATACATTGAGAGAGGGGAATTAAGAGTTCCATTTTGGACAACTTTAGGTTTGAGATATTCTCATGAGCCATCTAAGGTGATATGTCAAGCAGGCAATTGGTTGGCTATATTAGAGTTTGGAGTTCAGAAGGAGAGGTCTGGAATAGAGATAGAAATTTGGTGATGTTCAAGAATAGTATTTAAAGCCATGAGAGTGGGCAAAATCATCTGGCGGGGGAGAGAAGTCAGCAAAGCAGATTTAAAAGGAGGCACAACAAAGGAAGAAAGGAGAGAATAGATTAAAGTAGTAGGCAAGGAATAAAAAAACAAAAACAAAAAATTCTCTCTAAAAGGGGAACCCTCCTGTACTGTTGGTGGAAATGTAAATTGGTGCAGCCACTATGGAAAACAGTATGGAGGTTCCTCAAAAAACTAAAAATAGAGTTGCCATATGATAATAGCAATCCAACTCCTGGGCATATATCTGGACAAAACTGTAATTCAAAAAGATACATGCACTCCTATGTTCATAGCAGCACTGTTCACAAAAGCCAAGACATGGAAGCAACCTAAATGTCCACTGACAGATGAATGGATAAAGAAGATGTGGTGTATGTGTGTATATATATGTACAATTGAATAGTACTCAGCCATAAAAAAAGAATGAAATAATGCCATTTGCAGCAACATGGATGGACCTAGAGATAATCCTGCTAAGTTAAGTAAGTCAGACAGAGAAAGACATATCATTTGATATCACTGATATGCGTAATCTAAAAAAAAAGATACAAATGAACTTGTTTACAAAACAGAAACAGACTCACAGACTTAAAGAACATACCTGTGGTTGCCAAAGGGAAGGGGAGTGGAGGAGGGATGGAGTGGGAGTTTGAGGTTAGCAGATGCATACTAGTATATGTAGAATGGATAAACAACCAGGTCCTACTGTATAACACAGGGAACTATATTCAATATCCTGTGATAAACCATAATGGAAAAGAATATAAAAAAGAATGTATGTATATGTATAACTGAATCTCTTTGCTGTACAGCAGAAATTAACACAACATTGTAAATCAACTATGCTTCAATTTTAAAAAAAGGAAAGAAAAATAAATATCCTCCCTTCCCCCATCCAAATTCTGTCTAAATAGAAAATTAGCAAAGGAAATAATCCATGAAAGAAGAAGCATAAAAGACCAAATATGAATATTAAAGAACAGTCCAATTTGTTAGTCATAAAATAATTTTCTTTTGACCCGAAAAATTGGCAAAATAAGGGAAAAATCAAACAACAAAAGGAAAAATCTACTTATAATTAGTGTTTAAAAGGAGGGTAAAGGAATGTGAGTACTCTCATACCTGGTGGTGGTAGAATGAAACTGGTTTAACCTTTCTGTCTGGAGGGTGATTTATATAGAAAGATTTAGAATTTTGCTCAATAGTTCCACTTTTAGAAATTTATCAGAAAGAACAGAAAAGGGATTTGGGTTAAAATACAATTACAAAGCCATTCATTTAGATGCTATATATGAAAGGCAAAACCTAGAAACAACCTAAATGTCCAGTGTAAGATGAATTACATAAACAAGAGAAGATATGGTGTACAATGTAGACACTAAACATTTTTTGTCGATGAAGATTAATGATAGGCAAACAATGTATTAAAGAAATAGGTGAAGGTGTCAAAAGGTACAAATTTCCAGTTATAAGATGAATAAGTCCTGGGGCTATAATGTACAGCATGATGACTATAATATTCCTATAAAGGAGAAGAAAAGAGACCACAGAATTGTATGTATAACTAATAAGATCAATTTTTGTAAAAAGTAAGAAATATAGAAAAAACCTGGAAGGAATGATACCAAAATAATCAACAGTACTTATTTCTAGGTACTAGAATTAGAGGTAATTTAAATTTTCTTTCTGTTTATATGTTTTCTAAATTTTCTATAATTAATATATAATCAACCAAATTGTATTTCAAATGAAGAAAAAGATGTGATACCTCTTAGGTGACAGCTTGGATTCACAAGGACGATCCTGGAAAACTTCCCATTTCTTGTAGTAACATGATTGGTAGATTCAGTTGAGTTCAGTGAACCTAGTCAAAGTCCTAAGTTCCCAGCTTGAGAGGCTAGAAAACTGGGCTAAAATGGAGAAGGTGAAGTTTCATGGCGGTGGAGAAGTCACATTTAGTTCTCAAAACCATCCTGTACAACTCTAATATGACAGTGCTTGCAGACCAGTCAATCATAAGTTACTATGATTTGTTAATATGTGATAATAAGATCTTAAGAAATTCTAATGTAGGGGTTGGCTGAAATTCTAATGTAGGTGTTGGCTGAATAAGTGCCTAAAGTACTGTTTGTTTGCTTTAAACCAAATATCTACTTTGCTGTGTAGAGCTTTTATTAATTAATACAGTTTTCTCCTCAAGCTTTTTGGTTTCAGGACCCCTTTACACTCTGTAAATCACTGAGGACCTCAAAGAACTTTCATGTATGTGGGTTATATCTATCAATATTTACTATATTCAATATTAAAACCAAGAAATTGAAAAATATTTAAATATTTAAAATAACTATTAACATTTAATAATAACAGTAACAAGCCCATTACATGTTGACATAAAAACATTTTTTAAAACGTGAAGACATTTTAATGGAAAAAAATTTTTTTCAATTCTTTTTTTTTTTTCCTTTTGGCCACGCCGCACAGCTTGCAGGATCTTAGCTGCCCGAGGAGGGATTGAACCTGGGCCACGGCAATGAAAGCCTGGAATCCTAACCACTAGGCCACTAGGGAACTCCCTGGAAAATATTTTAAAAAATAAGTAGTTTTACATTTTTGCAAATCTCTTAAACTGCCTCAGTGAACATTTTATACCTTGTTACATTAACATTCATTGGTCTGTCTTGCACTTGGAATGAATCTTTAACCCATGCACGATTTTGTCGCATCATACCTTGGTCGCTTGGAAAATATTGGTTCACTAGGTTATGTAGATTTTCAAGTGTTGACACATCATTCTACAATCACATTCATTAATTAAATATCATTAGAAAAGTTTTATTTGGAAACTGTTAAGCTCATAGTGGAGGATAGGCTTTTTTTTTTAAATTCTAATTTTTGCTTAAAAGCTTGAGTTTTATCATTGACAACAAAAACTATCAGTTGTTTTCCTTGAGGTGACAGGTCACTTTGTTTATTTTGGAGAAACTGTCAGCCAAATATTCGAGTCTGAGTAACCATACTTTGTCTATTAGTCATTCTTTTAAGTAGAAATGGTATTCCATGCCATGTATGAAAATCCCACAGCTAACATTATACTCAATGGCGAAAGACTGAGAGCTTTCCACCTAACATCAGAAATAAGACAAGGGTGTCTGCTCTCACCACTTCTATTCAACATAGGTTCTGTTCAACATATGAGGTTCTAGCCAGAGCGATTAGGCAAGAAAAAGAAGTAAAAAGCACCCACAAGGAAAAGGAAGAAGTGAAACTATATTTGTACATGACATGATCTTGTTTGTAGAAAATCCTAAGGAATCTACTAAAAAAACCACCATTACTAGAACCAGTAGTTGAGTTCTGCAAAGTTGCAGGATACAAGATCAAATGCAAAACTTTACAAAACTCAATTGTATTCTTTCTACACACTAGCAGTGAACAATCCAAAAATGAAATTAAGAAAACAATTCCATTTATAATAGCATCAAAGAGAATAAAATATTTAGGAATAAATTTAACCAAAGAGGCTAAAGACTTGTACACTGAAAACAATAAAATGCTGCTGAAAGAAGTTAAAAAAGAACCAGATAAATGGAAAGATATTCCATGTCATAGATTGGGAAGATTTAGTATTGTTAAGATGGCAGTACTCCCCACATTGATCGACAGGTCCAGTGCAATTCCTATTAGAATTCTAGCTGCCCTTTTGGTAGAAATTGACAGGCTAATCTTAAAATTCATTAAGAATCTCAGTAGGACTTCCCTGATAGCACAGTGGTTAAGAATCTGCCTGCCAATGCAGGGGACATGGGTTCAATCCCTGGTCCAGGAAGATCCCACATGCTGTGGAGCAACTAAGCCCTCATGCCGCAACTACTGAAGCCTGCGCGCCTAGAGCCTGTGCTCCACAACAAGAGAAGCCACCGCAATGAGAAGCCCATGCACTGCAACGAAGAGTAGCCCCCACTTGCTGCAACTAGAGAAAGGCTGCACGCAGCAACAAAGACCCAATGCAGCCAAAAAATAATCTCAGGGGACCTCAAAAAAAACAAAGCAATTTAGAAAAACGACAGAATTGAAAGACTCACACTTCCTGATTTCAAAGCTTTACTACAAAGCTACAGTAATCAAGATGGTGTGGTACTGGCATAAGGACAGACATATAGACCAATGGAATAAAATAGCCCAGAAATATACCTTCACACATATGGTAATTAATTTTCAACAGGGATGCCAAGTCTTTTCAACAAATTGTGCTGGGAAAACTGGATAACCACAGTCAAAAGGATGAAGTTGGACTTTTACCTTATATACAAAAATTAAGTTTAAGTGATCAAAGACCTAAATTTAAGAGCTAAATAAAAACCCTTAGAAAATCTTCATGATCTTGGATTGGGCAATGATTTCTTGAGTTATGACACCAAAAGCATAGACAATAAAAGAAAAAATTGATCAGTTGAACTTCATCAAAATTTAAAACTTTATCCATCAAAGGACACTAACAAGAGAGTGAAAAGACAACCCACAAATTGGGAGAAAATTTTTGCAAAACATATATTTGGTAAGGGATTTAAATCCAGAGTATGTAAAGAACTCTAACAACTCAACAGAAAAACACACACACACACAAACCCAATTCAAAAGTGAGCAGAAGATTTGAATAGACAGTTCTCCCAAGAAGTTATACAGTTGGCCAATAAGTGCATGAAATGAAGCTCAATGTCATTAGGGAAATGCAAATCAAGGAGATACCACTTCACACCCATTAGAATGTCTTATGAAAAAAGGGAAACTGACAAAAGTTGGCGAAGAGACATTGGAGCCCTCATCCTTTGCTAGTGGAGATGTAAAATAGTGCAACCACTGTTTAAAAAGTTTAGTGGTTCCTCAAAAAGTTGAAAATGGGATTACCATATGATCCAGTGATTCTTCTAGGTATTTACCCCGAAAGAATCAAAAGTAGGGACTTGAACAGATATTTGTACACCCGTGTTCATAGCAGCATTTTGTGGTAGCCAAAAGGTAGGAACAACCCAAGTGTCCCTCAGTAGATGAATGGACAAGCAATATGTGATGTATACATACAATGGAATATTACCCAGCTATAAAAAGAAATGAAGTTCTGATACATGCTACAACATGGCTGAACCTTAAAAGCATTGTGCTAAGTGAAATAAATCAGACACAAAGAGACAAATATTGTATGATTACACTTATATGAGGTATCTAGGCAAATTCATAGAGACAGAAAGTTAGAAATGAGGTTACCAGGAGGCTGGGTTGAGAGAGAGTAGGTAGTTACTGCTAACATTTCTGTTTGGAATGATGAAAAATTCTGGACATGGATAGATGTGATGATTATACAACATGTGGATGTACTTAATGCTACTGAGCTGTACACTAAAAAATGGTTTAAGTGGTTTACAAAAAAAGGTATTCCACCAAAAGAGCGACTACTTCAACTATTTAAACATTGCGCATGTAAATCAACTATGCTCCAATAAAAACACTTTTTAAAAAACAAACAAAAAAAGACATTGTACAAATGCATTTCCTGAGGACAACTGTTATTACAACAGGAGTGCTTTTCATGTACTTCTTATTTTGTCACACACAGTGTTTTTAAAAATGTCCTCAATACTCAAAATTTAATAAAATTAATGGTGTTTCCTGCTTCATCAAGGACATTCTTAAGTGCAACTCGCATTTTGTTTTTGTTTTTACTGCAAGTCATGGTGAAGAGTACAGTGCCTACATGTACAGTTCAGTGCCCTTGCCTTGATTCAGCTAAGGCACCAGCAGACTCAACCCAACTTTGTGCCTTCAATGCAAGTATCAACACAGTGGAAAAGATGAATCATGTGGTGTCTTAATATTATTATGGAAATAATTTTAACATTGCAGACCCTCTGAAAGGGTCTCAAGGACTCCTAGGGATTGCATAACACACTTTAAAACTGCTATATTGATGTCCACATTTCAAAAATGCTATAGCCATTTTTGAAAGTGATTAATGCTGCTGTCATTTTGGTACTGTTCCTTCTAATCTCTTAAAGGGTAAACTTGTTATACTGTTCCAATACTGCTTTATAATTCTGGCGCAAGGCAGGCTAATCTTACCCCTTTTTATGTTTGAACCATTGTACATTTCAAGGGAACAGAATATCAAGGCTGGTAAATAGATTTTAATAATTGCTGGTCCTGTGGATAGGTTGTAGCTGCTTAGATTGTTGTCTTGAGGGGTTCAGTGGATAAAGTTTCCTGGGTGGAATAGAAATGTCTTCCTTGGACTTGGGAAAGAGATATGACAATGTCATAATTTGCTCTTTATACTATTTTAATCTAAAATTTATAGTTTTGGAAAATTTTTATCTTATAATTTCTTCAGAAAAAAATTCTTTTGTTCCCTTCCTTCTACTCTCCTTCAGGGGACTCCATTTATATATATATTTGGCCACTTGATATTGTCCCACAGGCCACTGGTGCTCTGCTCACTTTTTTTCCAGTGTTTTATTTTGGGGAGTTTCTATCACTGTGTTTTTGAGTCAGTTAATCCTTTCTTCTGCAGTAGTTAATCTGCTGCGAGTCCCTTCCATTTTAGTTTTCATCTCTAGAAGTTGGATTTAGATCTTTTTTATGTTTTCCATGTCTTAACATGTACAAGAGTTTCTCTACCTTTTTGTATAAATAGAATATAGTTATAATAACTTTTGATATCCTTGTCTGTCAATTCTGTCATCTGTGTCACTCATGGATTTAATTCTACTGATTTGTTTTTATCCTCACTAAGTCATATTTTCTTGCTTCATTGCGTGTTTGCTAATTTTTGATTGGATGCTAGACATTGTTAATTTTACTGTGGTAGGTGCTGGATACTTTGTATTCTTATAAATATTCTTGAGCTGTGTTCTGGGATACAGCTGAATAGTTTGATCCTTTTAAACTTTGTTAGGCAAGGCCAGAATAGCTTTTGTTTTTTTTAATTAACCTTTTTTTAATTGAAGTATAGTTAATTTTGTAATACAATGTCATGTTATTTTCAGGTGTACAGCAGTAATTCTCTCTATATATGTATGTGTGTATATATATTCTTTATCAGATTCTTTTCCATTATAGATATTGAATACAGTTCCCTGTGCTATACAGCAGGTCTTTGTTTATTTTATATATAACAGTGTGTATATGTTAATCCTAAACTTCTAATTTATCTCCCCCCGCCCCTTATCCCCTTTGGTAACCATGAGTTTTTTTTGTATGTCTGTGAGTCTATTTCTGTTTTGTAAATAAGTTCATTTGTATCATTTTTTTAGATTCTACATATAAGTGATATCATATGGTATTTGTCTTTCTCTGTCTTACTTCATTTAGTATGATAATCTCTAGGTCCATCATGTTGCTGCAAATGGCATTATTTCATTCTTTTTTATGGCTGAGTAATATTCCATTATGTGTGTATATGTATGTGTATACAGACACACACACACCCCCCCCACATCTTCTTTATCCATACATGTGTTGATGGACATTTAGGTTGCTTTCATGTCTTGGCTATTGTGAATAGTGCTGCTGTGAACATTAGGGTGCATGTATCTTTTCAGATTAGAGTTTTCTCTGGATATATGAATAGCTTTTAATCTAGCCACATACTAGATTCTACCCGTGCTCTACCCATCTACAGATTTCCACCCCCCTCCTTCTCCTTTATGAGAACTGGGGAGTGTTTGCTGTACTCCTTTCAGGTGGTTCTTTCCCTGTGTTCATCAGTGCTCAGCTGTAGATCTCCTAAGCTTCCTCTCTCCTCTCTTGTATTCTGTACTGAGGACTCCAACTGACATGGTTTCCCCAGACTCACAATTCCGTCTCCTCAACTCAAGAGACTATCAGGCTCTGCCTGAGTTCCCCCTCCCAGTTCTGAGGCCTAGAAACTCCAGGCAGTAAGTTCAGTCAGTCATAGAGTTCGCTTCCATTTGTTTCTCCTCTCTTAGGGATCACAGTCCTCTGCTGCATGATGTCTACTGTCTGGAAACCATTATTTCATATGTTTTGTCCAATTTTTCAGTTCTTTCAAGGAGGTTAAATCCAGTCCCTGCAGCTCCCTCTTGGCTGAAAGCAGGAGTCTCGGTCTAAAATTTAATTTGGGATTTTTGCAAATTCAGATGCCATTAATATTACGTGCTTGCTATATGCCTGAAAAGTTCAAATGTGGTCTAGCCTTTACTCGCTCCCTACCTCGCCACACATATTAATTGGGTACTCTCTCTTTTATGTTGAACAAAATGAACATGGCCTTTGCCTTTATGTATTTTACACTTTATAAATATGGAAACTGAGGCTCGGAAAGTTAGAATATGTTACCCAAGTACATACAGCTAGTAAGTGCCAGGGCCCCCCCTTTTTTTTTTTTTTAAGCTAATCTACCACATGTTTATTACCAATTACTTTGGTTTTCTTGTTTGAATGTAAAGGAATGATGATTGTGTATTTCATTTCACATTGCAGAAATGATCCCATGGAGGCCATATTTCAAGTAGTGTATGAAATGGTAAACTGCATAAACTTGGGGAAGTTAAAACATTTTAATAGCCATGTCATTTGAACACAAAAAATACCAATACTGTGATTTACTACAGCATTAGGTATTCACATAGCAAGAGAATTTCACTCATAATATTTCTAATAGAGCATAGGCTTGATTACGCAGATAAAGAGAGAGAGAGAATGTGAAGGTACCCTCCCTCGCCTCCCCTCGAAGCATCAGTGATGACTTTTATAAAACCAGAGCAGTATAGAGAAGTAGGCAGTGAATGTCAAGCAGAATGTGCAAAAGCCTTTTCTAATCACGTTGCTCTAATAGTGCCAACCAAGACTTGCTCTAAAACCATAGTACTTGTGAAGTCTACAACTGCATTTAAATTAGAACATCTTAAAGAACAAGCTCAAAAGCTGGCTACAAGAATTTTTTTTTTGCCTGGCTGTAGTATACAAAGCAGCAAATGCTTGTTAGAGGTACCTAGTAGTGAAAATGTTAGAAGCATTATGAACTTGAATCCTGGCAATGTATTTTTTTTTTACTTACTGTGTATTGAACCTGAAATATATATTATCTTCAGAAAGCTTAAATCCTATGTATTAAATTTGTTAAAGAAATGGAATAAAAAACGTTCGTTAACATTTTTCTTTCCTCTTTGTTTAAACCCTCCCCCCACTCCTTTACATGCAAAACACTCATCCTGCTTAGTGTCTAATAAAATATATCTAAATGATTTAAGTATTCAGAGTTAATATTTCTTAACTTGTTTCATTCTTATGGTATTTTTCTTATATTATTTACATTTAAAATAATTAGTTGAATGTCTTATTTTCCCTGTAATGTTGAACCAGATTACAGTGATCCCTTTTCTTCTATTCTTCTGTTCTAACTTCAAAGAGCATGATTAAAAAACCACTTCAGAAAGGAAATCTTTCATCATGATTGCTGTTAACAGCGAGCTTGAGCTAAGTTCTCTTGACATGAACTTTTGTGAAGGGCTCTTTAGGCCTGTATGTGACTGAATATTATCTATTTTATTTTTTATCACTGGATTAAGGTTTTATAGACTAGGTGAGTGATTAAGGTACTGCCTAATTGCACAGTTTCTGAGTGTGACTTTCACTTAGTGGCACACACACAGGTCAGTAAACATGTAGTATGGTGCCGTGAGGTTAAAGCAGTCGTCGTGTTAGATGCTAAGTGTGTGAGCTGGGTCAGCCAGATGGACTCCTCTGCCATTTACTATCTCAGTATATGACCTTAGACAAGTTACTTCTCTTTGCCTCAGATATCTCATTAAAAGTGCTTTCGTAGGATTGTTGTGAGTATTATAATGAATAAGTTAATGTTTAGAAAGCACCTAGAATAATGCCTGGTTCACAAAAAGCAGGACCAAAGTATTTGATTTTTTTTTAAAAAATCAGAGATATACACTTATTGAAAAATTATGGGAGGGAGCAAATTGTTAAGAAAAATGTATACACTTCAAAATAGTTGAAGTAATAAATTTTATGTCATGTATATTTTATCATAATTTTTAAAAAAGAAATGTCATGGTTCACAGGCTACTGAAGTTTTCTTTATGCAAGTATTCATTCAGCAAGTATTTTTGAGATCTTGCTCTCAGTACATTAAAGGTGAACATCAAGCTTGAATTCATAGGTGGAAGGATGATCCTGTATAGAGACGCCATATTCTCTTGGTGTCCTGTGGAGAGGAGTGTTTGAGTTGAGCACAGTTGGCTGTATCATGAGACTGGGCTCCAGGAAAGGGACTCAACCTACCCCAATATACCCCTGCACTCTCTCTTTTTATGGGGGTCAATGTGATAAGTGAGGTAAAAAGTGTGAGTCTTGGGTGCCACCTATTTACAGGAGTTGCTAAGAACCAGCTGTCTGGTAACTAGAGACTGCAGAGGTCCCTTGGGAAGATGTTAGGAGGAGCCCCTGGTCCTAGTTAGCTCATTGCCAAGCAATCCAGGAAGAGCAAGATGACTGACCAGTCAGGAGTCAAATGCAGTAATCCAGGTAGGATGATGGTGGTTTGGACTAAGGCGGCAACTGAACTATAGTGGAAATAAAGTCATTGGCTCTATGAATTAATCATATATATATATTGCATATGAATAGCTTATTCCTCTGTTTGCTAAGTAGTTTTATTCTATGGGTGTACCACAATTTGTTTATCTGTTCACCTGTTGGATGTACATTTTAGTTGTGTCCAGTTTTTGGCTATTATAAATACGGCTAATAGGAACATTCATGTCCAAATCTTTGTGTGGGCATATATTTTAATTTCTTTGGGGCAGACATCTAGGGTGATATATAATGCTTCACTGGATTCTATTTAATAGTCGTTTAGGATTTTCCCGTCTATTCTGGTAAGTGAAATTAGCATATAGTTTTTTTCTCATGGTCTTTGATTATGGAAGTAATCAAAATGAATGAGTTCTCTTTCTGTATTTTTGAACAGCTTGTAGAAATAAGAGCTTTTATGGGGAACGTATAGCAAAAATTCTTCCATAATGCCATCATGGTCTAATACGCGTGCTTGTACACACATGTGTATATGACTGTGTCTATGTGTGAGAGCAGGGAATGGATTTTGATACCTACTCTGTTTAATGGTTTTTGGTTTACTCAAGGTTTGGAATAGTCCATTTCCCCTAAATAAGTTTAAGTATGGTGCTTGCCATATAGTAAGCATTCAATGTTTATGAAATAAATTAGTGAAAATTACTGGAATAGAGTTCGTTGTATTCTGTTATTAAATTACTGTTTATATTTCTAGTTATGTCTCTAATTTTCTTAGATTTAAAGTTTGTGCATTCTGAAGATTTTTACAAATTCGTCATGAGAGGTTTAATTTGGAACTCTTATGAAGCTTTTAAATTTCTTGTATTCAAGTCAAGATACATTTATGATTTTTCTCCATTTTTTATATATTCTTATGCTTTATTTTCCCCCATTCATGAATATACCTCTGCTCCTTTGACAATAATTGAAATTTTATCACGAGTTTTACTTTACTGAGTAGTAAACACAGTAAATGTTGTTTACTTTTGCACAGTGCCTCTAATACTTAAGTTCCATATAAGTTTTCCTGCTGGGAAGTATGATAAATACCGCTGAATAGGTGTTAGAAGCCCTAACATTTGAGAATCTTTGAAGAAGTGTTAAGAAACTCAATGCGTTTTCATCAACTCAGTGTGTTTCATCTGCATAGAAGATACGGAGAAACAAAGATTGGGTCTCAAAGAGTGGCATTAATTCTGCCTCATGTGAGAAAAACTAAGAAAATTAGCACTATATTCTTATAAAGGTGAATATAGCACACTTAGAACATTGATTGCCCAGTGTTTCCAAATATTTTTCACATGGTTTTGTTTTGTTTTGTTTTGTTTTTTGTGGTACACGGGCCTCTCACTACCGTGGCGGCCTCTCCTGTTGTGGAGCACAGGCTCCGGAAACGCAGACTCAGCGGCCATGGCTCACGGGCCCAGCCGCTCCGCGGCATGTGGGATCTTCCCGGACCGGGGCACGAACCCGCGTCCCATGCATCGGCAGGCGGACTCTCAGCCACTGCGCCACCAGGGAAGCCCCACATGGTTTTGTTTTTAAATAAGAGAAGCCTGCCACTCCTGTCCTTTTCTGACTCCATCATACTACCTACCCCCCTACTCCCAAAGGGAGAAATTCCAAATCTTTTCAAAACTGTACTTCAGTTTCTTTTTAATTTTCTTTTTTCTTGGCCACACAGCGTGGCATGCGGGATCTTAGTTCCCTGACCAGGGATCGAACCTACGCTCCCTGCATTGGGAGAGTGGAATCTTAACCACTGGACCGCCAGGGAAGTCCCTCTTTTTAATTTTTAAAATTTTATTGAGATATAATTGGCTTACAGCATTATTTAAGGTTAAGGTGTGCAACATGATTTGGTAAAAATTCTATTTCATTTTGATTATCCTGTGTGAGGGAATTAGCAGACAGGTCATTCCCAACAGTGTCAACAGTCTTATACATGATTTCACAAATCTGTTTCCCTACTTGCTCCTCTTTCCCAAGCTGCCTGCTAGACATGCCATATTATTATCTTTCAGACATCTCACACTCGGCATGTCTGAACATTGAATGTATCCTCTTCATTAGCAAACCAACTTCCTCTTCTGAGGTCCCTCAGTTAATATTATGTAGTGGTGACAGGTGTGAGTTACTGAGATTGAGTCTTGGATTAATTTCTTTCAGCTGAGGTTTGTTAATCTATAAAGTGAGGATAATAGAATCAATCTTAGAGGATTGTGAATGAAAATTAATTAAATAATAAAAAATATAAAATGCCTGACACATAGTAAGCCCTTTAAATGTATTAGCTTTATTAATATATATATATATTTAAGACCCTACTCTCAGCTGCTCAGGCTCAGTTTCAGGTTCATCATCTCCGCTCTCCTACTCAGTCGTCTCATCTGCTTGGTTTTGCTTCTCCAGTATCTCTCAAATCTGTCTTATTTTACTGCCCGTGTTCGGGCTCCCATTACCTTTCTACTGCAGTACCATCCTGATTGAGCTTTTTGCTTTTGTCGTGTCCTCACTGTTTCATCTTTCATACTGCTTGCTGTCATTTATGGCCTCGAAACAGATTCGATGTCACTCCCCAGTTCCAAACCCTTAATGACTTCCTGCTGCGTTTGTGATACCTCTCACCCCGCTGGTTAAATCTCTACATTTTGAGTCCTGCTTGTGTTATTCAGTTTTATCCTATGCTACCATGATTCTACATTCTAGCCATGTCCGTTTAGTTTCGAGTCCCTGAACTTTCTTCTACTGAGCCTTTGCTTTGGTCATTCCCTTGGCTTAGAATCCCTTTCCCTTCCATATTGTCTGTTGAAATCCCATCTATTTCTTTAAAATCCAAGAAGCCTCCTGAATTATACTAGTTTTAATTAGTGCTTCTCCTACCCATGCTCTTGTGACTCCTTGTTTTTATGGATACTTCACTCTTGCACTCACCAAAGTCTGCCTAAATGTGAGTCTGCTTTGATAACTAGTCAGGGCCAGGAACACCTTCTTTCCTGTGTTATCTGATGTCTTTATTTATAGCTTTTTAATAAAAGTATGTTGAATTTGATAAAAATACTACTAATTAAATACTAACTAAATAAGTAAAATGCTAATACCAGAGTTTTACAGAGACATAGAATCTTGAACTTGAGGAGGATTATTTTTCATGGAAAATATATTGAAGAAAATGGCAGTGATGAAGACTTTTCTGGTATTGATGCCTCCAAACAGAGGAGATGCAGATAGATATAGAAAATTTCATTATCTTTCCCAAGTTTTGAGAATAACAAAGTTTAGTAGCTACTCTGTGTTTGTTCAGAGAAACAGTATATATATATATATTTTTTGAAACAGTATATTTAAATGGAAATGGATGTCTGATATGTCATATACTCAGGAGTTAAATAATTAATGATAATTAGATATACTTTCTGTATACTTGATTAGATTGTATTAGAGCTGTCTCTTGCTCGGTATATAATTTTCTTTGTCTGTCTATGTATCTATATACTTTTAAGTTTATTTTTTAAGTTCACAGGATAAAACTTCTGAAAAGTGCTTGGTGGTTTTTGTCATTTGTTGGGGGGAGGGTATGAGAAGTTTTGGAGATTTCTGTATTATGTTACTGATGTGCTTGTATGTTCTTTAAGGAACTGGTATAGAGAAATAGTAATCAGTTCTCAGGGTTAATATGCTTTTAGCTGCAGACAGATTCTCCAGTGTATGTAACTTACATAGCTGTCTTTCAGAACTTGGGTTGAGTAAATTCAAAGGTTGTTTTGAAATATAGAGAAGTCTGATTATATTCTTGAACTCTTTAGGAAATAATGATGATAGTACCATAAGTTAATGTAACTTAGTGAACATTTGCTGAATGTTCACAATGAGTTTTAAGCTATTTTTGTTTTTTTCCAACCACACTAAAACCAAAGGTATTAACTTATAAATATTATGTCTCTATGGTGTGTGCTTTAATGAGAATGTATCACATTAATCATTTAAAAATACTGACTTGGGCTTCCCTGGTGGCGCAGTGGTTGAGAGCCCGCCTGCCGATGCAGGGGACACGGGTTCGTGCCCTGGTCTGGGAAGATCCCGCATGCCGCGGAGCGGCTGGGCCCGTGAGCCATGGCCACTGAGCCTGCGCGTCTGGAGCCTGTGCTCCGCAACGGGAGAGGCCACAACAGTGAGAGGCCCGCGTACCGCAAAAAAAAAAAAAAAAAAAAAAAAATACTGACTTGGGTGTAAGTGATCTGTTTTACATGAGTTAGGAAAGAAGGAATATATCTGTGAAACAATAAATCTTTTCCAGTAGTGACTACAATGGAGAAGCATGGCAAATACTTACTGCCTTAACCAGGTGGTCAAGGTTAACATCACTAGTGATGTCATGTGGACTTCATGTACCCTCCAATATGATGTGTTGAGATAGGCACTTCACTTCTGTGATATTGTGTCCATAAACTCATAACCCCAGTCAGAGCATGAGAAAAACATCAGCTTTACATATTGAGACACGTTCTACAAAATACCTAACCCCAGTACTCCTCAAAACTATTGAGGTCATGAAAAACAAGGAAAGACTAAGAAGCTATTACAGACCAGGGGAGACTAAGGAGATGTGACGAATAAATATAATGTAGTATCCTAGATTGGATCCCAGGATAGTTAAGGACGTTAATGGAAAAAACTGGTGAAACCTGAATAAAGTCTAGGGTTTAATTAATAGCACTGTACTGATGTTGGTTTCTTAGTTTTGGCAAATGTACGACAGTAATATATTAAGGGAAACCAGAGCTGAATGAGGGGTATATGGGAATGCTTTGTACTATCTTTGCAACTTTTCTGTAACTCTAAAATTCCAAAATAAAAAGTTTATTTAACAAATAAGTAATATTTTTCAAGTCTATAAATGTATTGAATGTCTCTTAAGTGCAAGGCAGTGTGCTCGCCACTGCAGGGCATAGAGTGTGTAAGGTACCTTCACTGCCCCTGCCCTTAAGGAGTTGTCATCCAGCTGGGGAATAGGACAACTGATACAAAGTAGACCATGATGAAGCCAGTACAGAGTGTGAGCAAGATGCTGTAGGGCTGTGGGTGTGGGGTGTCTGAGTTTGAAAGTAGACATTGAAGACTGGGAATCCTTCCCTGCCCGCCCCCCCCCCCCCCCCCAGCGTCCACACCAAGAAGATAGCATTTAAAATGAATTTTGAATGGGCAGGACTTAGGTAACCATAGTCATTGGAAAGGAAATACGTATCATACCAGCAAGCCTGGGCTCTTGAATCACAGACCTGCCTTGCCACTTATTTGCTCTGTGACCTTGGGCAGGTTATTTGATGTCACTAAGTCTTTGTTTCTCCTTGTAAAATAGGATTAGTAATTTCTATTTCAAAGCATTATTATGAGAATTAAATGAGGTATACATGTAGCTTAACAAAGTATCTGATACACAGTAAGCTCTTAATGTTAACTATTAGAGAAGGAGAGGACGTATATTACTGATGTAACACCATCACTGAAGGCCTGGGGCCTGGAAAGTATAGAATGTTTTGGGAAATATTGAGTAGTATCTGTCTAGAAAGGTGAATCAGGACCATATTGTGAGTGCTTTGACTTACAAGCAGAGCAACTTGAACTTTTTTGGTGGTTATTGGCAAGTCATTGAGGATTTTGGTGTAGAAGGATTAAGGAGATTGAGTCTGTGTTTTAAGATTAATCTGATAGAAGTATGAGGGGCATGTTGGAGATTCTCATGTGGGCTGCTGCCTTCCCTTTTATCTGGTGAATTAGATTCGTGTTTCTTTAGGTTTAAAATTCTATGAAACAGCTCAAAATGCTCTGAATGATAATGTTGTTATCTGTTACCATGTAACTTGGGGGTCTCAGAAGCAGGACCATTAGTATATTATCAAATATACTTAATATGGTTAGTGAAAAAGGCCATTGATATTTTTAGATATATTGGCTTAGAATTTTTTTGAATAGGTGATGCTTTTTGCCTCGACACCCCTCTTTTTTTTTTTAGCAGCTTAAGCAGATACGAGTTAAACAGTACTTCATTGACTTCCTGTGAAGCTTTGTTGAAAGAAGTTCCGTTGTATCTATTTTTAAAGCTGATTACTGTGAGCAGAGGACGCTGCTATTGAGTTATAAATGTCATCTCAGTATGTTCTCACTCAGCATTCTTTGGATGACACTAGTGTTTGCATATAAGGTTTTGGAGTTTAATGAATAGAAAAAGCAGCACAGTTATCACTGAAATAGTACCAGTAAATGAAATACTTAAAAACATTGATCACTTCACTATTAAGCAGTATAATTATTTATCATCATTTATGTAGGTTTTACAGCCCACACCATGGCTGAATGGCAAAGAGTGAGTTATATTGTGACCTCATTTGGGAAATATTTTACAGCTCCAAAATGGCATTGTATAATGTTGTGCAGTTTGTCTGTCAATCATTGTATTGTGTTAATCATTCTGAAATTTACCTGCGGGGAAGTACAGGATCATTGGGTCTACAGATATTATTAAAATAGATTATTGGGGTTTTCCCCCAATGTTTTATTATAAAATTTTTTTATTATAAAAGTCAAACAGAAATTGGAAGAATTTTATAATAACTATATACATATTAACTAAATTATTGTTTTCAAAAGGAAAGCTCCACTTTCTTCTCTTTTTAAAAATCAAAAAGATTTCTGAGTGTTTGAACCATTTTCACATGTGATAGTATTTTCATATAGCTGAGATGATTTTTGATGTTTCCATGTTATTTCTTCAGAAATGATAAAATTCTTTGAGTAAAATAATTCACTACAGATTCTGGAATTTAGCCAGATCCCTAGTGTTACGAGTAGATAACAGTATTTTAATTTATCCCCGTATATGGTTCATACAATTAACTGTTCATTTAAATTCCATAAGATATAAGTTTATTTAAATTCTTTGCAGGCAGAAATAAAATATACTTTTAAAAATTATTATTTCTTGACATAATTTCTAGCCTGTCACATAAGGATAAAGTGCTAGCTTTCTTTCTCTCATGTCTTCTTCAATATTATGAAAATAAACTGCTGAAGTTAAGGTTTCTTTTCCAGTTTCAAATCAGTGATATAGCATAAATTTATACATTTTTATAAATGGAAAGATATCTTTAAGAGTAATTGGTTCCAGCTTCCTTATGTTACATTGGAATCAATGGAGGCCCAGAGAGTTTAAATAACGTCACAGGACACAATAAATTAATGCTAGACCAGGAAATACATTTTAGATTTCTAGTCGTCTTGACTATTATTATATATATTTTCAGGTACTCCTTTGTAGAAAGAATAAACAGAGCATGCTTGTCAGTTATAGAATTTATCTCTGACTGTCAAAATGGAGTTTCAGAAAAAGTAACCATAAGTGAGAATATCTTTATGAATACATTGGACTGATTGTTTTGTAAGTCATCATTTAATATTTTTCTAGAAGATCTCAACCTCTCTCTCTTTTTTTAAATAAATAAATTTATTTATTTATTTTTGGCTGCGTTGGTCTTCGTTGCTGCACGCAGGCTTTCTCTACTTGTGGCGATCAGAGGCTGCTCTTCATGGGGTGTGCAGGCTTCTCATTGCGGTGGCTTCTCTTGTTGCCGAGCACGGGCTGTAAGGCGTGCAGGCTTCAGTAGTTGTGGCACGTGGGCTCAGTAGTTGTGGCTTGCGGGCTCTAGAGCACAAGCTCAGTAATTGTGGCGCACGGGCGTAGTTGTGGCACACAGGCTTAGTTGCTCCACTGCATGTGGGATCTTCCCGGACCAGGGCTTGAACCCGTGTCCCCTGCATTGGCAGGCGGATTCTTAACCACTGCGCCACCAGGGAAGTCCAAGAAGATCTCAGTCTCTTAATATTCATTTCTCAACAGTCTTTTTCTTCTTGAAACTTTTATTGTACTTCTAAGCGATGGAACATTCTCATTAAAACAAAAAAGAGTGGTACTACTCTCCGTACTTGTCTTAAACATTAATAAATACATTTTAATATAGAGGGTTAATATATCTCCCCATACTATGTTCTTTTTTCTATTTCCTCTTTCTCTGCAAGGTACTTTGTGGCCAAGAGTTACAAGGCAGCTTGTTTTTCAGTATTTTGTGTAATAGAAAATGCATTGGTTGGCATCATCTGAGGAGTTTTCTGTTTATCTCATATTCATATAAAGGCTACTTTCCCACACTGTCTTGCTTGCTCTATAGAAATGGTGATTGTGGTTTCTATCAGGTTATATTTATCTTTCTACTTTTGAAGCTGAAACAGAAGCTATAATTGTGCATTTAATTTTTATATACTTAAATATTAGTGACATATAAATCTTAGTCCCTTACTAGCTGAAATTATGCACAAGAAAATGTATACCATTACTTTAGGCCTGAGGTACAGAGGTACATTGGCTTTTAGAGTAGGACCTGAGGTAGGGGGAAAATAACTCACACCAGTCTTGAACCTTTTTAAAAATTGACACTGCATACTGAATCAGCATTTGATTATGGGGAAGTTGTGAGAGGACAAGAGAAGGCAAGGTGGAAGCTATAGAGTAGAATTTGCAGTTACTTAGATGTAGATGGTTAACGTGAAAGGTAGTAAAAATTACCTTCTTCAAATACTGAGTTAAAGAAAGGCTTGTATTGATCCTACTTGCTGCTACTCAGAGAAAGAAAAGTTTTGTCTTCAGGGCATTTACAAAAAATAGAACAATTGTGTTTCTTTGTGGATATTTGGAGAAATGTTAGAACATATTGTATGCATTGAAGTAACTGCTGACAGAATGTTGAAATGTATTGCTTACTTGTAATAAGCCCAAATATCTATCATGCCTCATTGTTCTAAGTTTACATGTTTAGACAGATTTTGCTGATTAAATTCTGCCCTATACACTGTAGACACTGAGCCATAAGCCTAAGGCCTTAAAATGTTATTGAAACAGAATTTAAACTTGGACCACTTACAAAATACCCTGACCCATGGGCTTTTGTAGATTCTTTTTTTTCGTTTTAAGAAGTGTGATGCTTACAGTGCACATCTCTGGTGGTTTTAAGAAATGTAAGCTGGCTTTTTGGGGGATGCATCCTTGAGTATGAAAATGTCTTAAATTGATTTTCAGTAACTATTTCAGTCAGCACTTCAAATTGCTCTTAGGCACCTGGTGACATTACATCTTTGCGGTCAATAACTTTCACCTTTTTGTGGCTTACTTCACAAATTAAAACTTTTTGTCCATTATATTTTGGTATGTATATTTTATCTCTGATCTAGCATAGTACTGGATACCTGGTAGATTCTCAGGGGAAAATTATTTAAAGAGTCAAATATGCTGACATGGCCCAGTCATCCAAAGACTCGCTTTCTGCCTTCTCTTCAGAATTGGCTTAAAAATCAACAATAAGAGAGGTTCCTAAGACCACTCCCTCTAAAACGGCAATCTTAACATGCCTCTCTTCTCATACCCTCCTTTGTTTTTCTTCAAAGCCTTTTTCTTCTACTACCTGATACTCTACCATGGGAATGTGAATGCTATAAAACCAGGAATTTTGTTTTGTTGCATTGTTGTATCCATCCCTAGTGCCTAGCACACAGTATGCAGTCAGATGTTTTCTAAAGGTATAATAAAGGTTAGAAATTATGCCAGATGCCAAAGGGTTATAAATATATATCAGAAATGAATTCATCCCTCATGTACACAAATAACTGTAGTACAAGATGTGTTCAGATGACATAAGAGAACTTCAGTGAAAATACTGGGGGTATTTTAGAGTTTTATTACTTCTAGCTGGCTTCTTAGGAAATGACAGTTAAGCTGGGTCTTTTGCAGACTAAGGAACAAATAAGCAGTGGTTCAGAGGTGCAAAAGTGAATAAGGGTAGTATGTATAAGAAGAGGTAAAACGTTCAGTTTGAGTAGAATATACTAGTGAAATTAGTTATAAAGGTAGGTTAGACCCAGGTTAGTGGAAAGTCTAAAAATCAAAGTTGAGTTTGGATTTTGTCCCACTGGTACTGTAGAAATTGTTTTCCTCCCCCCCTCCTTGAAAGGCAGTTATATGTGGTATGATTGAACGTGCATAGGAATAGACTGAAGATGGAAGTTTGAATTATGGAGTAGGTAGGCGCAGGTAGCAAGGAGTGCATATTAGAATAATAATACAAATTCAAAGGTAGGCTTGACAACAAATGATTAGCAAATTGACAAGTCAGATATGGAGAATAAAGAAAATGGAGGCAGCTAAGATGACTGACTCTAAGGTTCTGAATTTGTGGGAAGTAAGATGGTGTTGTCATTAAATACAGAAAATAGAGAACATGAAGAAAGAGCAGGTTTGAGAAAGAAGGTTAGTTTATTTATTTTTTAGAAGTATATTTATTTAATTCCAATTAACAAATTTGTTTTTTTAAATTGAAGTATAGTTGATTTACAGTGTTTCAGGTGTATAGCAAAGTGATTCAGTTGTATATATATATTCTTTTTCATATTCTTTTCTATTATAGGTTATTACAAGATATTGAATATAGTTCCCTGTGCTATACAGTAGGTCCTTGTTGTTTATCTATTTTGTATGTAGTAGTGTGTATCTGTTAATCCCAAATTCCCAAAATCTGTTATTACCGCCCCACCCCCACCCCAATCCCCAAGGAAGGTTAGTTTAATCTTGAATGTGTTGCTTTGTGGTGCTAGCGTTTGAATGGAGAAATGCAGTAGGCAGTTGGAAAGCTACTAAGGCCTAAGATTTGGGAATCTTTTGCAAAGCAGTTTTTTTTTTTTTTTTTTTTTGCGGTACGCGGGCCTCTCACTGTTGTGGACTCTCCCGTTGCAGAGCACAGGCTCCGGACGCGCAGGCCCAGCGGCCATGGCTCACGGGCCCAGTCGCTCCGCGGCATGTGGGATCTTCCCGGACCGGGGCACGAACCCGTGTCCCCTGCATCGGCAGGCGGACTCTCAACCACTGCGCCACCAGGGAAGCCCCTGCAAAGCAGTTTTTGAAGCCTTGAGATTGCAAAGGAAGAGTCAAGAGGGAAAGAAAGGAAAATGATGAAGAGCAAATTCTTGGGAAATAGTTATGTTAGGAGAATAGAAAGAATAGCCAAAGGAAGAACAAAAGCAAGTAGGAGAACCAAGAGAGGGTGACATTGGAGCAACTAAGGAAAGACATTTTCAGGAAGAAGTAAGATTCAAACCTGTTTCTTGCAGAAAGAGTTCTGTTGTAACCTTGGGAGTATGATATATGTATTATGTGGGCCAAAAGTTTCATTCAGTTTTTTCCATAAGATGGCTCTAGTAGCACTTGGTTGTCTTTAACTTCATTCAAAACAATTTTGTTAGGTTGTATGTGACAGCTGTCATATCAGTGTGCATTTAAAAAAAGACTTATCAAAATTGGTGAATTTTTGTGTAGTCATTTTAATATTGAAGATGGAAGAAAAAAAGCAAAATTTTCAGCATATTATGCTTTATTGTTTCAAGAAAGGTAAAAACACAACTGAAATGCACAAAAGATTTGTGCAGTGTGTGGAGAAGGTGCTGTAACTGATCGAACGTGTCGAAAGTGGTTTGTGAAGTTTCATGCTGGAGATTTCTCGCTGGATGATGCTCTGTGGTCGGGTAGACCAGTTGAAGTTGATAGCGATCAAATCGAGACATTAATTGAGAACAATGAATGTTATACCTGGTGGGAGATAGCCGACATGCTCAAAATATCCAAATCAAGCGTTGAAAATCATTTGCACCACCTTGGTTATGTGAATCGCTTTGATGTTTGGGTTCCAAATAAGTTAAGCGAAGAAAACCTTCTTGACCATATTTCCGCATGCGATTCTCTACTGAAACATAATGAAACATTCCATTTTTAAAACAAATTGTGACGGGCGATGAAAAGTGGATACTGTACAATAGTGTGGAATGGAAGAGATTGTGGGGCAAGCGAAATGAACCACCAACCACACCAAAGGCTGCTCTTCATCCAAAGAAGGTGATGTGTATATGGTGGGATTGGAAGGGAGTCCTCTATTATGAGCTCCTTCTGGAAAACCAAACGATTAATTCCAACAAGTACTGCTCCCAATTAGACCAACTGAAAGCGGCACTCGACAAAAAGCGTCCAGAATTAGTCAACAGAAAGCACATAATCTTCCATCAGGATAAGGCAAGACCGCATGTTTCTTTGATGACCAGGCAAAAACCGTTACAGCTTGGCTGGGAAGTTCTGATTCATCCGCCGTATTCACCAGACATTGCACCTTCGGATTTCCATTTATTTCGGTCTTTACAAAATTCTCTTAATGGAAAAATTTCAATTCCCTGAAAGACTGTAAAAGGCACCTAGAACAGTTCTTTGCTCAAAAAGATAAAAAGTTTTGGGAAGATGGAATTATGAAGTTGCCTGAAAAATGGCAGAAGGTAGTGGAACAAAAGGGTGAATACA
This sequence comes from Pseudorca crassidens, assembly GCF_039906515.1. Taxonomy (NCBI): domain Eukaryota; kingdom Metazoa; phylum Chordata; class Mammalia; order Artiodactyla; family Delphinidae; genus Pseudorca; species Pseudorca crassidens. Next base: position 96,319,222 of record NC_090304.1, read on the forward strand.
TTGTTCAATAAAGTTCTTGGTGAAAATGAAAAATGTGTCTTTTATTTTTACTTAAAAAACCGAAGGTACTTTTTGGCCAACCCAGTATTTTCTCTGATACACGTTTTTCTGCTATACTGTTTAGCATAGCTCTTTACACATAGTAGGTTCTCAACAGCTTAGCATATCCTAAGGGAATAATGGACTCTCTCCTGCTTATCTTTAAGGACTAACATTTGGCAAAATGTTATATAAATATTGAGTGCAGTCTGGTGTCCTGCAGAAGTCTTTGGGAAGTCATTGGGACTAATTTGTGCTTTGCAGATTTTCTATCATGTTATCTGTGATATATTCTTGATAGTTTCTATTTTTGTTTCCTCTTTGGTAAAATAGTAAAAGTCCTAACCAGCAATAATTGAAGGCTCTCAAAGTACCAGGAGGAAAACAGTTAATGGAGTTTAGGGATTGGATAAGTGCTTGTATTTTTTATCTTACTTGAGCTATTTAGCATATGAATTATTTTAGACTGTCTTCAAAGAATATTAATTTTATCACTTTTGTAGGTGCTTTCAGAAATAGGAAACTAGAAAGAATATAACTTGATACAAGTACAGGAAGACAAATATCAAAAAACTGAAGCTGATTTGTGGAAAAGCTGATTAGAAAGATTTCAGCAGTGTTTTGCAGAAAAGTTAGGGCTATAGGGACTTAGTGCAGCATTTTATCCAGGAAAGACAAAGATGGGACTAGTGGTGACCCTCCAGTATAACATTAAAAGAGAAAAATCTATCTGTATTAAAGAGAATTTTTAGGCAATAAAATTGATCATGGATTGAAATTTCATAGTCCCCTTGTGTGACAAAAATTGACTTTTAAAAGAATTAATTAATTTTATCTTTGGCTGTGTTGGGTCTTCATTGCTGCGCGTGCGGGCTTTCTCTAGTTGGGGTGAGCAGGGGCTACTATTCGTTGTGGTGCACGGGCTTCTCATTGCAGTGGCTTCTCTTTGTTGCAGAGCACGGGCTCTAGGTGCATGGGCTTCAGTAGTTGTGGCATGTCGGCTCAGTAGTTGTGGCACACGGGCTTAGTTGCTCCGCGGCATGTGGGATCTTCCCAGACCAGGGCTCGAACCCGTGTCCCCCTGCATTGGCAGGTGGATTCTTAACCACTGCGCCACCAGGGAAGCCTTTATTTTTAATTTAGATGAATTATGGTAATTTAAACATCCAGATTAGTTCATGCAAAGCAGGAAATAATATATTTTGCTTTCCTAACATTTCTTTTGTGAGTGAATGGTTATATCAGTGTACAACTTCTTACACGTATTTGTTGAGTCCTCTTTACCTGTCATCCTAAAAAAGAAAGTTTGTTCATGTAAGTTTATGCTCAGTTATTAGATCTGATTAATTTAAGATTAAAAGTCTTAAAATAGATTTCTGTTAAATTTTTCTTATTTACCATAAAACATTGAACAGAGGGAAAGGAGTAGACCTAGTGAATGCAGCAGTCTTTCTTGCATTATAAATTACACACCTGGTGTAGTGAATTCAGCACATTTAAAATAAAAATAATTTTATGTGTTCATTTAATCATTGCACTTCTGATCATTTGTAGGCGAAACCTAACCAAACTGTCCCTGATCTTCAGCCACATGCTGGCAGAACTAAAAGGAATCTTTCCAAGTGGACTCTTTCAAGGAGACACATTTCGGATTACTAAAGCAGATGCTGCAGAATTTTGGAGGAAAGCTTTTGGGGAAAAGTAAGACTCAAAATAATGAATTTGAACTATGAAGAACTGAAGCTTGTGTTTTGGGTTTTTGTTTAGTTTTTTATTGATGGAATATTTAAAACATGGGAAACAGAAAAGTAATATATGTGTACCTACTTCCCAACCTTTTTTTGCTCTGATTTTTTTTTTTAAAAGAAATAAACCTTTGCAGTTCCGTTGAAACCCACGCTCTTTGACTGAATGCTCTTCTCTTTCTTTACTCATCCATTATGCTGTTAATGGACATTTACATTTCAAACTATTTGCTATTGCAAAACAGTGCTGCAGAAAGCAAAATTGTATTTGTCTTCATATGCAAGAGTTTCTCAATAGTTACATACCTAGAAGTGGGATTGCTGAGTCAGGGGGTTTCACATCTTCTGCTTTGCCAAATATTGCCTAATTGCTTTCCACAGTGGTTGTACCAGTTTATATTCCTATAAGTAGTGCACACATGTTCCAGTAGCTCTGCAATTTGACTAACACTGATGATATGAATTGGTATCATATTTTGCTTTATATTCCTAAATGACAAGGGAGCTTGAGCACCTTTTCACATTTGTCACCAATTAAGAGTCTTATTCTGGTCTTCCTATTCCTATTCCTGACTTGTCCATTTTCCTATTGAGTTGTTTGTCTTTTTCCTATTGTAAGATACTAACTCTTTGTTAGTCACTTACATTAGAGATATTTTCTCCTAGTCTACGGCTTGTCTTTCCACTTTGTTATATTGTCTTTTTGATATTCAGAAGCCTTACATTATATAGACAGATTTATGAGACAAGTTTATGTTTCTAAGTATTAATATAAATGTTCTTGAATATCCCCTGAAATTTTGGTTCAAAGAACTGAAAAGGTAGAAAACAATAAAATTTTTCAGTTGAATATACAGATCCTAATGTAAATCTCTCTTTAAATGCTTTCTTTCTTTCTTTTTAATTGAAATATAGTTGACGCACACTATTAAGTTAGTTTCAGGTATATACTACAAATTGATTTGAAGTTTGTTAAATGCTTGATTTATTTTAAAAAATCATGTTTAAACATTAAATATAGAATAATTAGTGATTTTTAAAAACTTAATTGAAGAGAATGGGAATGAGTTTAACTTTGTTCCTTTAACTTAATAACTAGCTACATTAGAAAAGAGTTTGAAACGCCACTTGTTCTCTTACTTTCAGGCAGGTGAATACATAAACTTTTCAAAGGCAATGAGATTTTATTTTATTTTTTAAGATCTTGAGAAATAGAAATCCCACAATATCTTTTGCTAGCCATATCTGGGGTTTAATCATTCTTATGTTAAATAGTTTCTTCTTCATCTCTATCAGAACTCTGTTCTTCCTGTACCTTAAGCCTATATTCCTCTAGTGAAGTCCTTGATAGTGTGGGTTCCTCAAAAGAACACAGAGTGTTTTATGTGCTTTTAAAAAGTTAAACACAAGCTTTCAGTTAGTAAAGATCTGGACACAGATTACATCTGTTATACAAAAAGGATAATCTTATCTCTCTTTCCAATGCTTTTCTAATAGAACAAATGTCTGAAGAAAGATGAGAAAGGGAATGAACTTATAGCATTCTGCCGAAGAAAAGTAGAAAAAGATGTCTCTATTATTAATTTATTCATTAGAAAGTTAAGAAATGTATCATTTATGCCCTTTCTGTTCTCAATGTAAAATATAGTTCAGCTTCTTTAAGAAAATTGAAATTGATATTGAGAGCTTAATGTGGCTCTCTTTTCCTTGAATGTAGCAATGCCTGAAATTATCTGTTATCTCACTCTGCCTTCTCTCCTACCCCCACTCCCATCCTAGGACAATAGTACCTTGGAAGAGCTTCAGACAGGCCCTTCATGAAGTACATCCCATCAGTTCTGGGCTGGAGGCCATGGCTCTGAAATCCACTATTGATCTGACCTGCAATGATTATATTTCAGTGTTTGAATTCGACATCTTTACACGACTCTTTCAGGTAGGATACTAAAACGTTGGCTAAACTAGTTATTGCTATTTTTCTGAAGAGAAACCTTTTTAAAAAATAACATTTGGACATTTGGGATTTTGCCTATTATGAAAATAATTTTATTCATTCTAGAAACTATAGCCAAAAAAAAAAAGGTTAAAACTACTCTATTTTATATATACAAATTTTTTTTGTAAAAAGAATAACTATATAATCTGCTTTATTCCCCTCACATTTATAATCTTTCTCTATTATTAAATATTCTTCTTTGCATCATTTTAATGGTTGTAGAACATCCTAAAGATGGGTATAATATATTTAGTGAGTTCTGTTATTGAACATTTATGTATGTTTCCAGCTTTTTCTCCTATGGTATTGAAATTCTTGATTGTTAATATTGAGATGTATTGATGCTCCACAAAGAACTCACTTCTTTCTTTTTCTAAAAACAATGGGTGTATATGCCACCTTGTGTAAACCTTTATTTGAAACTTCTTACTTGCACATCTAGGCCTTGCCCTGTTTCTCTGTTTTTGTTTGTTGTTTAGCCTCACTACTGTTGGTTAGAGCTGCTTGGAAATTTTCTGAATTTCATTTTGTATAGTTAAGTTTCTCCCTATAAGCATGTGTAATTTTCTTCTTAGCTTTTCAGAGTTCTTATTTCCCAAACATGTTTGTCTTCCCTTAAAGTAACAACATGATTGAAAATATGTGACACTAAATGGAGAATTTATAATTGAGAATTCAGGTTGCTTTTCCTTTTGTTCTTCATTGCTCTGAGGCTGGTTGTATGTCTTGAGCCAAATGGTCTGATTGATCTCTTGTTTCCTTAGCCCTGGTCTTCTTTGCTCAGGAACTGGAACAGTCTTGCTGTAACTCATCCTGGTTACATGGCTTTCCTGACATATGATGAAGTGAAAGCTCGGCTCCAGAAATTCATTCACAAACCTGGCAGGTCAGTGCAACGAAGCAAAGAGGTTTATTCACCTGAACTTTATTCTCCTGTGACCTTTGCTGAAATAGAGGAAACATGATCTTTTACTAGTTCCCCAGTGACCACATTTCTGCGGCAGAATTGATATCTGTTTATCAGAGGAATTGACATATTCAGATACTATGATTTGATAAATGCTTTCAAGCCACTTAAGAATTGAGCTTATATGTCTTTTGCTTTTGGTCTGAAGCCATTAAAGAATCTATTATTGATGGTCCTTTTGATTTTTGTCTGTGTCTTGTCTTTCCACCCTAATGCAAGTATGTATATTAAAGATTTTGTTTCTCTCTGTTCTCAGTTACATTTTCCGGCTGAGCTGTACTCGTCTGGGTCAGTGGGCTATTGGGTATGTCACTGCCGATGGGAACATTCTCCAGACAATTCCTCACAATAAACCTCTCTTCCAAGCGCTGATTGATGGCTTCAGGGAAGGCTTGTAAGTACATACTGTTTGCCATCTGCTAGAGTCTAGGAACTTAGGGGCTGTAAAACTGCATCATTAATGACTTTATTCCAGGTTTCTTCTGCAGATAAAGATTCAGGACACATATTGACAGGTTATATTGTAGCCCCCGCTATTGGGGCTATTGGATTTTCAGGTTCAGTAGGACTTTGGTTTTTATTTTGGAAGGATTCCTTGAGTGAAATTATTTTTCTCTACTACTTCGCTTGTTACCCTGAGTAAATTTTGTCTTTCTTTTTTTCTAAATGTTAATTTATTTTCAAATCTATGCTAGATTTTAAAATATACCAATTAGCAGAAAACGTTACCTGTTATTTGACTAGCCAGCATCAGAATGATGAGATGTTCCTGATGGCAGCAGGCTCAGTGGCCTTCATCAGCCTTCATCCTAACTTCGTGTTGATTCAGCAGCATTTCTTCAGGCTGTGGGCTTTTGTAACCTCTGCTAATATTTATGACTAAGTTCTTATTTATTCCAGAATTGCTATTCCTTTTGGAATTCAAATTGATTATCAGTTGGTAAGCACTAAAAATACTAACAGTTGACCAGGTATCAGAAAACGACTTGTGTTTTAAAGTGATTAGGAAAATCCATTTTCCATCATGCATCGTCTTCTACAGTAACACTGGAGCTGAAAGGGGTACTTCCCCAAATGGCAGAGCAGTTTGATGCTAGAAGCTTCCTGGTAGTTGATCTCGGTGGCTTAATTTGCTTCTTGTTACATTTCTTTTAAATTAACAGACTTCTCTGGTGGTCCAGTCTTTAAGTTAGTGTCTCTCTGTGTTAAATCTGTAAACAAAGGTATTTCAGGTCTTTGGTCAAAGCAAATGTCATTTAAATTAAGAATTTCCACTTTGTGGCCATCCACAGATTAAAATAGGAGTTGGTAAACTGCGGCCCACAGACTAGGTGTTTTGGTACAGCCTGCATCTAAGATAGTTTTTCCTTTTTAAAGTGTTGTTAAAAAAACAACCAAAGAAGAATGTGTGGCACAGACTTATGCGGCTTGCACAGCCTGAAATATTTACTCTCTGGTACTTTACAAAAAAGTTTGTCAACCCCTTGATTAAAATAGAGAAAGAGTATCAGTGTTTGGAGAGTATCTTCTTGGAACTGATCTGTGTTATTTAATTTTTTTGAAGTACTAGTAAAATTTATCTTTGCACTTATGCAAAATTGCCCTTTTAGAATGAGAGAATTCCTAGATAACATTTGTCTGTATTAGTAAGCAGTGATAAATTGGCTTCAGTAGAACCCCAAGATTGGTTACTCTTTTTATAGCTATTTGTTTCCTGATGGACGGAATCAGAATCCAGACCTGACAGGCTTATGTGAACCAACTCCCCAAGACCACATCAAAGTGACCCAGGTGAACTTTGTTTTAAATTATAACCATATTACTAGAGCCAAGCTTTTGTATAATACTTTACAGAACTGACAGTAGAATTATATTAAGTGATTGGAACACGTAAATTTTAAACCATTGACTAGATTAGTGAATTTAGGTGTGTGTGGCTTCTTTTCCTTTTTTAAAATAAATTTATTTATTTTAATTTTTTTGGGCTGCATTGGGTCTTTGTTGCAGCAAGCGGGGGCTACTCCTCGTTGCTGTGCGTGGGCTTCTCATTGCAGTGGCTTCTCTTGGTTGCAGAGCACGGGCTCTAGGCATGCGGGCTTCAGTAGTTGTGGCTTGCTGACTCTAGAGCATAGGCTCAGTAGTTGTGGCGCACGGGCTTAGTTGCTCCACGGCATGTGGGATTTTCCCGGGCCAGGGCTCGAACCTGTGTCCCCTGCATTGGCAGGCAGATTCTTAACCACTGCGAGACCAGGAAAGTCCTGTGTGGTTTCTTTTTAAACTGTGCTTCTTAAAATAGGGCCAAAGGACTTCTTTGGTGGTCCAGTGGTTAAGACTCCGTGCTTCCATTGCAGGGGGCACAGATTCGATCCCTGGTCTGGGAACTAAGATCCCACATGCTGCAGGGTGCGGCCAAAAAAAAAAAGGACCAAGACTAGGTGCTTTCTGTTTTAATTGAACACTGTTGTGACACTTTCATACAAGCAAAAGTAGTATTAAAAGTAACAGTTTTCAATTTTCCTGTTTTTAGCATTTACAGTTGCAGTCATTCATTCAACAGATATTTGCAATAGGCTGAATAATCTCTTAATTTCTTTTTAATCAAAGGAACAATATGAATTATACTGTGAGATGGGCTCCACATTCCAACTGTGTAAAATATGTGCTGAAAATGATAAAGATGTAAAGATTGAGCCCTGTGGACACCTCATGTGCACATCCTGTCTAACATCCTGGCAGGTATGGATCCAAACCATGCTCTTTTCTCAGCTAAGTAATGACAATGAAGAATTGGGGATTATATATCCTTTACGGATATAAAGAATGGCCTGGTTTGTGGGGTAGGTTCTAAACTTTTGATTCTTTTTTCGTTTCTAGGAAATGTATTTTTAGTGGACGAATATTTTAAGAACTTTCAGATGTGTCTATTACCATCTCCTGTTTCCTTTGCAGGAATCAGAAGGCCAGGGCTGTCCCTTCTGCCGATGTGAAATTAAAGGTACTGAGCCCATTGTGGTCGATCCCTTTGATCCTAGAGGAAGTGGCAGCCTGCTGAGGCAAGGAGCAGAGGGAGCTCCCTCCCCAAATTATGATGATGATGACGATGAACGAGCTGATGATTCTCTCTTCATGATGAAGGAATTGGCTGGTGCCAAGGTAAGCTTCAGTTTAAGAGACTGTGGCAAAATCCATTATCAGTTGTGTCCTAAAGCAATAGAGCACTTAATGACATCCAAAGTACAAGGAGTAACAGTAGCTAATATTTATTGAACGTTTACTGTGTGAGAAAAGATGATGCTAAGTACTTTACTTACTTTAACTCATAATCTTATACTGATACATATTCATGTAACCATATGAGTAGATATTACTGTTCTCCTCATTTAGCAGTGGGAGAAACCAAGGCACAGTGAGGCTAAGGAATTTGCTGAAGGTCACACAGCTAGTCAGTCGAACCAGAATCTGTGGCCAGACATTCCGGCTTCAAGGCCCATGCTCTTATTGTCTGTATGCTAGAACTGGGCTCTATTCAGATAGCTTGGTAGAGAAAATGAGGGGTGAGTAAAAGAATTGGACCCATTTTGCTACTGTGAGCAGAATATTTTCTCCTTGCCTATTTTTCTAATGGAGTCTTGGCATTGGAAAGTTAGGTTTGGGCGGGAGAAATGAGGCACCGTTAACAACCAAATAAATGGCAACTACAGTGATTGGAGGGTAATAGGAGGTACCATACAGAAACTAAAACTAGAAAGGTCCTAGTAAAGATGGGAAAGATAAAGGCTAAGAAAGTATGTGAACAAGTTCTGTTACGTCAGTGGTAGGGTAAAACAGGGATTTATTCACTAATTAGAAGTAAGGCAGTCATTGAAGATTTTAATAAATATAGGGCAAACAGAGGTTCTAATATGTTGTCAGTTCTCTAGTTTGGACTGTTATAACTTCATAGGAGGCATTTTTTTGTACAAAAGAAGCTTTCTTTTATACCAGCACCTGACTGCCTGGCACATAGTAGGTGCTCAATAAATATTGAAAGGATGGATTCCATCTCTTAAGTGATTGTATCCAGTGTATCTTTTCCTTTCTGTCCTCAATGTCACTGCCTTATTTCAGGCTCTTATAATCATCTGTTCGTCCCGCTTCCAGAGTCATTGATCTACAGCACATACCTTGACTACCCTATTCCTTTGCCTCACACTCTTTAATGACTTCTCATTACTTAATGGAGTAATAAGTCCATTCTCTTTTCTAGGCACTTTGCCCTGGTAATCCTTTCCACTTTGTATTTTGTAATCCAGCAAGACTGAACCACTAAAAATTTCTCCGTGCTTTTGTCTTGATAGTTTCTATGTAATTTAACTCAGTTTTCATTTCCTAGGAAACCTTTCCATACTCTACCCTGTTTCCCCCATGCCCAAGACCCACAAATAATCTAGGTCTGGCCAAGTGTTTCTGGGATGCTATGAATATGTCTGCCATAGAACTTATCACCTTGTAATATTATATTAAAAGTATTTCCTGGGAATTCCCTGGCTGTCCAGTGGTTAGGGCTCCACGCTTCTGCTGCAGGGGGCACCTGTTCAATCCCTTGCTGGGGAACTAAGATCCTGCATGCCACGTGGTGTGGCCAAAAAAAAACCCCAAAAGAAAGTATCCGCAGGGGATTGGGTCCTGGAGTCCCAGCAGATAAAAAAATCTGCAGATGCCCAAGTCCCTTATGTAAAGTGGCACAGTGCAGTGAATACAGTCGGCCTTCCTTACTCATTTGGGTTTGGCAGAATTCAGTTCCTTGCCGGTCGTAGAATTAAGATCCCTGTTTCCTTGCTGATTGTTAGCTGACGGTATTTTTTAGGGGCCAGCTACATTCTTTGGCTCCTGGACTCCTTTCCTCCTCCTTCAGTCATGAAGGTTCTCAGCTTTTAAGGACTCATGTGATTAGATTGGGCCCACTTGGATAATCCAGGATAATTCCCCTATCTCAAGATCTGTACCCTTAATCACATCAGCAAAGGTCTTTTTGCCAAGTAAGATAACAGATTCGCAGATTCTAGGTTTTAGGGCATGAACATCTTCCTGTGGGAGAGGGGACCGTGATCATTATTCTGTCTACTACAGTCCATATAACAGAATGCTCTGCAGAGTGAACTCAGTTTACATATACTTAAGTGGAAAGCTGTCAATGTGTATTAAATTAAAAAAACAACTGTATATTATATATAATATCACCTTATTTCTGTTAAAATTATTTAGTTACAAAAGAATTATTTTAACATGCATGGGGGGTAAATTGGATGACTACACATCACATTACTATTATTTCTGAGGCTACAGGATCAGAGGACTTTCATTTTATGGTATGTTTGAATTTTTCACGGTTAACACATACTACTTTTGCAAGCTGTTTGTTGTGCTGGTTAAGTAGCTCTCTTGAGTGCTATATGGGATAAGAAACCTAAGACAAAGGCCCAAAAGGAGATAGTAGTTTTATTTGGGAAGAGAATATATATACAGGTGAAACACTATTTAATACAAGCCAGACAGTGCACATTATTCTAAATTGTTGGGTACACAGTCTAAGTGCTATAGGACTTTAGAGGAAAGAAGAAAATTAACAGTTTTTTCTGTAGCTAATATATATAAATGAGATTACATTTACTCATTTAAATAAAAGTAATAAATGCATACTGTAGGGCTTCCCTGGTGGCGCAGTGGTTGGGAGTCCGCCTGCCGATGCAGGGGACGCGGGTTCGTGCCCCGGTCCGGGAGGATCCCACATGCCGCGGAGCGGCTGGGCCCGTGGGCCATGGCTGCTGAGCCTGCGCGTCCGGAGCCTGTGCTCCGCAGCGGGAGAGGCCACAGTAGTGGGAGGCCTGCGTACCGCAAAAATAAATAAATAAATAAATGCATACTGTAAAAATTCAAGTAGAAAAACAAACAGCTTCATATATTGTTTTGCACTTGGCTATTCTATAATTCATTTAATCTCTTCTTAATGGACATTCCTGTTGTTTCCAGGCTTACACATATGGACGTTCTTTTGCAAGTCTGTCTGTAGGGTAAATTTCTAATAGTGGAATTGCTAGATTAGAGTATGTCCATTTAAAACTCTTTGAGAGAGGAGAGGGATATAATTAGTGGTGGGACACATGGGAATTTCAGAAAGCCATGGTGTTTCATTTCTTAGCTGAATGGTAGGTTCTACGTGTGTGTTTCATCTTTTATTATTCTTTGTACCTTATAGTTCATTATCTACTTTGTATGAATAAAATACTGGAATAAAAATATCTTAACTTTTTTTGGATAGACATTAAAATTTGTTCCCAATTTTTTGTCCTAAAGCCACTCCCAAAGTATATGAGACTATGAGAGTGTCTGTTTCGTCATATCCTAGTAGCTTGTTGTTGCTTTTTGCTGTTTGTTTCGTTTTTGTTTTTTTTAAAAAATTATTTTTGGCTGCATTGGGTCTTCCTTGCAGTGCACAGGCTTTCTCTAGTTGCGGCGAGTGGGGGCCACTCTTTGTTGCGGTGCGCGGGCTTCTCATTGCAGTGCTTTCTCTTGCTACAGAGTATGGGCTCTAGGCACACGGGCTTCAGTAGTTGCAGCACGGTGGGCTCAGTAGTTGTGGCTCGTGGGCTCTAGAGCACAGGCTCAGTAGTTGTGGCACACGGGCTTAGTTGCTCCGCAGCATGTGGGATCTTCCCGGACCAGGGTTCGAACCCGTGTCCCCTACATTGGCAGGTGGATTCTTAACCACTGTGCCACCAGGGAAGTCCCTGATTTGTTTTTAAAATAGTGAATCTAGTTTTTAAAAAATTCCATGTGATCAGTGCGCTTGGATTTTTTTTTTTTTAAGTTTAAAAGAATTGCTAAAAGGCTTATAGAAATGTCAGTTCCCTGCTTCTACCCCCTCTAACTCCTGTGTCCCATTCAGATTTTTCGGTTCTAAAAGCTGTTCCTTAACCATATACTATACTGCTTTCTCTGGATTCTGCAATATTAGTTATCTGTTTAGAAAAGGATTTAAATGTCTTATCTCCCTCCTTCCTACTTCCTATCTTCCGACTATAGTTAATTTGAATGTTTTTTGGTTCTGTCAGTATTCAAGTGATTTTTGTTCCCTATTGTATCAAGTAATATACTACAAGGTGTTGATAATTGCTTTTGCTTTCTTTTACAACCTTCTGCTTTTCTGAAATAATTGATTTACTTTTATTTCCTTAGTGTTCAGTTTGTACCTGTCACGACCACGTCTTACCAAACATCCTCTTGATATGATTTTCTGTGGAGTAAATTCTATTAGCATATTAATATAGTAGATATTATGTTATATAGTATACTAATATATGGGAGTCTGCCATGTTTTGGCTCCAGTCTGGACTGGTTTTTCACTGGGTGTGCTGCATTCCATGTCACCCTGAGGTGTCTCCCCTCACCATCATCGTGGGACTTCATTGCCTCTTCTTTGTGTTGGAGTGCCTGTTTCTTAACTCCCATGTTTTTATATTTCTTGCTTTAACTTCCTTGTTTGGGTGGAGCATGCTCTCAAAATAGCTTTCTGTGAAAAGGTGAGAGGTGAAATTTTTGAGACGTTTGATATCTTAAAATGTCTCTATTCAACCCTCAAACTGACTAGGTACAGAATTCTAGGTTGAAAAAAAAATTTAGCTCTATGAATTGTTACAGCCTCAGTGACTTCTAGTTTCTAGTGTATTTTTGCTCTTTAGTACCTCCTTTCCCTCTATCCTCAGAAGCCTTTAGGATATTTTCCTTATCCTTGATTCCCTGAAAATTTAAGTGACTTGTTGGTTGGTTGATTGGTTATTAGTTTTCTTTTCTTTCTTTGGGCTAGCTATGCAGTGAATGCTTTCTATATGGATATTTATGTCCCTTAGGTCCTAGAAGTATTCTTGTATTATTTCTTTGATAATTTCGTCCCCGTATGTGCTTTTATCCTTTTCTGGAACTTTGTTGTATGTTGAGATAAAAAAACATCTCGTGGGTCGGTTATGATATTGAAACATGAATTGAAGAATATGATTAACTCAATCCTCTGCCCTTTAGGAATGAGAAGGAGGGATGGATGGTGGGAGGGATCAAAATAGGCAGAGAGGGCCTTCCAAATTGAGAAACAACTTGAACAAAGTTAGGGAGGTAGGAATTCCAACACAGGGCATTATGGAAAATGCTGTTGGTTAGGGAGACCAAATTAGACTTGAGAAAGCGAGGCAGGAAAGTGACATTTTGTGACATGGGAAAGTGGAAGTTACTGATGGATGGGTTTTGAACTAGTGAGTATTTAAGGATGGTTAAGCTGGTAATGGTGAGCAAAATGATTTGGTGAGATAAGAATCTAGAAGGGGGTTTTAATAAATCAGGTCTGAAGTTGGTAAGTAGAATGAAAAGGAAGTTATAGATATGAGATTATTTTATGGGAAAATCAACAAGATGCAGTGACTAGATATTGATGATGAAGTGAGAGTTAGTTTGACTAATCACTTTTCACTTCCTTAACCCTTGAGGTGTTTAGCCGCTCATGCTGCATTGATATGGAGCCCGTTTTCTTAAGCATGAGTAAAAGCAAGTAGCTGATGATGCAGCCTTTTTTTCCCTCATTCACCTCCCAGCATTAATGATAGGACTCAGTATGGGGATGGTTGTTTCTCTGTCACCTTACATAAGTGCTTGTAATACATATTTGCCTATTTTCCATCTACTTTGCTTTTAGGGAATGCAAATGTGAATTAGTATTTTGTATAAATTCTTGTATATCTCTTGACAGCTTACTTGGACAAGCTTATCAGCTACTCATCACCCTGCTGTAGGCAGGGAAATGGAAAAGGTCATACATTTATTTGTTTCTTTTGATTTGGCACCTCAATTTTTAGAATACAAATTGACAAAAAAGATTATCCCTTTTAATTACTGAATTGAAATAGCATTTCTTTGGAAGAACTAAAGATGCTTTTTAGTAATACCATTGATCATTTTCTCTTAAAAATCTCTTTTTTTCTTTTAATCACAATAACCAATGGAGAATTTATTGACTTTGATTTCTTTCCTCATTCTGCCCCTTAATCATTATTTTCCTAGGTGATTTGTTGAGAGGTTAATGTATGCCCCTTTCTTTTAATATGATTTTCTGTTTTTAATCTTGGAAAGATTTTTTTTCTTTTTCTGAAGAGGAAAATATGGGAAATTGTAAAGTTTTCTAAAATTATAAACTAGGAAGCTTTTTATGTAGCACATATTACATTTTGCCTGTAGCTTGCATCTGCATGGTATTTCCGTGATTGAGAGCGCCCTCTTCTGGTGACATAGAAATAATTCAGGAAGCACTACCTTAAGCCAAAGTCAGGCTCATTGGTATATTCTGTGTTCATGTAGTACTTGTTGTGTACATCTTTCAGAGGAGTTGAGAGATGCCGTTCCTCCAGACAAGAATAACCTATTAGGAAATTTTTTTGTGTTAGGTGGAACGACCTCCTTCTCCATTCTCCATGGCCCCACAAGCTTCCCTTCCCCCAGTGCCACCACGGCTTGACCTTCTACAACAGCGAATATCTATTCCTTCGAGTGCTTCTGGTCTTGGAACTGCTTCTAAGGTAAAGCATTATCCATTTCTACATTTTCTGATTCTTTGTTGTGTATTAGTGGGGTTTGATTGATTGCTTCCGTCATGCTTCCACAGGCTCCTTCTGGCTCCCTTCATAAGGACAAACCATTACCAATACCTCCCACTCTTCGAGATCTTCCACCACCACCCCCTCCAGACCGGCCATATTCTGGTGGAGCAGAAACACGGCCTCAGAGACGCCCCTTGCCATGTACACCAGGCGACTGTCCGTCCAGAGACAAACTGCCCCCTGTCCCCTCTGGCCGCGCTGGAGAAGCATCATGGCTGCCTCGGCCAATCCCCAAAGTACCAGTAGTTGCGCCAAACCCTAGTGACCCCTGGACAGGGAGAGAATTAACCAACCGGCACTCACTTCCATTTTCCTTGCCCTCACAAATGGAACCCAGAACCGATGTGCCTAGGCTTGGAAGCACATTCAGTCTGGATACCTCCATGGTGAGTCCTGATTTTGAAATTATTTATCTTAATAACAAACATTCGTGGATGGCATTGAATGGGTCAGTTCTGTGGTATGTTTTGTACAGGATTCAAGGATAATATTAATCCCTACCCTCAAGAAGTGTATATGTTAATATGTTTGTTAATGCAATAAATGTGTTTCTGGGTGTGTATGCCATGAGTAGTGTAAATAGAAAACACTTCAGTTTTAAAGAAAGGAGAGATTATTTCTAGATAGAGCAATCATGAGGGCTTATGGAAAGAGTGGCATCTGAATTTGAAATATTCTTTCCAAAGTGGATACAGTTTTAAAATAGACCTACAATGACAGAAATGCTCAAGATGTATTGTGGGATAAGAAGTAGTTTAATTTGAGAAAAACAGAAATTTTGGGTATCAGAGTAGGAAAAGGGGCTAGAAAGGAGCATTGCTGCTAGATTAGAGCACTTTGTATACCCCCTCCCAAAAGAATTGGAATTTATTTGGTACAAATGAAGAGTACGTGAAGATTAAATTAGTGGAGTGATGTGACCAAAATGATGGTTTAAAGAGAGGAATCTAGGAATAGTATGCAGGATGGATTGGAAAGAGAATAGATTGAAAAAAGGGAGGTTAGCAGTCCATTGGATAAGCATGAGATAATGGGTCCAGAACGGGGGGTGGGAGAGGTATATTCCTTCTTTTGTTGGTTCGTTTATGCACTGAGCAAAAAAGTTTGCCCTCACAAAGTTAACATTCCACCGGAGGAAAGATGGAAAATGAACAAGATACGTTACAAAACATGTAAGATAGTGGATGCCGACGAATGCTGTGGAGAAAAATAGGGTAAAAACAGGGTATAGGGAAAGTTGGGATGGGGCAGGTACATGTAGGGATGGGGTACAATTCTGAGCAAAGACCTGGAGTAGTGTGGGGAGTGACCTGGAGCAACGGGGGATGAGGGAAAAGCAAGTGAGTTTGGGAGAGTCTATTTGAGGAATAACAAAGGGGTCTCATATAGCTGGTACTGGGTAAACAAGGGGAAGAATCCTGGTCTAGGAGCAGGAGGGGGAGCTGGTTTAGGTCGAGACTTTAGGGAGCATGAAACAAAGACCCAGAAAGGCTTGAAAGCAGTCAGTGGGTGGAAAAAAGGATGAAAAATCACATACATACACATATACACATGCACACACCCCAGAGGTTTTGAACCTGGCTAACTAGCGACAGACATGTTGAATTTGAGATGAGCCATTGAAGGAAGAATTGTCCAGTAGGTAGTTAGAAATCCAAGAAAAAGATGGAATTGGAGGGTGAAGTTAAGAAATCCTGTGGTCCTTAAATGAACTATGTATTTCTTCATTGAAAGGGAAAGGGGAGGGTAACTTAGCATTCAAGTGGCATTTATGTGATAGGCAGTCTAATTAGTGAGAGTGGATTAGGTTTGACTTTCTGGTGGCATCAGTATGGAAAGATGTATAGATTTTTTAAGCTAGAATGGTATTTGTGCAGACAGCCAGTTTCCTCAAATCTTTCTAGAATTAAAACAAAAAAAAAAAACCCATTTCCTAGAACTGTCTCCCTAACCCTTACATTTGAACTTTCAAATATACTTTTGTCACACATAATAATCCTTAAGCATGGCATTGGGGGAGAGGTCTGTGTCTGTATGATTGTTCTTGTTATTTTGAATAGATTAAATAAGAGGAGATACTTAGCTGTATTAAGAAGTTTCTTTTTTTTTTAACACTTTTCTTTCCAGAATACGAATAGCAGCCCGTTAGCAGGTCCAGAGTGTGAGCATCCCAAAATCAAACCTTCTGCATCTGCCAATGCCATTTATTCTCTGGCTGCCAGGTAAGTTTACTAAAATTATATTTCATACAGTAGAGTTGATACTTTTAAACAACTTATTTATAGAAAATTTAGAAAACCCAGAAGAGTATAAAGAAGAAAATTAAAATTGACCTGTATTTCCATTATGTAAAAATTATCATGTTTTGGACTGTTTCTTTCCATTATTTTCTCTGTGTATATGTACATAGATCAGTCTTGCTGGGGCTCATCAATTTTACTAATCTTTTCAAAGAAGCAATTTTTGTTGGGTTTTGTTTTTTGTTTTTTAAATATTAATTTATTTGGCTGCACTGGGTCTTAGTTGCAGCACATGGGATTTAGTTCCCTGACCAGGGATTGAACCCGGGCCTCCAGCATTGGAAGCATGGAGTCTTAACCACTGGACCACCAGGGAAGTCCCTAAAAGAAATTTTTAAAAAAGCCAACCGGGACACTTTCGCGGTGTGGCCAAAAACAAAAAACAATGAAAAGGTCGGCAGCAATCATTTGACCATATATGTGAGGATTTGTTGATACTTCTAGGCTTTCCACTCTATTCCATCAGTCTATATGTCTGTCTTTATGCCAACACCACACTCTTTTTTTTTTTTTTTAATTTATTTTATTTAATTTATTTATTTTTGGCTGCATTGGGTCTTCGTTGCTGCGTGCAGGCTTTCTCTAGTTGCTGCGAGTGGGGGCTATTCTTCGTTGCAGTGTGCGGGCTTCTCATTGCGGTGGCTTCTCTTGTTGCGGAGCTAGGGCTGTAGGCGCGCGGGCTTCAGTAGTTGCGGCTCACGGGCTCTAGAGCGCAGGCTCAGTAGTTGTGGCGCACGGGCTTAGTTGCTCCGCGGCATGTGGGATCTTCCCAGACCAGGGCTCAAACCCATGTCCCCTGCATTGGCAGGCGATACTTAACCACTGCACCACCAGGGAAGTCCCTGGACCATTTTTAAAGTCTATTGAATTTGTTACAATATTGCTTCTGTTTTATGTTTTGGGGTTTGTTTGTTTGTTTTTTTTTTTTTGGCCGTGAGGCATGTGGGATCTTAGCTCCCTAACCAGGGATTGAACCCACACCCACTGCATTGGAAGGCAAAGTCTTACCTACTGGACCGCCAGGGAAGTCTGGAGTTTTTCTATTTGTGCAAAAAATGTCACTGGGATTTTGATAGGGATTGCATTTAATATGTAGGTCACTTTGGGTAGTACTAACATCTTAACAATATTAAGTCTTCCAATCTATGAACATGGAATGTGTTTCTGTTTATTTGTCTTCTTTAATCTCTTTCAGTGGTGTTTTGTAATTTTTTAAAAAAATTTATTTATTTTACTTATTTATTTTTGGCTGCGCTGGGTCTTTGTTGCTGCACACGGGCTTTCTCTAGTTGCGGCGAGCGGGGGCTACTCTTCGTTGCGGTGCACAGGCTTCTTATTGCGGTGGCTTCTTTTGTTGCGGAGCACCGGCTCTAGGCGCACGGGCTTCAGTAGTTGTGGCACGTTGGCTCAGAAGTTGTGGATCGCAGGCTCTAGAGCACAGGCTCAGTAGTTGTGGCCCACGGGCTTAGTTGCTCCGCAGCATGTGGGATCTTCCTGGACCAGGGCTCGAACCCGTGTCCCCTGCATTGGCAGGCGGATTGTTAACCACTGCGCCACCAAGGAAGCCCTATAATTTTTATTGTACAAGTCTTTGACCTCTTTGGTTAAGTTAATTCCTAAGTATTTTCTTCTTTTTGATGCCATTACGAATGGAATTGTTTCTGAAATTTCATTTCCAAGTTGTTTATTGTTCATGTATAGAAATGCAACTGACTTTTGTGTGTTGACTTTGTATCCTGCTACCTCGCTGAGTTGATTTATTAGTTCTAACAGCTTTTTTGTTGAGTCTTTAGGTATTCTACATATAAGATCACATCATCTGAAAAAACAGAGATAATTTTACTTCTTCCTTTCCAATTTGGATGCCTTTTATTTCTTTTTCTTGCGTAATTGATTTGGCTAGAACTTCCAGTACTATGCTGAACAGAAATGGTTAAAGTGGGCATCCTTGCCTTGTTTGTGATCTTACACAAAAAGCTTTCAGTCTTTCACCATTGAGTATGGTGTTGGCTATGGGTTTTTCATATATGGCTTTTACTATGTTGAGGTACATTCCTTCTATCTATTTTGTTGAGTATTTTTATCGTAAAAGGGTGTTAAGTTTTTTCAGATGCTTTTTCTGCATCAATGAGATGATCATGTGGTATTTTTTTCTTTGTTGATGTGGTGTATTAGATTGATCAATTTTCATATATTTAACCATTCTTGTATTCTAGGTATAAATCCCACTTGGTAATTCATTGTATATAATCTTTTTAATATGCTGCTGAATTCTTTTTGCTAGCATTCTGTTGAGGACTTTTGCATCAGTGTTCATAAGGGATATTGGTCTGTAGTTTTCTTTTCTTGTAATGTCTTTGTCTGGCTTTGTATCATGGTTATGCTGCCTCATGGAATGGGTTCCCTCTTCAATTTTGGAGAAGTTTGAGAAGATTTGGTATTAGTTTGTCATTAAATGTTTGGTAGAATTCACCAGCGAAGCTGTCAGGTCTAGGGCTTTTTTTGTTGTTGTTGGGAGATTTTTTGATTACTGATTCAATCTCCTTACTAGTTATAGGTCTATTCAGATTTTTTTTTTCTAATTTATTTTGTTTGTTTATTTTTGGCTGCGTTGGGTTGTCGTTGCTGTGCACAGGCTTCCTCTAGTTGCGGTGAGCGGGGGCTACTCTTCATTGCAGTGTGCATGCTTCTCATTGCGGTGGCTTCTCTTGTTGTGGAGCATGGGCTCTAGGCACACAGGCTTCAGTAGTTGTGGCACACAGGCTCTAGAGTGCAGGCTCAGTAGTTGTGGCGCACAGACTTAGTTGCTCCACTGCATGTGGGATCTTCCTGGACCAGGGCTTGAACCCGTGTCCCCTGCGTTAGCAGGCGGATTCTTAACTACTGCGCCACCAGGGAAGCCCAAGTCCTCTGTTTCTTTACTTATCTTCTGTCCTCTTGTTCTGTCCGTTATTATGAGTGGCGTATTGAAATCTCCAGCTGTTATTGTAGAGCTGTCTGTTTCTCCCTTTAGTTCTGTCAGGTGTTACTTCATATATTTTACTGTCATTCGGTGTATAAATGTTTATAAGTTTTAAATCTTCTAGTGTATGTAATGTTCTTTGTCTCTTGTAACGTTTTTTGATTTAAAGTCTATTGTTTCTGATATTAGTATAATATCAGAGTCTCTTATAGACAGCATATAATTGGATCGTGTGTTTTAATCCAATCTGCCAGTCTCTGTCTTTTGATTGGAGAGTTTAACTCATTTATATTTAAAGCAATTACTGATAAGGAGAGACTTCTGTCATTGTACTATTTGGTTTCTGTATGCCCTGTAGTTTTTTGTTGCTTATTTCCTGCATTACTGTCTTCTGTGTTTAGTTGGGTTTTTGTGGTGAAATGTTTAAGTTCCTTTTGCATTTCCTTTTGTGTATATTCTATAGATATTTTCTTTGTGGTTACCATAGGGATTACATTTAACATCCCAAAGGTATAACACTATAATTTGAATTTATGCCGGCTTAACTTCAATAGCATACAAAAACTCTTCTCCTTTACAGCTCCACCACACCCATTTTAGTTGTTGATCACAAGATTACATCTTTATACATTGTGTGCCCCTAGTTCTTTTAAACGAGTTCATGAACTAGTTCTTTTAAATGCATTAGTTTCCTAATTTATGCAGAAAAAGAGATTTGGAGTTACAAACCAAAGTTACAGTAATAGTGGCTCTTACACTTTCCCTTTAAATGTATTGCTGTCTTAAATCATGTGGAAAAAAACAGAAGGTACAGTTACAAACCATTGTTACAATAGTACTAGCTTTTATAATTCTCCATGTACTTACCCTTATTAAAGTTTTTATTTCTCCATACAGCTTGAAATTACTGTCTAGTGTCTTCATTTCACCCTGCAGGACTCACTTGAGCATTTCTTTCGGGGCAGGTCTAGTGGTCACATACTCCCTCAGCTTTTGTTTATCTGGGAATGTCTTGATTTCTCCCTCACCTTTTTTTTTTTTTTTTTCCGATACGTGGGCCTCTCACTGTTGTGGTCTCTCCCGTTGCGGAGCACAGGCTCGGGACGCGCAGGCTCAGCGGCCATGGCTCACGGGCCCAGCCACTCCACGGCATGTGGGATCTTCCCAGACCGGGGCACGAACCCGTGTCCCCTGCATCAGCAGGCGGACTCTCAACCACTGCGCCACCAGGGAAGCCCCTCTCCCTCACTTTTGAAAGACAGTTTTACCAGATACAGGCATACCTTAGAGATATTGTGGTTTTAAGTGTGCAGTAGCATTATGTCTAAAAATATATATGTACATACCTTAATTTAAAAATACTTTATTGCTAAAAAATGCTAACCGTCACCCGGGCCTTCAGCAAGTCATAATATTTTTACAATAGTAAAATCAGAGATCACTGATCACTGTAACAAATATAATAATGAAAAACTTGAAATATTTTGAGAATTATCAAAGTGTGACACAGAGACTTGAAGTGAGCAAATGCTGTTGGGAAGATGGTGCCAGCAGCCTTGCTTGATATAGGGTTGCCACAGATCTTCAATTTGTAAAAAACACCATCTGTGAAGTGCAGTAAAACAAGGTATGCCTGTGTAGGAGTCTTGGTTGACAGCTTTTTTTTCTTTTAGTGCTTTGAATATACCGGCCCACTGTCTTCAGGCCTCTAAAACTTATGATGAGAAGTCTGCTCATAATCTTATTGAGGATCCCTCGTACGTGATGTTTTGCTTCCTTCTTTATCTTTGTCTTTTGAAAATGTGGGTCTCTTTGAGTTCCTTTTCCTTGGAGTCTAATGAACTTCTTGGATGTTTATATTAATCATTTTGGGAAGTTTTTGGCCCTTATTTCTTCAGATATTCTCTGCCCCTTTCTCTCTCTCTCTCCTGGGACTCCCACAGTGTATATGTTGGTCCTTTGGTGGTGTTATGTCCAACAGCTCCCTTGGGCTCTGTTCAGTTTTCTTCAATACTTTTTCTTTCTGTTTGTTCTTCAGCCTTGATAATTTCCATCGTTCTGTCTTTCAAGTTCATTGATTCTTTCTTCTCGGTGCTCAAATCTGCCTTTGAATCCCTCTAGTAATTTTTTTTTTTTCATTTCCCTTGTACTTTTCAGTTCCAGAATTTCTTTTTTGTTTCTTCTTAGGTTTTCTGTCTCTATTGATACTTCCATTTTGTTCACATATCATTTTCTTGATTTTCTCCACATCTTCCTTTAAAATCTCATGGAAGTCACTTCAGCCAGAGCAGGAGGGGCTTACAACAATGCTGGGAGGTGCAACAACAGTGGTTGCTGCCCCTTTGTCAGCATCTCTGTGAACAGGAGCAGCAATCAGCAATCAGAACACAGATTCCCAATATTTGGAGGGCTGAGTCCTTTGTGCCACCCTGGCTCCTGCAAGCTGTGTGCAGGCTGCTCCAGGAACATTTGCACAGCTGCCTGCTATGTGGCAGGGTTGAGAATGGGTAGCTGCTACTATGCTAAGAGCTGAAATTAACAGCGATTTAGCCTCCCAGTCTTCACCTGGAAGTTACAAACCTTCAACAGACTCTAGAGTTCCAAAATAGTTACATCAGACAACTTCTACCATCTTCCCAGAATCCTCGTTGAGTATCTGCTTTTTGTTTGTTTGTTTTTGCGGTACGTGGGCCTCTCACTGCTGTGGCCTCTCCCATTGCGGAGCACAGGCTCCAGACGCGCAGGCTCAGCGGCCATGGCTCACGGGCCCAGCCGCTCCATGGCACGTGGGATCTTCCTGGACCGGGGCACAAACCCTTGTCCCCCTGCATCGGCAGGCGGACTCTCAACCACTGCGCCACCAGGGAAGCCCGTATCTGCTTTTTGTTTCATTGCTTTCTCCTCTTTATTTTATTCTTCCAACTTCCTTTAGGTTTTATTCGTTATTTTTCTAGCTCCATGAGATGTGTGCTGTATTAATCTGCTCAGGCTGCCATAACAAAATACTATCTACAGACTGGGCAGCTTAAGCAGCAGAATTTAATTTTCTCATAGTTCTGGAGGCTGGAAGTCCAAGATCAGGATGTCAGCATATTTGGTTTCTCGTGAGGAATCCTTTACTGGTTTACATGCTTGCATAACCTTCTCAGTATGTCCTCACATGGCCTTTCCTTGATACATGCACACACAGAGAGGTAAAGAGAGCAACAGCAAGCTCTCTGGTGTCTCTTCTTATAAGCACACCAATCCTACTGAGTCAGGGGCTCATCCTCAGGACCTCATCTAACCTTAATTCCTCAGATGTGGCCCCATGTTCACAGACAGCCACACTCAGGATTAGGACCTCAAAAGTAATTTTGGGGAGGACACAAACATTCAGTCCATAACAGATGCTGTAGCTGCATTCCACAAATTTTGATATGTCCTGTTTTCATTATCATTCACTTCAAAATGTATCGTTTTCCATTTGTGATTTCTTCTTTGACTCATCAGTTATTTATGTGTTGCCTGATTTTCAAACATTGGAAGATTTTCTGGTTACTCTTCTGTTACTGCTTCCTAGTTTCATTCCAGTGTGGTCAGAAACCATACTCTGTGATTTCAATTTGTGCTATTTATTGAGACCTTTATTGACTAGTTTATGGTAAATTCCATACATATTACTACCTTCATTTTATAAAAATGTATATTCTGCAGTTGTTGGGCACAGCATTCTGTATGTGTCATTTTTTAATTGTATTCAACTATACTATCTTCCTGCTGATTTTTTTTTTTTAAGTCTACATGTTCTGTCAAATACCAAGAGGAGTGTGTTAAATTCTCCCCCTATAATTGTGGGTTTCTCTTTTTTCCTTTAGGTCTATCAGTTTGTATTGTATATGTATTTAGTATATGTAATTAGGATACATAGAAATTTAGAATTATCAACTAAATGATAATTGTTTTGATTATTCCATTTACTCTCTAGTTCTGCTTCTAACCAGCTTTAGTCTGTTTTTACTTATATTAAAATGGCCACATCAGCTCTCTTGTAGTGTTTGCATGATCTTTTTCCATCGTTTTACTTTCAACTTTTCTGTGTCCTCATTGAAGTTATGTTTCTCGTAAGTAGTATATACTTGTTGGCTTTCTTCCCCCCTAAATCCAGTCTAGCATTTTTTGTTTGTTTGTTTAAAAATAATTGGAATATTTGTTCCTACTCTTTTCTCCATTTTCCCCATCTTTTCTGTGTTCATTTTTTCCTACTTTCTTTCTTTGGGATTAAAGTATTTTTTATTATACCGTTTCACTCCTAATACTCTTTTAACAGTTACCTTAGGGATTCCAACATATCCCTTTGACTCATTAGAGTCTACTTTGAATCAGTCCCTCTTAACACTTCCTGGACATTTAAATTTCCCACATATTTATACTATAGCACTCCTCATTTCTTCCTGCTTTACCACACTTCCACCTGGAACCTTTTTCCTTCTGCCCAAATCACTTCCTTTAGAGAGACAGGGTGTGGCGGGGAGAGAAAGAGGAGGGGCTGTTAGTGTATCTTCTATTAATGGATTCTCTCAAATTTTGCTTGACTTAAAATATCTTTTATTTCACTTTCGTTTTTTTTAAGATATTTTCACTAAACATAGTACACTTGACCCTTGAACAACTTGGGGGTTAGGGACGCTGACCCTCCCCGCAGTGGAATATCCAGATATAACTACAGTGGGCCCTCTGTATCCACAGTTTCACATCTGCAGAATCAGCCAACTGTGGCTTGTGTCGTACTGTAGTATGTATTTATGGGGAAAAATCTGGGTAAAAGTGGACCCGTGCAGTTCAAGCACATGTTGTTCAGAGGTCAGCTGTATTCTGAACTGGAGTTATTTTCTTTCAGCACTTTAAAAATATCATCCCACTGCCCTCTGACTTTCATTGTTTCTGTTGGAAAATTAGCGTAATGTTGCCCCTTTAAGGGCATGATTCTTTTTCTGACTACTTATAAAACCTTTTTGTTTTTGGATCCCAGCAGTTTCACTATAATGCGTCTGTGTAGTTTTCTTTATATTTATCCTTCTAAGGTTTGTAGAGTTTATGGATTTTGTCATTGGATGTTTTTAATCAGTTTTAGAAAATCTCAGCCACTGGGAATTCCATGGCGGTCTAGTAGCTAGGGCTCTGCACCCTCACTGCCGAGGGCCCAGGTTCAATCCCTGGTCGGGAAGTAAAATCCCACAAGCCGGGCAGCGCGGCCAAAAAAAAGAAAAGGAAGAAGAAAGAAAGAAAAATTCAGCATAGAAAATCTCAGCCACTATTTCTTTTTTCTTTTTTAAAAAATTTTTATTGGAGTGTAATTGATTTACAATGTTGTGTTAGTTTCAGGGGTACGCTGTTTCTTAAAATACACTGAATAGTGCAGTCTCTTTCTCCTCTCGCTCTGTGACTCCAGTTACCTGAAAGTTCTACCTTTTCACCACACCTCATATAGCTCTTATGCTCATTTTTGTGTTTTCCATTCTTTTTCCTCTCTTTAGTTGAATCTGAATAGTTTCTGCTCTATTTCAGTTCCCTAATCTTCTGTTTTGCAGTTTCTAATCTGCCCCAGGATCCATCCATTGTATTTACAAATACTGTGTTTTTAGGTCCTAGAATTTCCATGTGAATTAAAAAAAAAAAAATTATTCTGTAGTTTTCTAATAAAATTCTCCATCCTCTGTTTTAATGGAATATATAAATTATAATTATTTTAAAGGCCATGTCTGTTACCTCCAACTTTGTCTCTCTAGTTTGGCAAGACAACCAAAGTACTACTACTTTTTGCCTGGTTTCTCAGAATCTAGTCCCACTCATACGTGGTTTAAGGATTCGCAGTAGCTCTGGGGAAAATTACAGGCAGAATTTTAAACCTACTTCTCTACTGTTCCCTTCTCCAGGATTTTTGACCCCTCGTGCCTTGGCCCAAATTCCAATCCCTCTCTCCTCAGTCTCTTGAAACTACCTTGAAACCCCAAGTTCAGAACCCCTAATATGGGGCTTACTGTAGTGTATTCTCCTTTTCTCTGGAATCTTGGCCTCTCAAATCTTGGCTGCCTGGTTGCTCTCCAATGCCTTCTTTCTTTTGCATATTTTCCTGCTTTTATAGCTAGCTGTTCTAGGCAGACGGTTAGACAGTGCTTGTTACTTGGCCATAGCTACAGACATGTAAAGTGTATATATGTTTTAGATCAAGATGTAGTTTTATGTTTTCCCTTTTTTTAAACTTAGCATTATATCTTGGGCATTTCTTCCTATCAGTTAAAAAGTTCTTCAAAATCCTCACTTTATTTTTTTTTTTGATATTTATTTATTTATTTGGTTGCATGGGGTCTTAGTTGCAGCAGGCAGGCTCCTTAGTTGCGGCTCACAGACTCCTTAGTTGCAGCACGTGGGCTCCTTAGTTGTGGCGGGTTGGCTCCTTAGTTGCAGCTCCAGAGCTCCTTAGTTGCGTCTTTCAGGCACCTTAGTGGTGGCACACGGACTCTTTAGTTGTGGCATACATGTGGGATCTAATTCTCTGACCAGGGATTGAATGTGGGCCCCCTGCGTTGGGAGTGCAGAGTCTTATCCACTGTGCCACCAGGGAAGTCCCCAAAATCCTCACTTTTAATTATTGCATATTATTATGTAATGTGGCTGTAATATCATCTATTTAATCATTCCCTGTTGTCTATTTATTTTGTTTAAAAGCTTTTACTGTAATAACTTTGCTTCAGTGAACATCTTTTTACATAGCCAGAGATGCAGCCAAGGTAGAATTACTGTGACAAGAGAATGTGAATGGTTTAAAGTGTGTATTGCCAAAATGCTTAATGAGTAAGAGGTGCAATTGTATCTTTTTATTAACATCATCAACAAAAAGAATTAAAATTTTTGGATTACCCTTTTAATGATCCTTTTCTCTTTATGAAAATAGTATGTGTTAATTATAATAATATTTAGAAAACACAGATAAGTGATGCTAAACAAATAAGTTATCCATAATCATACCACCTAGAGTCAGACCGTGATCAGCAACATGTGACATGCTCATTGCCAGTCTTGTGTATGGAATCATGCTGTACATGCTGTTTTTCACTAGGAGTATCTTGAACATCGTAGGATGTTATATATTTCTTCTACAGTGATTTTCAAATTATTTCAGATAGTTGCAAAGCAGTCCATTCTTTTTGTTTTCTTTTTCTGTTTTTTATTCTTCATCTTCCAGACCTCTTCCTGTGCCAAAGCCGCCACCTGGGGAGCAGTGTGAAAGTGAGGAGGACACAGAGTATATGACTCCTTCCTCTAGGCCTGTGGGACTTCAAAAGCCAGAAGTGAAGTGGCCTCTGGAGACAACCCAGAGTTCACGGTAGGTTCACAACAATCCTATTTGGGAATTCAGTTGACACCAACTCACCTGTTTGGCTTGCTGCCTGCACATAGCATTACCCAGCCAGAAATGAAGCAGAAAGATGTGTGTAACCTCTAATGTTTTAAGCTTCTTGCAGCTGTAAGCAATTCCACTTAATGTTTCTTCAACATCACAGTAATTTCAAAAACATACACAGCTACTACTAGTAACAAGAGTCAATCTTTTGATATGTACTAGTGATACTGGCAAGAGGAGGATGGAGATTCTTGATAGAATCAGGGTCTAGAGAAGTTGTGAATAGGTATATCTTAATAAGTTTGTGGATAACAGAGTTCTGTTTCTGAAGATCATTATGCCACTTTCCTTCTGGTCCAGAGCCTGTGATTGTAACCAGCAGATCGATAGTTGTACATACGAAGCAATGTATAATATTCAGTCCCAGGCGGCACCGTCTGTCACAGAGAGCGGCACCTTTGGTGAGTAGTCGTTCTGCTACGTTAACAATCATTGATGTGCCGGAGGAATGAGCCTGTAATGTTTGGCCAATGAGAACTTGACCTACGCGGAATATTCGTAAATAATTTTCTTGGCAAAATACCTTTGATCTATGGCAGTAAAACCACCTCCTCTGTTTTATTTCCCATTTACACAGCTAGTTCCTTTTGTGTTTTTCATCCTTCTAGGGCCTGGAGGCCTTTGTGTTATGTGGCCTGGATCGGCAGTGCTGACAGCTAGCTCCCTCTTATTCCCATTGCTTTTCAACACTGATGAAATTCTTGTGTGTGTGGGTGGTGAATACTCAATTCCCATACTAACTAGCTTACCAAGTTGAAAGTTCAGGAAGGCAGTGCACACAACAGGGCCCTTTGGCTGATCTTCCAAGGTGAACTGCAGATGAAAATGTTGAATGAATGCTATAAAGTGGTGCTTGAGTCTTGGACATCAGTGACTGTTAACCTTGGCAAGGGTAGCTTTTGACATGTTCAGAAAAGTAGAGCTGCAGGATTGGTGCAGATCTTATTTTCCCTGTTTCTTTTATCTCTATGCACAGGGCCACACGGTGTTTGGCCCCTAGTGGTTATTCGGTAACCATTTGATTCCGTATGTGTTTGAATGAACGGATGCCCCCGTACTGAAATGTTAGAAGGTGAAGTACGTTGGAGAAAGAAGATAACTGCACAAACTGTTCTCTAGGTGAAGGGAATTTGGCTGCAGCCCATGCCAACACTGGCCCTGAGGAATCAGAAAATGAAGACGACGGGTACGATGTCCCCAAGCCACCTGTGCCCGCAGTGCTGGCCCGCCGCACGCTCTCTGACATCTCCAACGCCAGCTCCTCCTTCGGCTGGCTGTCTCTGGAAGGTGATCCCACAACGAGTGAGTCTCCAGGCTACCTTGGGTTTGTCCTGAAATGCTGTATGCCTTCTTATTTATACTGAAACAGAGATGACTGCCTGGTGACAGTAAGTCAGTAGCTGGAAGGAGTGGACTGAAGTGGGAGGAAAGCTGGTCCTGGGTCCCAAATTAGGAAGTTAAACTGTATTCAGGCTCTTGAGGATTTTGCCAGACTTAGAAATGAGGTTGTTCCTTAAACCCTGGCTCTTCCTGCACTGGGGGTAAGTATTAATAGGATTTCTGGCTCTTTTGAGCGTGCGTGATGACAGTAGTAATTCATTTTGATGGTTCAGACCACACTCTGGGTGCTGTCCCTGTCCCATTGGAGAGGAGGTGTGCCAGCTCTGGAAAGCACACTGAGTAGGCCTGGAGCCAGCCCGCATTTGAGCCTTGACTGTTAAGGACTGTTCTTCTTGCACCTGTGGCCGCCTGGGAGGGCAGCAGCCAGAGTTGCTGTCACTTTAGAAATGGAAGACAGCCTTCAGGACAGCTGGTGAAAAGGATACATGGCGTCCAGTTGCCCAAACAGGCAGTGGTCCCCACCCACCCAACCTTGTTTAATGCTTCTTCACTGCAACCTAGACTTCTTTCTGTTTCCTTATTTGTATAGGGAGAAGTTTAGCGTCTTCTCTGGCCCCTCAGAAGTGTTTTTTAACTAATTCAGGCAGTGATGTGTGTGAAAACTTGGTGCTCAGTGTAAAGCGTGGTGCAGGTGCAGGTGTTCTGTGTGGAGGGCAGCGTGGTCCCTGTCGGTAGGACAGGCGCGTGGTGTCTTTAGAAGGTTGTTGTGCTGCGAGGGGAGGAGGCTGTAGACAGAAGCCCTTGAAACGGTAAAACCCCGCCTTGTGACCGCACGTGTACCTGACGGACAGTAGGTCCGTAATATCTCGTATTAGCACATCGTTATCGGATGAGGATTCCCGCCCCGCCCCGAGTTGCAAACATTCTCTTTCCTCTTTCTTCCAGACTTCGCTGAGGGTTCCCAAGTTCCTGAGAGGCCACCCAAACCGTTCCCTCGGAGAATCAACTCTGAACGAAAAGCAGGTAGCTGTCAGCAAAGCACCGCCGCCACCTCACCGCAGCTCTCCAGTGAGATTGAGAGCCTCATGAGTCAGGGATACTCCTACCAGGACATTCAGAAAGCTCTGGTCATCGCCCACAACAATATTGAAATGGCCAAAAACATCCTCCGGGAATTTGTTTCTATTTCTTCTCCTGCCCATGTAGCCACCTAGCACACCCACTCCGTGCCGCAGCTTAGAGGACCGAGGAGCCGGGAGCTCTTGCTCGAGTAGCACCTAAAAGGGCAGAGAGGTTCCTTTGGAGACTTCACAATGAGGTCTTGCCCTGTGTGGGATATCACATCTGTGGTTCCAAGATTTCAAAGCAGTGGAATGAGAATGGAGCAGCTAGGATGTTTTATTATTTTACTTGTTTTGAGAGTGCATTTGAAGGTGTCCTTCAGTCCCTCCCCACTTGGAGAGAGTGTGGATTTTTAGTAAGTGGTAGCCTACCTGGGGAACGGTCCAGAAAACAGTCGGAGAAGCACTGTGCTGTAAATCCTAATTGAGGACTTAAGACTTTCTTAGGTTAAGGATGTGGTTGTGTGCATCTTGTCTGTCTGTCTGTCTGTCTGTGGTTGTGTGTGTCCTGTGATTATAAGATTTACCTGCTGTGTGTGTTAATCCCAGGCAGGGAATTAGCACAAGAGGTTTAAGAAGGAATCTTAAAGACTGCCAGCAACTGTGGTTTTATACCCAACCCCAGTGTGTATTACAACTCCAACACTCCCCTTTGGCTTGGATTATAATGTGCATAGCTGAAGTCTTGTACTTTTAAAACACCCTCCCTCTGTCCTTTCCTCAGTCTCCTCCCCCCTCCTCCTCCTTGGCGTCTTGTCATTGGCAGTGGGCTTGCTATGACCAGCCTTACTGAAGCCGAGCAGCTTATAGGATGTTCTTTATTGTGTGTGATGGTGTTGATTTGTTTGGTAGATAGGTGGGAAAAAAGTACTGTTGCTCTATCATTACGGTCCTGTTTGATACTCGCAGCGAACACTGGTCACTCCAAAGCACTGTTTCTATAGGAACATTGAGTCTGTTTTGAAAAAGGTGTTTTAGTTATCCTAATGACATAGTGACTGATTTGAGATAGAGGCCTTCAGATACATTCCACGCCCTCCCCAGAAAATAGTCTGTGGGAGTCGGTTGCCTTGGTGCCAGGTGTGTGTTCTAATGTAGGTCACGAGGTTTTCTACTTAATGGGAAGGGAGAACATTTGTTTCCAGCATGGCTTTCTGGCCCAAATACCATGAAGCTCTTAGGAAGCTCCATTCACACGCTCTTTACCTTGTTGTACATAAAATGCACAAAACAGACAATAAAGATTTATCTCTTCAGTTTTTCTTCCCAGTGAATTTCAGCTTATATGGGTGTCTCCCTTTGAATATGAGCCAGGTTGTAGTTTCAGAGATGAGTTTTTCCTTTGCCCTTTAAGGAATGGGGGGAATACCACCCATGGTAGCACAGCATTCTGCTGGTAATTAGCACCAACCCTACCTTGGTGCCACCCTTGCTTTTCTCTTGTGCCTATGGCTTTGGGAATGTAACGTTTCCTTCTTCCTTTCCTTCCCCTTTCTTCTTCACGTTAGGTCCTATGTACTCTTTAGTGACTGCATTCCCCACAGTAATTAGACATCACTGGGTGTAATAAATGACTTCACTGCGGACAGACAACATGTGAAAAGCCCTGCAGCTTGTGCCATCGCCAGTTTGTAAAGAAGACTCAGAGTCTTGTGTGGGGCACCGTTGGTACGTTCCTGCAGATCCTGCCAAGATACCACTTGAGTTCAGTTAGTTCTCTGGCCAGGGCCTCTTACTGACTTCCCTATAGCAGTGTGTAACCTTCCTCCTTGTCAGAAGCAAGCCTGCACTTTGATAAATCTACCTTCCTCACAATCTAAATCATGGTTTTGTCATGAGATCCAAAGAGAAATGACTTTCCTTACACCTGTTTTCTTTCCCATCTTGTCATCTTTGGACCTAAAACTTTATCTAACTCTTCTCTTGGCTTTCAGCTACTCCTAGGTCTTTTGATTTTCTCCTCTTGCCTCAGAGCCATTTATGTTCCCAGAGGAGATAGTTCAGGGCTTTTTGCTGACTTGCTGTGGTTACCCAGTGTCTCCTCTACGTGGCAGAAAATAATACAGCCCCCACCAGGTGCAGGAGGGCCTGAATCGCGATGGAGAGGGCAGAGGAAAGCGGCAGAGAGTAGGAAACAGTAACTAGCATCTCCTTCTCAAAGCCAGCGTAGTGTTTCACTTGTGGTAGCGTTCAGTTTTGCACTTTGTTTAGATGTCGAAGGCCTAGACAGAGAGCTAGAGAAAATGGCCGCAGTCTGCATACCTCTCCACACTGGAATTTTTCCTTGTCTGTAGATACTGCCCGTGGTCTGAAGATCTATCGAGAGAACAAAGCACTGGTTCTGCATATCTGTTGCCTTTTCAGAGTGCATCCCAAATCTTCTTTGAAGATTATGTCCTCACTTACCTAGGCTAAAGGCAGGTTCATCCTTTCTTTTCATAACGGAATACGCTTGAGGCGCGTCAGGTCAGCCCCCAAACTAGGTGCCGGATCCCTGTGTTGAACGTGGGGGTCCAGGTTGAACTAGGTGTGCACCATTGCATGGCTTGGTTCTTAGCTTGTCGGCCATGTATCTGCAGGTGTTCAGGGTCTAAGACCATTCTGTGAGGGGTTTTCTCTTTGGATGCTCTGAGGTCACGCCTGGGTCCACGCCTGAGATTGCCAGGTGAGGCTCAGGAAAGTTTTTGCGTGGCTTTTGTGTTGAGGATATTTCCAAGACTTTAACTTCTTAAATTTTCCTTTGACTAAGGCACCGATAACCCATTCTTCGTCCTCCATTTGTATGGCAACTTTTAATTCTTTGGCTCTGCTGTGATTTTAACTAAAATTGACCTTTCACAAGTGGGCTTTGAATTTCGCCATTTTCGGCAAACACATCCCCTTTCCCGCTCTTAATTACAAATGGTTCCTCCTTTGTTACCTGTCAGGTAAGTAAGGTAAAAACCACTTTGATGTTTTCCTTTTTCTCAAGTGCACTAGGCTGTTCTGTTCAACCTGGCCTTCTGCTTCCCCACGTCTCCCTGGGTTGCTTTACACAGCGGCCTTGTTGCCGGGTGCCTGCTTCGCAGTACTTAATCAGCTGCACTTGCTGGACTCCTTCCATTGAAGTCAGGAGTTATCAAAGTGGAAAAACCCTGTGGGCTCAATGATATACCTCCCTTTAGGTAAATAATAGATTAGGCAGTTTATCGTCTCAGCATTTTTGTGTTAATATTTATATAAATAGTGATATATATCTGTGGATGGCCATTCTCTTCCACTAGCTCTCTCTGTCCCCCAGTCACTCTACATATTCTGCCATTCTTCTGTTCTTTTGCTCCCTATACAGACTCTCAACACCAGGACCCAGGGTGTGGGGAGGTACTATTAGTATCATTTAGCTGTTTTGTGGATTTAAAAAAAGAGTTGGGGGGTTGCTATTCCTCACACTTAAAATATTTATTTCCTCTATAGAAAGGTAAAATATATTTTATGGTCCAGTCAGCAATCTTCCACATGAATTTTTGTATATTTGCTTGCAAAATAGGGACCAGCTATATGTTCCCTTTAACAAGATGTAGACCTTTTTGTGTGTGATCAGCCATGGTGTTAGTGCAGAATATTCTCCTACCTCACATCATGCAAGGCGGAGGGATATAGGCCCTCTTCCCAAACTGTAGGCGGAGGGATATAGGCCCTCTTCCCAAACTGTAAGTCCCCCTTCTTGCTGTTGGCCTTTCTGACTCTGCAGTGACCCCTGCCTATGGAATAACGGTGTTCTGACTATTGGCTTGGCTCTAGCATTGTGTTTGTTCATTCAGCAAGTGTTTATGAGTGATTACCATGAGCCTGAAGTTTACTGATGTTGAGCGGTTGTACTTGGGCTGTCTAGCATGTGCATTTGGCCCTAAAATAGCCGTTCCCAATAAGATTGTGCAGGTTACATTCACAGCTCTCTTATGTAGACATTTCCTTATAGAGCTGTCCTGGTTAAAAATCAGTTCAAGACACTCCCATTAACCCCTATTGTCTTCCCATAGCTTTGACAATGTCTGGGAGATTCCTCCATGTAAATCTCATGGATACCCACCATTTTTATGTGTTTAAGTAGAATCTGTTTGGTGGTGGGTTGGTATGTCGGCTCAGAGTTGCACAATAGGGCAGTTAAATGTTTAAGTAAAGCATCTGCGTACAGACCCCTTTCCACTCTAGTGCCTTCCTTGATCTTTTTACTGAGCTGCCTGTACCTCTGATCCCCTTTATAAGGAAGTTTTCTTATCACCCTTCTGGGACCTCTCACCATCTCCCATTCTATATGGAACTTGTTTTCCAGTCCTTCAACAACCTTTCAGCTGATCCTGTGTCTTAGAAGGGCTGAAGGTGTGCGAGAGGGATGGGCACCTGTTTCTGGGTCCTGATCTTCAACCAGTTGTTTGGTCTCCCAAGAGCCAGGCAGTAGCGTAGGTTGAACTCAGTCAGTTCTCAAAAACGTCAGCCTGTGTCTCTAGGGGTACGGAGCTTAGAGACCGTAGAACTTAGTATGAAAGTCAACACGTTATTATCCTCCTAGACCTTCAGGCCCTAGAAATTCTATCTAAAGTATTCTCAGTTGGCATAAAGCATTACCATTTCTACTTTGATCTCAGTCTGCATTAGCAGTCTCTCTTTAGAAATGCGTGTAGCCATGTAATGCACGGAGATGGATGCATAGTGGAAGAAGGTCAGGGCTGTATCTTTGACCGTCCTGTTGAGCAGTCCTTTGGATGCAAGAAACAGAAGGATTAAAGCAGGGGAAAGGACGGAATCATACGGATGCAGGGTATTTCCCAGAACCCAGGATAAGCGGTACAGTTGATTCTGCGTGGAGCTGAGAAACTTTGCAGCTAGTCCTTTCTCCTGCTCGCCGGTCTGTCGGTATGCATGGCCCCAACACAGGCACCCCAGTCCTCACGACCCCCAGCTCACCATTAAATGGGATCACCGTTTTAACAGATTCCCAGTGCCTCTTGGTTCATATTCTCAAGAAAGACTATGATCAGCCCAGCACATGGATCAGGTATCGACCCCCGACTTTGCCACACAGGGCAGAAGCGGCATGCTGGTTCAGATGGGAAGCAGGGGCAGGGGGAGGTTCTCAGGGAGGCGGGGATAGATACCCTAAAATACTTTACTCTGGTAGTAAAACTTACCATACTGCTCTTCTGAGAGTGGAAAGGCAGGCATGGGACTATGTCTGGGACTTGGAGGAAATGCTTAGGTTAAAGTTAATTTAGGTTACTGTCTTCTTGGTTGCTTTATTTCCTGTTTTTCTTCCCTTTATGAGTCTTGGCATCCAAGATTTCTTACCTCCCTCTTTAGGACCAGTTTCTCCTGTTCTGGAGCTAATCTTTTCTTAGGTGACATTTCTTAGCCTTCATTCAGTCTCAGGTTTCTAGCCTTCTTTGATTTCATTTAGAGAGCAGATCACAAATCCACTGAGGCCCCTACCCATGGACTTTTGGGCTCTCTTCAGGTTTTAGTGCTGAGAACATACTCATTCTATGGGCCCGTGGCCTGCCTCCCTCCAAGCCCTCCTCCCCACCCTTTTATCTGGTCTTTCCTCTATGAGGGGAGCTCTGCAGTAATATTCTTAGGCAGGCCTTCCGAGGTACCTCAGAAACTACTTTGCCAGTAAGAATTTATAAAGTTGGGACAGTTGCCAGGATATAAATTAGGTATAGATTCCAATTTAGAGAAACTTTTTACTGAGAGCTCTTTAGACAGGATGCATTTGTCCGCCCTGTCCAGTTGCTTCCTTTGTCGTCCTATAGTAAAGCCTTTATTTTTTGGTTTTTTAAAACTGTGCTTCTGCTTGCCTGAATCTTTTGATCTTATTTATCTCATCCGGGAGCCTGTCCTGTGTTATTAAGGCATTTCATAATCACTTATAACTTTTTTAAACTACTGGAGTCATTTGATGTACACAGAAGTAACCTAATAATCCAAAGATATACACTGAGGCCCGTGATGAAGGCTGGGGCCTGTGTGTTCGAAATTCCCTTCTAGGCGCCAGAATTAAGGGGCAGAGGGATAGCGGTGCCACTCGCCTTCACAGAGTTCTAGGAAATCTGGGTTGGTTTCAAAGGCGAGCACCAGTTTTTCTTGGTTCCAGAAAGTAGCCCAGGAGTAAGTGGGGGAGATCGGGGTGGGGAGAGCGAGGCCTGCCTGGAGGCTTACTCGCAGTTGGCTGGAGAGCATGGTGCCAGAGGGCCAGCTGTTGACTAACAGACTAACAACTGTTTGGAGATCTCGCTGCCTCTTCCCTTGTTCCATGCTTGAGAAGAATGTGGCTGACCGCTCCCTGTGTTTGTGGAGAGCAGAGGCTGAAAGCGAACCTCGCGTCTCCTACTGGTGTGGCAGTGGAACAAATCAGAGTTCTGATTGCCCGGCCCCGTGTTCTTATTCAGTCCCCAAAATGAATGTGTGAGGCGCTCTCCCGCAGTTCTCCTTCTGCCCCTGGGCCGGTTTGGGAGGCCAGAGGAGTACTGCTCCGTACGTGCTCTCTGAGCCTCCTCAGGCCCTGCGCTGCCTCCATGCTGAAGCCCTGAAGTGGGGTGTGCAGTGTGCCCACGCCTGGCACTCTGGCATGGGCGCTGATGTGCCCTTTGTGTCAGTTCCCTCTGCCCTGTCTACCTCTGACCCTGTCCTGGGTGAGGGTGGCCATGCTTATGGCTGTCTGGAAACTGAAGAGGCAGAGAACTGCTTACAAGTCTGTAGACCACATGTTTTCTCTTCCTTGGCTTGTTCCTTCTGCTGTCTGGGTGAGTGAGCCATGCCCATGAGAGTGGATACCTCCTCTCCTGACCTGCCCTTCTCCGCACTGTTTTAGTGTCTTGGCCTTGACCTCCTGCTGAAACGTGTGGTAGGGGTGTGGCAGCTATGAGGTACCTCCTACATCTGCTTTCTGGCTGTGGTGACTTGGGATTTTTAACCTTATATATCTTTTTTTTCCTTTATTCAAAACAAAACAATTTTTAGCACACTGAAAAAAAAAAAAAAAGCCAAACATTTTGTGCCTTTCTAAGGCAGCACTGTATCCCAGGCTGCATTTTAGGACTTAATATGGAAATACCAGAGTCTTAGCTCCTCTACCTTGAGTGTCATTAGTCCCTCTGGTCTAGGGGAGAGGAAGTGCTCCGTGTGCCTGGGGAGGTGGCCCCCAGGTGCAGCGTGTCCGCGGTCCCTTCTCCCTGCCACGGTGCTTAGTTGGAAGAAACGAGCATTGTATCCCAGGATCATCTGGTTGGTTCCAGTCAGAATCTCAGTTATCAGGTTGAATGTTCTGTGTTCAGCAGGAAGAGACAGAACGTTCCATGATTTCCAGGCATACTCTGGACCATTTCAAGTGACCCAGCCTCCCGATCCTATTAATGACCCAACTTCATGGAACAGTGTAGGGTGGACCCTCCCGAAAAGGGGAGGTTGTTTGGTTGTTCGTTTTGTCTTGTCTTTTTGCTGGGTCCTGAACTGGCCTAGACCTCCTGCCTGTCCTTTAGACTTGGCTTTCCTTTCATTTGAAAACTTCAGACATAGAGCATTAAGCAACTAGTGCCCTCTGCAGGGGCGAGTTTTCCCCTGGGAAGGGCAGCAAGGACCACATACCGGAACAGAAGCCTGTCCTCAGTATTGTGGCCACTGTAGGTTTCGACCAAAAAAAAAAAAAGTTTTCTGTATGATGACATTTTACTTATCTCTTTTCCTTTTCTCACTTCTTCCCTGCCTTTAACTAATAAAGAATTGGGAGATAGAAACAATTCTTTTCAAAGTCCTCCTTATTCAGGATTTTGACATTCTTGGCCTGGGTGGGGCTGGAGAGAACTTGATACTTTTCTCCAGAATGAAGAGTCCCATTTGTATATCAGTGTTAAAAATAAAACAAAATGAAAACTTAGATGAGATTTTTGTGGACTATTTTAAAAATGTGTCATTAATATAAAAAAATTATATTAGCAGTATTTAATCATTCTCACCTGTAAAGAATAAAACAGAAGGTAAATATTCTTACAGAGAATAGCAGAGCTTTAAGATTCATTTTCATTTTAAGTCCGTTTTGTTTTGCCAGTGTATTAATGTTTAGAGGTTCTGTTATACTAATGTTATTTATTAATTTTTTTCATTTCCATACACAGTTAACTAAAGAGCTTTTTCAGGCACCCATGTCTGTAAAAAAATATTTTTAAATAAAGTTTCTTTTGTTGTAGCAGACCCGAGTTCTTGGTCATTTGTGGGTTAGGGAGTGATACATTGGGGAGCTATGGGGCCAGATGCCTACTCGTACCAGTTCATCAGCAGAAGTCTGTTTTGCTACTTTGAGGGCAGTCTCAGTGACAGGAGAGGGGCAATAGCTCCTTGCCAGCAGCTCGCCAGGCTCTGCAAGCTGCC
Organism: Pseudorca crassidens; assembly: GCF_039906515.1. Classification (NCBI taxonomy): domain Eukaryota; kingdom Metazoa; phylum Chordata; class Mammalia; order Artiodactyla; family Delphinidae; genus Pseudorca; species Pseudorca crassidens. The sequence continues at coordinate 96,357,214 of NC_090304.1, forward strand.
TAGATAGAGCAGGGCAGCTTTGCTGCTCAATAGTTGATTATCCCCTGTGTCAGAGCTTGAGCCCTCTGCTCAGAAGCAGAGGTAACCCCCGGTCCCTGCTCCCAACTGCAAAGGGTTTTGTGTTCCTTTTGGTGCAGTGCCAGTTCTGGAGGCCCCAGGCTGCTGTGGTACCCCATGATGAATAAAAAACAGTGTAAGATTTCTGGGACAATTAAGCTTTATTTTTCATATATATACACATATATAAAAAGGAAACAATTTGCAAATTTACAACCTAACAAAACCATATATATACACACACACGTACGCACAGACACACGCAGAGACATACATACCCCAAAGCTCTAGCCAGGCCCGTTTCTCATCTCCAAGTACCATTCTCCCATTAGGGCCTTTCTTCTAAGGTCTAGGCCCATTAGCTCAGCCTGTAGAAGTCTGCTGCTAATATAACTTTATAGCCTTAACCCTCGTAAAGGACAGTCTGGACCTCATCTCCAACCCCTACCCCCAGCATTCAGTCTTACGTGATTCCTTGAGAGGGTAGGGGAGCCAAATGAATGCAGGGGCTCGGGCCCAGTCGCCTTAACTCTGGAAAGCGGCACCCAGCTTCCTTACTGCAGGGACAATGAGATACACCCAGGAAACCTTTTAAGGGACGACACCAGGTCCTGACTTCTGCCCAGAGAAAGAAAAGAGTGTCGCAAAGGGGACTCCAGAGGCAGGCAGGCAGGCTGGCAACTGCTTCTAGATACTGCTGGGGTCTCTCCAGAACTGGGGTGAGCAACATACGTCACCAGCAGGGAGGCCTGGGCTCACTGCATCCTTACTTCAGTGATACAGCTGAATTATGAAGCCAGCCCTGGAGCAGTGGAGCAGGAAGTCAGCTCAAGATAAATAGGCTGCCTAATTCGGCTGCTGGTAGAAGACAGGTATTTACATCCATATGTGTAAAGAGGAAACAAGTTCTGCAAGAGACTCTCCTGTGTGCTTCTGGGATACCGAGGCCCCCTCCTTGGCATGAGCGTCACTCAACACATTGAGACAGTGGTGGACAGGTCCCTGAAGAGGGGGCCTCCAGGGCCACATGAGGTCCTTCTCAGGACAGCTCTGGTCCTGGCCCGTGTGCCCTCTGAAATGGGGTCTGCAGGTGAGCTGGAGGGGGGTCTTCTGTGTTGTCCACTTTAGAGGCTTTGGTGACCATCCTGAGTGCTGGGGAGGAAGGTGAGCAGGGAACAGGAAATGTTCCAGGCAGGGGAGGGAGCGCCGTGTGATTCGGTGGGCTAGTGCCTCAGATCGATGTATTTCTCTCCCTAAAGATGGGTGAAGAGCAGAAGTGAGGGGGGGTGTTCAGAGACACTGACCAGGGTTTAAGGTGTGAGCGCTAAAAGAGAGGAGGGATCAAAGCCACAGCTGATGAACTAGGTGCAGCCACCTGGAGGGAAGAAGCCGGGGAGGGGGTGGGGATGGCAAGGCGGGAATAAGAGATGAGGCCCCCGAATCGCACTGGGCCACACTTCACACCTAGTGACGTGAGCCGCCAGCTCTGTTCAGGAAATGGTGATGGGACGGGGTCTTGCTCTCAGTCCTGGCAGCTACCCTCTCTCGGGGTCCCTCAGCCACCTGCCTGGCCCTATCGTCTGTGCGTGGTGTTAGGAAGGCAAGATGGGGCCGGCTCCCCAACTCCAACAGGGAAGGATGAAGGATAAAGTTAGTGTTTAGCAACCGTCAGCCCCTGCCACTCCCGGTGCCTGAAGATGTGTCAGGCTCTGGCCACAGGAACTGCCTCCTACCTGGTCTCCTGGAGCCCTCTTGTCACCGTTGCTGCCCTGAAGGAGGCCCATCTCTTCTGGGAGCTTATCTGACTTAACTTCAACTACAAATTCGCCCTTACGAGACGGGGGCAGCGTGCTGGGAGGAGGGAGGGAGGCAAGAGGTTGGCAACTCGGGGGCAAGGGAATGGGGGCTGTTGGGAGGGACGTGGGACTGGGTACTGAAGGGCTCTTAGGTGCTCCGGTCTGGCTCAGGGAAGGGCCACAGGGGTGAGAGGGAGGAGTGTGGTGGACGGAAGCTGGGTAGTGGCGGTGAGGCGGGGAGCGCTCAGACCCAGGGTCCCCCTCCTGCTCCTAACGGCTCAGTGGGCACAGGGGCCAGCAGGGGAACATCCCTGAGGAGGCAACAAGCTGGCAGCATGAGATGGGGTGGGGCGTGGGGTGCCGGGTGCCGTGCTCACATCTCTTGTTTGCCTGACCGTCCGCACGGCAGCTTGCCCTTCTTGTAGAAGAAATAGAGGACAGCGCCCAGCACAGCCAGGACCAGGACACACACGGTCACGGCCACGATGACCACACCCTTGCTTTCGGGCTCTGTCAGCTTTTTCTCTGTCCCAAAAAGACACCCCGAGTCACTCCCTGCCCCAGGCTGCCATGTTACCATCGCGGCCCCGCCCAGCCCAGGGCTGATGGAAGATGGGCCGCTGATCGTTTTCTCGACTGAGCTCCCCTGGGCTCCCGGTCAGGGCAGAGTGAGGACGCCCTGGCGCAACCCTGCTCCCGATCCAGCCCAGCTCACCTGTGGAGGTGCTGTTGGCTCTAGCATAGGGACTGACGGTGGAGGTGCTGAGGCTAGTGCTTCTGTTGGAGTCTGGGGTGAAAGAGGTTAAACAGATGGGGGGTGGGTGGGATAGGAACGTGCCCTGCTTGGGCTTGCCCCCACCCCACTCTGCAGGACCAAGCCCTTACCCAGCTCCAGGATAATGACGGTGGTGTTTCTGCCCAGGGAGTTGGAGGCCACGCACTCGGCACCTGTCTCCAACAGCTCTGGGGTCACAAGGACATTCAGGACGCTCAGGACACTCTGCGGATCTTGGTCCTGTTCGCTGGCCTACAAGGAAGGAGACGCAGTTCAGGGGTGGGGAGGATGCCGGGTCGTGGCAGCAGAGCCCGCGCAGGGATGGACGAGAGCCTGGGGGCTGCCATGTGCCTGCTCACCGTGCCATCGACGCTCCAGACGACGCTGGGCCGGGGATGCCCTGATGCCTCACAGGACAGATTCAGCACGGAGTTCTCCTTCACCCACATCTTCCTCTCCCTCAGTGCCATCCACGGGGACCCTGTGGCAGGGCGGGGAAGGGTGAGACAGCAAACCCTGCCAGCCTGCCACCCCCCTCCCCACCAGAGCCCCCCAGGGCAGCGGGTGGCTTTCGGTCCCCAAAGAGCTTGAGACCACCCAACTCAAGGTGGCTTCAAGGGGCCACCTGATCTCTGCCTAGGGCCTCACCAAAAATGGCCACGTTGACGAGCTGGGTGCGGTTCAGGCCGGGAACGCTGGGCACAGATGCCACGCAGCGGTAACCTCCCCCTGCCTCCCGTTTCAGGTTGCGTAATTGGAGCACAGGCCCCTTTGCCAACACCTTGCCTGTCTGGGGTGAGAGATGGGTCAGAGGTCACTCCTAGGCACACCCACCCCACAGCCCCTTGCCCCGGAGACCTGAGCCCACCTGGGTACCTTTTCTCTCAGCCACCGGAACTCAAGGTCCTGGTTACTCTCTGCCTCACAGGTCAGGGTGAGGCTGCTGCCCTCCTGGCTCTCGGGGGCTGCGGGGCTCACCCGGACTTCAGACACATCTGGGGACGCAGCAATCGTGTCAGGCAGGACAGGGCGGGGCAAATTCCCTCTCGCCCCAGCCTGGTCCCCCTGTCCTGGGCCCCCAGCCCCTCACAGTTCACCACCAGCTCCTGCTGGTCGCTCAGCAGCGATGCCGTGCTTTCCAAGTCCAGGCCCTGACATTCGTAGAGGCCGCTATGCTCCTTCCGGGCGGGCTCCAAGACCAGGACCCCGTTGTCATCGGTCCTCTCTTCCTCCATCTCCCTGGTGCTGAGGTTCTGCGAGAGGACAAAGGCGTGATCAGAGTGCGCCTCCAGCCACTCCTGCTGCCCCCCTGCACCCAGAACAGAGGCCCCCGCACCTGCTTGCCGATGCTGAAGTGGGGCGGGGGGTTGCCATCAGCCAGACACCTGATCTCCACGCGGTCCCCCTCCTTCAGCATCCCCTCAGGCTCCACTTCCAGCCACACTCTCTCTGCCGGGTCTGCACAGGCAAAGGGGGCAGCTCTCAGCCCAAGAGCTAGCAGGACCCAGCCCCACAGCGATGGGTCGGTACTCACAGAAGACAGGGACAGTGACCTCCCTAGATTCCTTCATGTGGTTCCCACTGGGCAGCCGATAGCTGAGCTCGCAGTAAAACTGGGCATCTTTGTCCTCCTTGGTCAGCTGTGCCTTCAGAACGCTCCTCAAGGTGTACAGACCACTCGACTCCACGATCTGGGACGACTGGATGTGGACCCCTGGGCAGGGAGGAAGGGGCGAAGGGCTCGGCCTCAGCTCCGCCTCCAGCCCCACCCTATGATCTCCTGGGTCGGCGTGGCAGGGGAGCCCTTGTAGAGAGAGGGCCAGGTACCAATGCCAGCTGCGGCCCTTCAACCCAGCAGTTTCCTGCTCGAAATCTACCCTAGACAAACACACATAGGCACACATACAAGGATGTGTGCAAATACTGCTGCAGGGATTTAAAAAAAAAGGAAATGAGAAAACACTCTGGACATCCACTAATGGGAATGAATGGTTAGCTAGACTATATTACATACACCGTGTGAAATGCTGGCAGTAGGAAAACGATCAGGTAGATCTAAATAGAGTGACCTGGAAAGATTTCCGAGACTTGTCGTCAAAAGGAAAACAAGGTTGTGTAACAATGTATAGCGCACAGTGTCATTCAGATCAGGGTTTCTCGACCTCAGCACCACTGACGTTTGGGGCTGGACATGCCCTGTGCCCTGTAGGATGTTTACAGCATCCCTGGCCTCTACCCGCTAGACGACAGTAGCACCTATCCATTTGCGACAACCCAAAATATTTCCAGACACTCAAGTGTTCCGGAGGGGAGCAAAATCACCCCTAGTTGAGAACCACTGATTTAGACAATAAAAAACAAAAGCCTATGTAGTCCTAGATATATTTACATGTGTGAGTAAGTACCTAGAAGTAGGCTAGAAATCAAGGATTGCATCCGTGTGAATACGTACACACTGACAGCACAGCTATTTCTGGGAATGGGTCTGGGGCAGGAAGGAAATTTTCCTTCTAGATTTTCCATAGTTTGAATTCTTATGAGAATATTTTCAAGGATCACTTGTGTACTTAAAAAAAAAAGTAAAATAGGGACTTCCCTGGTGGTCCAGTGGTTAAGACTCTGCGCTCCCAATGCAGGGGGCACGGGTTCGATCCCCGGTCGGGGAACTAAGATCCCGCATGCTGCGTGGTGTGGCCAAAAAAAAAAGTAAAATAAAATGCAAGGTGGTCCCCATATTGTGCCACAAGCATGGCTTTTAAGGGCAGAGAGGATGACTTACGGTTCTTCTCCTCCTTCAGGGACTGGCTGTTCTTGTACCAGGTGACTTGAGGAAGGGGGTACCCATTCCTCCCCACACAGGTGGCAACCTAAGGAGGACAGGGTGTGAGTCTCCCTGCCTCTGCGACCCCGCCAAGCCCACCTTAGCTCCTGCCTACCCGCCGGCCACCCCGGCAGATCTCACCTCCCCAGGCTCCTCACTGTTCACAGAAATGCCCAAGGCATTGACCTGGATGAGTGGCTCCTCCGGAGCTTCTACAAGGGAGAGAAATGGGGAGGGGCATGGGGCCACCACTTCCGAAGCCCCACACTGCCCACCAGGCACGGACAGGGCACTCACTGTAGACACGGAGCTGGATTCGGTGCTCCTGGGACCGAGGGCGCTTGCCCTGGCACAGGAAGATGCGCTCATCGTGGGGGGTGATGCCTGTTAGGGCCAGAGTAGTCCCTTTGTCCTGGAGGCTGAGCCGATTCTGGTACTCCCCAGGTTCGCTCTGGCCCTGGCCCTGACGCACGCGGAAGATGAGTGTTGGCTTCTCCTTGTGGACCTAAGGGGAGGTGGCAGGGAGGAGGTGAGCGTCCTGGGGCTACATGAAGGGCAGAGCCTCCCGCCCCTGCTGCCCTCTCTGGGGCCCAAGCACTCACAGAAAACCAGTCCGCGTGGCTGAAGTTGCCCGGGGAGTGGGAGGGGCCACATTTCAGAAGGGCCGTGCCGCCCACTTCCACCTCCACCAGCTCCGGGTCGGGCTGCTCAGCCTCTCCAGGCACACCTGGCGGGGAGGGAATGGGGGAGGAGCTGTGTCAGCTCCAGCTGCTCTCCATACCCTCCACTCACACCGCCCGCTGCAGCTGCTCTTCCTGCCACTTCGAGGGTCTGAAGGGCACTGTCCTCTCCTACCCCTCAACCACTCTTTACCCCCGAACCCTGGGCCAGCCCTCTCCCGGTTCAAGGGAGTTGGGGATGGACATTTCTGGTCATTGGAGCAGAGACCCTGAGCACCAGAAACCTCCCAGATGAGGCTGGCAGAGGGGCAACCCAGGCTCTGGGCCAAGAGGAAGGCCCCTTTCCTTCCAGGCTCCCTCCTCCCCGGGTGAGCTCAGAGTGTGGGAATGCAAGGCATGTGCCAGGCCGGGGCACACAGGCCCTTTTTGTCCCCACACCCAGAGGAAGACATCTCTACCCTTTGCCCCCCCACACCCCCTCCCCAAATCCCCCATAAAACCCAAAGGGCAACGCTGGCCAGGAGGCCCTTATTTCATACTCCTTAAGCAGCACCGCCGTGAACATCCGACACTCTCAGGGGACCCCATCCTGGGAGTCTTGTGAGTATGGAGGGGTCAGAGTCACGGAGGGGGCCAGAATCTCTCCCCGGGGTCAGGGCAGGGGTCAGGCCAAGGGCCAGGCAGTGGGCAGGAGTGACGTCAGTGGTGCTAGTGCGCTGCCCGCCCCGCGAGGAGGTGATGTCACTCCATACCATCTGGCTGGACTCGGGTGCCCGGGTGGTTGGCCTGGGCTGGCTCCCAGATAACAAGGGCAGATGCAGTGGTCTTCAAGCCAGAGCAAAAGCTCCACACCCCTGACTCCGTTTCCCCAGAGCTAGAAGAGCAGGGCCGGGTGGGGCTGGACCTTCTGCAGCGGGTGGAGCCCGATTTAGCCCTTTCCCCAGAAGGGATTGGAAGGCAGCAGCCAAGGGTACCCCAGGGACACCGTCGGCATGGGCACGAGGCCATCGAGTTGGGTATTGCTTAGATACCCAACCAGGGTATCTAAGCCAGGCAGCGGCTGGAGCCCGGGAAAGGGAGCCAAGAGAAACAAGCGACACCGTTGCGGGCCATACAAGGGCAGCGTGAACCCGGGAGCGCCCGGCTCCTAGGCAGTTCCAGAGAAAAACTCCGAGGTGCAGGGGCGCATTTCCCACCTGAACTTGGTCCCATTCCGGGAGGTGTAACAAGTCTGGGGCGCTTCCACTCTGGTAATCCTCGATCCCTCGTCCCTGCCACCTGTGATCCCGTCACCCGGGTAGGCGCGAGGCGACCCACACCGCCCTCCAGGCTTTGCCAACGCCCTGCCGGGGTGGGAGCCGCCGTTCCTCCCCATCTCGCTCACCTCCAGCCTGGCTCGAAGCCCAGGCGGGAGAGGGAGGGGTCGGCGCACCCCTCCAGCTAAGAAAGCTGCCTTTCCCAGCAACAGGCGGGTGCGGGATTCAGGATTTGGGGATGCGCTGTAGAGGCGCCTCCCGCCAAAGCTCCAATCACGGGCTCCCCAGAGAAAGCACCTGAGAAAAAGCTCTCACCAGCGGCCCCAGGGACTTGGCTCCACCCCTTCCCGCTCCAGGCAGCAGCCCCCTCCCCGCCTCCCCAGTTCTGCTCCCGGGAAGGTCTGGAATAGAGGCTGCAAACTGGCTGCAAAGAAGAGTTGCACGCGCGCAACGCGCCGGGTGCCTGGGACCCGGAGAGAGGAGCGCACGACGCAGCGCAAAGCCCCGGCCCCCGCCGCGATGCCAGCTCTCCTCCCGGGCACGCTCCGCCGGACTGCCGGGCCGCTCCGTTGGGGGCGCGGGCCCCCCCCACCCCAGCGAGCTCACTCACCCGCGGCGCGGCGACAGCAGCAGCAGGCGGCGATCAGGAAGGCGCAGATGAGCCCGGACCGTCCCATGCTTCCCGGCCGGAGGGCGAGAGCGAAGTGAGGGAGCTCGCAGCTGCCGGGGGCTGACGTAAGGGGGGCGGGGGAGGGGGCCAGAGCGCCGAGGCCGGCCCGCCACGCCCCGCGCAGCACCCCCCCCCCCACGCCCCCGCCCCGCGCGCCGCAGCCCTAGGGGGCGGGCCCGGCGCCGAGATGCCCGGAGCTGCGCTGCGGAGCCGCGCGGCGCGGGGTGGGGGTAGGCCGGAGCCTTCCTCCCAGCCCCCAGCTGGGGAACGGAGAGGGGGCGGTGACAGGTGTCTCCGGGGCGGACTGCCTGGCCGAGGCGGCAGCGAGGAGAAGCTGGCCCGGATACCGGAGCCCCGCGGGGTCAGACCCCCGCCGCGCTCACTCCTGCGCAGCCCCAGCCAGCCCGTGTAGCCCTGGGGGACCTCCTGGCGGGGGAGCCGCCGAGCAGGTTCTTGGTGTCCCTGATGGGGGCCTCCCTCCCATTTAGGCTCTTCTCCCCGCCTCCTCCTCCACCCCGCCGGACCCCTGCCACAGAGAAAATCAGGCTTCCCAGAATGATTGCACCACTGCAGCTGCCGCCGGCCTGGCACTGCCCCCAAGCCTGGCAGTCCTGGCAGCTTTGAGGGAAGAACACTGAGCCGGGGCCCACAGACCCAGAGGTACCTGTACTGGCGAGTGGAGATGGTGTTCTAAGGACTGCCCCTTCCACCCCAGCTCCTGCAAGCCCGTCTCTGACTAGAGGAAGGAGGGAGGGGCTGAATTCATAGGCCCTAGGTTGTCACACTTGTCCAAGCCCAGATCTTGAGAATTCTGCTTCTGCCCTCTTCACTCATTGAGCCCAGCCTGGACTCACTTTCCTCTTGCCTGAATGAAGAGAAGAGGGGGAAGAAAGAGTTAACAGGTGCAAGGTCTCCAGCTTGACCCCCAGAACCTGTTGCTGTTCCTGAGGGTTGAAAGGACCCCCTGCAGCAGGGCTCCGCCCCCCTCCACCAAGCCCCCTAAGCTCACCTATGGCTATGGCTCAGCAGCTGGGGGTAGGGGATCGGAGGAGGAATGAGAACTGACTCCAGGCCGCCCTGCCTGAGTGGGACCTGCCACACAGTGAGGTGAGGGGGACCCTGCAGCTCCTCTCATCCCCAAACCCTGGGTCTTCTGGCCTCTTGAACTAAGGCCCTGGCAAGTGAGACGGACTTGCCTCATAGAGACCCCAAGCACCCTGGCCCTGGGAAAGGGCTCCACATCCGCGGGGACCCCTTCAACAGGGAGGGTCAGAAGGGGGCCTGGATTGGGGGTAGAGTCCTGTCACCAGGCAGGCAGCCTTGCTGCTGGTTGGGGGAGGAGCAGGGTGAGGCAGCAAATGCCAGAGATGGGCAGGTGACTTGAGAGGATGCTCTGGGATGGCGTTTTGATGACGCGGAGATGACTCTCAAACCACATCAGCCTCTTCTTTCACAACCTTGCTGACCCCCTCCTCACCTCCATTAGTTTCCAGCCAGAGGCTATGCCAGGCGGGCCAGGCCAGAGGCCTGGAGCCTGGGGGAGGGGGAGGGGGTGGGGGGGAAACAAGAGGAGAATGGTGCTTCCCCATCCCCCAGAGTGAAGGTATAGACTGGCCCAGGGCCCAGAATGGAATGGATGCGTTTGTTTGTCTGCAGGGGCAGGAGTGGGAATGGCTGGAGGATGCTGTTTGCCCTGGCAAGCTCAGAGCGGGCATGCTGCTCTGCGTCCCTGCCCCCACCCCCTTCCCTTCACTTAACACCATTAACTAATCATTCTCCTCTCTCTGGCCTGAAAACAAAGCCAGCTAACCACCAAGGACGGTCAGTTCTTAATTCTTCTTCCGTCCTGAGCCGAGTGAACGTAGGGGGTGGAGAAGCTGCCTCCACAGTGAAGGGGAAATGAGGTTAGAGCCCAGGGTGACATCCGTGTCCTGCACGTCCCCACCAAGGAAGCACAAAGACTGTCCTTTAAGTAAGCCAGTAGCTTGGGGCGATCTGGGCTGCCAGAGGTCAGGGGGCAGACAACTCCAGGACAGCTTCACCAGGGTGGCACACTAGGATTCCAAACCAGAAAGAGGTCAGGACTTTGGACAGGACTCGGAGGGGACTGGAGACAGAAGAAAGGGGAGTGACGGCAGCACAGGGTGAAGGAGCAGAAGGTGGAGGGGATCAACCCTCCAACTCCTCCAAGACGCCAGAAGACAGAGCTTCAGCAATCGCGGGAAAGAGAGAAGGCGGCAAGAAGAACTTCCAGTGACAGAGGACGGAGGTCCAGCAGGAGGGAGATCAGGGAGGCCGCGGCAGGCCTTCCGTCGGCAGATACTCTTGCGCCTGGACTGGGGTGGAGGCGGCCTCGCCCAGAAGCAGGCCAGGATCAGAAGGGCCCCAGGCCACAGTCCTAATGCCCTGCCTCATTTCTCTCCGAAGGAAAGGGTAGGAAGGCTGCCTTCCTCCACCCCCATGGTTGACCCAGGCCACTCAGACACGAGGGGATTCGCAGTGCAGAATGCCCTCGGTGTGTCTCATGGGCATAGGTCTGACCACAGGTAGAGAAACGGAGGCTGGGTGGGGTGGTGGCCTGGGTCTGGGTCCCTCACCTCCCGTCTCCAGGGTGAGCGGGGGCTTTCATTTCATTGTGCCCCTCCACCCCGGTGGAGTTGGAGGTCAAAAGACACGGCTGGGCCTGCCCCTGGGGGCTCGCTGGGGTGAGATTACACCCAGGAGCCCTCTCTCTCTCTCTCATAGTGGGTACAGTGGTCTCCCACTCACCCCTCTGGTGGAGGGGCCTTAACCGGGAGGATATGAGGAGGGCTGGTTGGGCGGAGGAAGGAAGCTTAGAAAGGCAAGCTTACAGCTGCAGTGAGAAGGAGCTGCGGGTGGAGGGGCGGGTCAGCAATGTCGGCCATGACCAAGGCTGGGCGTCCTCCCGGGCCTGGCTCCAAAGCAGGGTTCGGTCTGAGTCTTTGGAGGGGAGGAAGGAGAATTTTTCCAGAGTCGGGATCTGAGCTGGGAGAAGGCTGTGCTGAGGGAGTGAAAAACTGGGTAGGAGGAGGGTTGGGGGGCAGCTGCTGCTGAGGACATCAGCGGGCCAGGAAACCGGATACTGCGGGGCTGGGTGGGAGATGCTGGGGAAGAGGTTGAATGGGGGGAAGCAGCCCCTATCCTGGCCGGACGCAGTCTCACCCATGTCCTTCGCACCTGACCCGGGGGCAGGAAGAAGGAGGTGCGGCCTGGATTGAGGTGTGCCCCAGAAACACCATGGAAGAGGAGGAGGGGGACTTGGGGGGGGATGGGAGGGGCTATTTTTAAACTTGGAAAAACCGTGAGTGCGTTCATCTCCACCCTGAGTGCTGGAGGAGGCAAAAGACCCATTGTACAGGGGTGCAGAGAAGGGGAGGGGGAAGGGAGGTGGTGGCACAATGGCGGGGATTATGCTGGAGCAGGCCGGGGAGAGGAGGGCGGGGGAGGGGCGTCTCCGTCACAGCTGGCCTACTGAACTCTGGGGTCGAGCCAGGCTGGGGCTTGGACAGGGGTTTTCCCACTCTCACAAAGCCCCCCTCTTGGGGAGGTGGGGTCTGTCTCTGGCATCCGGTGTCGCCTCCTGGGGAGGGGTCTGCGGGTGGGATTCCCACAGCCTGGCTTTCCCAGGGTCTGACTGCGGGGTCTGTTCCCAGGCTCCCAGCATTCCAGCGACTCCCCTGGGAGCTGCTGGACTCCCCTCTCAGGCCCTTCTCTGCCAGGGAGTGCGGGAGAGAAAGAGAAAGAGGATGTGGGTGCATGGGGACACTTCCTGGGGACTAGGGACCCATAAACTGAGAGAGGATAGCAGTGGGTGGGGTATACTGAGGGGGATCACATCCTTCCCATCCTAGCCCCCGCCCTGTTGAGCCATCCTTCAGACCGAGATTGTCCCTCTAGTCCTCTCAGACCCCAGGGGCCTCTCCACGTGGGCAGCTCTCCAGCACCCAGGGCCTCCGCCCAGGGGATCCCAGGAGCCCCTGCTCCCCAGGTCTTGACCGGCGGAGGCCGCGGGGAGGCGGGGCATCCGGCCGCTCTCGCACCAATCCAAACATTACCATAAATGCTCAGGCCGTGGCGGGCCGGGGAGGGGCTCGGGCAGGGGACCCTGGGGCTCTCCGGAAGCCTCGAATCCGGTCTCCAGGCCTTTCTCAGCGAGGACTGGTAGTGGTGATTCAGCCTCCGCTTTGGGAAGTGAGGGGGGCAGGGGCAGAGTTGCGAGCAGGGGTGGGCTGGGGTGTTGGGGAGAGAGCCAGGCTGCGTGAGGAGTCCCTGCGGACGGCCTCCCGGGGGTGCAGTGACCTCTGATCGAGGAGAGAATAGGACTGCGCAGCCAGGATTTCGGCATCAGAGCAGGGGTGCGGGCTTCTGGGTCGCCCTCTAGCCCCGCTGGATCCACTCCTGTCAGCTGTAAGAATGGAGCGTCTCGCTCCCAGTGCTGGGTCTCTGCTCTCTGGCCTCGGAGGACCTAAACATCTTCCCACTTCCTCTTGCCATCCTAAATTTGGAGAATGGAGCAAGTTGGGGGCAGGGGGAGGGCACAGGGCAGGATGCTGGGAGCCTACACCTCTCCCCCTCAGGGAAGTTCACATCCGCTCCCCAAAATACCACCACCCAGGAGGAACAGTGTCCCCAGAGAGCTGTTTAAATTTGACTTTGAGTTGTCCCTGAGGAAAGCCTAGGTAATCTACCAGAGAGGAGCCTACAGGAAGCCTAGGGATCCCGGGTTCTGCTGTGTCTCCTCCCTGAAGGCCACTTCTGCATTGCGTTTTCCCTTCCACACAGAGCTTTGAACAACCCAGGAGGAGCCCTGGAGGAGGGGAGCCTTGTTCCACTGCACCCCTGCAGGGGCCTGCGATCCCCTCTGTAGTTGCCACAGCTGATCTTGGAGGTGGGGAGAGAGAGGGGTGGCAAGTCGATGACCTGAACCCTGCCTCCCTGACCCATACCCCAGGGCCCAGGGCTTCAAGGGGACTTGAAAAGTGGAAGGATTCGGAGTCAGAGAAAAGCCCCAGGGGCTGTGCTCTCCCTGGCACCTTCCCTTTGTGTCCCAATCACACTGGAAAGTGCTGGTTCAACTTTGGTCTCCAACACCCGGCTGTAAACTCCATGAAGGAGGCTTTGAGACAACACTGCCATTTAATTAGCTAATCTTGGGCAAGTGGCCAAACCAGTGACTGTTCAGAGGGGACATGGCAGTGCTCGGAATGGGAGAAGAAGCTGCTCATAGCTAATATTTGCACAGTGCTTTACAACTCAGCCCGTCACTTAAGGGTCATTTTCATCACTAATGTTTATCTTGATCTTTGCAACAAAAAATGACGAAACAGAAGTGAAAAGAGTTACATGACCTAAAGTCAGGCAGCCTGTGAGTCACGGAGCTACGTTTTCTTCACTGTGGTAAAATACACATAATATAAAACTTACCCTTTTAACCATTTTAAGTGTACAATTCAGCGGCGTTAAGTACACTCGCAATGTTATGCAACCATCACCACTGTCTAGTTCCAGAACTTTTTGATCACTCCGAGGAGCTAAAATTTGAACCAAGGTTGATGTAACTCCAAAACCCGGGCCCCACACCTGTCATGATTTACAGCCGAATTTAGTAAGCATGTCATGGAAATGAAAGCAGCGGATTGGAATATCACCGAATTATGTGTATAAACAGGAAATGCAACAGGGGTTCAGAAGAGGGAGCATCCACGTAGACTCTGCCTGCACTTGCCAGGAAAGGCTTTCTGGAGGTGCGGGGGCTTCAGTGAAAAGTCAAGTTTAGATAGAGCAGGAGTGAGGATAGATCATTCCAGGCAGGGCAAGTGGCACAAGCAATGAGAGGGGGTGGGGAAGAGAGAAAGGGGCATGCACAGTGAAAACTGCTTCTTCTGTATAAGAAGAGCTTCAGCATGGGCAACTGGCTAGAAGATCAGGCTGATGGGGGAGGCTGGGAGACCTTGCTTGCCATTTGCATAGCAAGCCCACTGCTTTCACTTTTATTATACGTTTACTTGGAGTGTCTTAAGGAGAGCTTCAGCCACTGCTACCACCTGTTGGTACCACCCTTATGCAAACAGCTGGTACTAAATAAACTGTTACATGGCTAAATAGAAATTCAACAGGGTAGAGGGTGCATCTATGTGAGAGCTTGGGCAGATGAGGTGAGGTTAGGTCATGGGGGAGGAACTTGGATCTTGAGATAGAGTAGGCAATGGGGAGCCACTGCAGGTTCTTGAGCAATGGCATAATGATGTGATGAAATTGAAATTTAGATTTATAATGGTTTCTTTATTTCTTCTCTGCCTGAGAGCGCCCCCTGGCGCCCCTAGTTTCAATTGTTCTCTCATCTTATGGAGTAGGTGGGAGGATGGGGGTACTGAAAAGCTGGACTGATGAGTTGCAGAAACCAAACTCTTAGGCCTCATTTCAATTCGTCCTGAGCGATGACAGCACTGCAGTACAAATAGAGGTGACATGTGGACAGATAGGGTTTGCTTTGAAGGAAAAGGGCATTGTGGTGGCTCCCTTCTCTGTCTTGTAACTGAACTAGGATATCGTGTTTAGGGTACTAAGTTGGGGGCGGGGGATGGGATGATAACTAAGACGAGGTCCATGTGCTTGAGAGTTCTGTACTCTAGTGAGGGGGACAGACAAGTAAACAATTAGAATACAACGTGCCAAGTACTAGGGTGCAAAGATGCACGTGAAACAGTTCCTTAACTCAGCTTGAGGTGACCAGGGAAGGCTTCCTGGAAGAGTTGACACCTAGCTTCAAATTAAGGGATAATGGTAGGTACCTGGGTAAATGGAGTGTGACAGCATGCTCTGTGCAGGAGACGACTAGCGGTTGGTTAGTATAAAATATTAAAATAATAAATTTTAATATTTTATATTATTTATATAATTTATTTATTATAATAAATATAATATTTATTATATTATTAAATTTTAATAATAAATTTTAATAATATTAAAATATGTTTTCATCTTATAAAGCTTTATCATTATAATTTTCAACATATTTTAAACCAATATCTAGCTCCATTTGCTGTTTAAGTTTTACTTTTTTCAAATTATTCAGTGCTAACCTATTATTTTAAAAAAAACCCAAAGAGTAGTATTTTGCTACATTTCTTCAAATCTCTCTGCAATTGAAACTGTAATTTGAACTTGACCAGAAGTTAGTCTCTCTAGAAATTAGTCTGGGGATTACTTGCACGTGATTCCTTTCCTTTAGGCCCATGCAAACATTTTTATTTCCTTGTTTTAGTTTCTGTGTATATGTATTTAACTCTATTTTGAAATAATTTCAAACACTCAGAAAAGTTGCAAACATAGTATAGAGCCTTTGTATATACCCTTTGCCTAGTGTCAAAGGTGATTAACATTTTGCCACAGACTTTGCTTTTTTTGGCTGTGCCCTGCAGCTTGCGGGATCTTAGTTCCCCGACCAGGGATTGAACCCGCGCCCTTGGCAGTGGAAGTGAGGAGTCCTAACCACTGGACCGCCAGAGAATTCCCCAGATTTTGCTTTTTTATCCTCTCTAAATTACAATTTTTAATAAAATTTTAACTAAAAATTTTTATTTGATATGTGTGCACTTATGTATAATTTGAGTTTATGAATCATGAAAGTAGGTTGCGTACGTCATGCTCCTAGGTCCCTTAATACTTCAGTATTTCCTGAGAAGAAGGATATTGTCCCATACAACCACGAAACAGTTACCAAATTTAGAAGATTTAAACTGATACAAAACATTTCTAGTCTATAATCCATATTCCAGTTTGACAAGAGTCCCAATAACGTCCACTGTGGCATTTGTCTTTCCCCTCTGGTACAGAATTCTCTATTGCCTTTAGTCCTCAGGTCTCATTACTCTTCTTTAATCTGCAACAGTTCCTCAGACTTTGCTTCGTATTTGTCAATTTGGATTTGTCTGGTGTAATCTTGTGCTTAAATTAGGGTTATGCACCCCAGGCTGGAATACTACATAAGTAATATATATGTTAGCATCCCTTAATGGTTCTGGCCTGAACCAGTTTTTACCATGATGGTTTTATTTTATTTTATTTTTAAAATTTAATTTAAATTTTATTTTTATTTTTGGCTGCGTTGGGTCTTCGTTGCTGTGTGTGGGCTTTCTCTAGTTGCGGCGAGCGGAAGCTACTCTTCGTAGCGGTGCGCGGGCTTCTCATTGCGGTGGCTTCTCTTGTTGCGGAGCACGGGCTCTAGGCGCATGGGCTTCAGTAGTTGTGGCTCGCGGGCTCTAGAGCATAGGCTCAGTAGTTGTGGCGCACGGGCTTAGTTGCTCCGCGGCATGTGGGATCTTCCCGGACCAGGGCTCGAACCCTTGTCCCCTCCATTGGCAGGCGGATTCTTAACCACTGAGCACCAGGGAACCGCCTATGTTTTCTTATTTCCCCGTCTCTCTTACACAGAAGGTACCATACGATATATAATATTTTGCACTTTGCTTTTTTTCACTTAAAAGTGTAAACTGGGGCTTCCCTGGTGGCGCAGGGTCCACACCCATGTTCACAGCAGCACTATCCACAATAGCCAAGAGGTAGAAGCAAGCCAAGTGTCCACTGACAGATAAATGAATAAACAAAATGTGGTCTATTCAGACAATGGAATATCATTCACCTGTAAAAGTGGTTGAAATTCCGACACATGCCACAACGTGGATGAAACATGAAAACATCATGCTAAGTGAGAAAAGCCAGTCACAAAAAGATGAATACTATACAATTCCACTTATATGAGGTATCTAAAGCAGTCAGATTCATAGAAACAGAAAGTAGAACGGTGGTTTCTGGGGGTCGGGGGGAAGGGGAAAAGAGGAGTTTTTATTTAATGGGCATAGAGCTTCAGTTTTGCGAGGCAAAAAGGTTCTGGACATCTGTTTCACGATAATGTGAATATACTTACCACTACTGCACTGTTTGCTTAAAAAGGGTGGAAAAGTTAAATTTTACTTTATGCTTTTTTTACCACAATTAACAAAACAAAAAACCTACATATGCATTTACCTTTTGACCCAGATATCCACTTCTAAGAATTTACTGTTAAGACACTTTCAACAAAATGAAAATTTATTGTAACATTATTTATAATTGTAAAATATTGAAAATTATCTAAAAGTCTGAACAGGAGATTGTTTGACAAAACTCTGGTAGGTAAATCCAGTGGAGTACAATGCAGCTGTTAAAAAAAAAGGAATAAGGAAGAACTATTTAATATAGGGTAATTTCCAGTTTACACTTTTTTTGTTGTTGTTATAAATTTATTTATTTTATTTATTTACTTCTGGCTGCGCTGGGTCTTCGTTGCTGTGCGAGGGCTTTCTCTAGTTGTGGCGAACAGGGGCTACTCTTTGTTGCAGTGTGCGTACTTCTCTTTGCAGTGGTCTCTTTAAGACCCTGCTTTCAATTCTCTTGGATATATACCCAGAAGTGGGATTGCTAACTCATATGGTAGTTCTATTTTTAGTTTTCTGAGGACCCTCCGTACTGTTTTATATAGCAGCTGTCCCACTCCACAATCCCACCAACAGTGCACAAGGGCTTATCCTCTCTATGTCCTTGAGGACACCTGCTATTTTCTGTTTCCTTGATAGCAGCCATCCCATTGGGCACAAGGTGGCATCCTTTACCAGCACCTCTGTCAGAACCAGAAGTGCCCAGCATCCCCTCATATGCCTGCTGGCCAAACGCACATCGTCCTTGAAGAAATGTCCTTTCAGATCTTCCGCCCATCCCCAATCAAGCTATTTGATTTCCTGTTGTAGAGTGGTAGGAGCTCTTTCCACATTCCAGACACAAACCTTCATTAGATACACGATCTGCAAATACTTTCCCCAGCTCTGTAGGTTGTCCTCCCTACTCTGTTGATTGTGTTCCTTGATGCACAAAAGCCTCCAAGTTTGGTGTAGTCCAATTTGTCTATTTTTTCTTTTGGTGCTTATCGTTTTGGTGTAATATCCAAGAAATCATTGCCAAGTCCAACGTCATGAAGCTTTCCCTCTATGTTTTCTTCTGGGAATTTTAAAGTTTGGGGGTCTTATGTTTAGGTCTTTGTTCCATTAAAAAAAATGTTTATTGGAGTATAGTTGATTTACAATGTTGTGTTAGTTTCAGGGGTACAGCAAAGTGAATCAGTTGTACATATAGATGTATCCACTCTTTTTTAGGTTCTTTTCCATATAGGCCATTACAGAGTATTGAGTAGAGTTCCCTTGTTTATATAGTGTAAGCTAAGTGTCTAAATTCATGCTTTTGCATGTAGCTATCCCAACACCGTTTGTTGAAGAGACTGTCCTTTCCCCATTGAGTGGTCTTGGCACCTTTGTTGAAGATCATTTGACTATATATGTGAGAGTTTATTTCTGGCTCTCTATTCCATTCATTGGTCTATATGAATGTCTGTTTTTTGTTGTTGTTTGTTCTTGTGCCACAAGGCCTGCAGGATCTTAGTTCCGGGGCCAGGGATTGAACCCGCGCCCCCTGCAGTGGAAGCATGGAGTCTTAACCACTGGACCACCAGGGAAGTCCATGAATGTCTGTCTTTATGCCAGTACCACACTGTATTGATTACGGCAGGTTTGTAATAATGTTTGTGTAGATATTGCCAAACTCCTCTCCACTGGTGTGGTAACATTTTACTTTCCTACCAGCAACGTATGAGAGTGCCTGTTTCTCCAGTGCCTGGCCAACAGAGTGTACTGTCAAGCTTCATTTCCTTATAGTTTATTAGAATGCAGCCTCTTTAGCTTTAGGTAGTATTTTGAAATTTAAAAGAAAGTATTTCATCCTTTTGAAAATAAAACAACTACTGGACATGCAAAAGTCACAGATCTTACATGTTTCACAAAAATTAACAGTCTCATAGACCTAAATGTTCAATGCAAGACTCTAAAATTTCTAGATAACAGGAGAAAATCTAAGTGATCTTGAGTTTGGCGGTGAATTTTTGGCATACTCTGTGAAAGAAAAAAATTGTTAAATTGGGCTTCATTAAAATTAAAAGCTTAAGTTCTGTGAAAGACATTGTTGAGACTGAAAAGACAAGCCACAGACTGGGAGAAAATATTTGCAAAACACATATCTGATAAATAACTGGTAATCCCCAAATATATTTATAAAGAGCTCTTAAAACTCAAAAATAAGAAAACAAAAAACCCAATTTAAAAAATGGGCTAGGGGCTTCCCTGATGGCGTAGTGGTTGAGAGTCCGCCTGCTGATGCAGGGGACACGGGTTCGTGCCCCGGTCCGGGAAGATCCCACATGCTGTGGAGCGGCTGGGCCCGTGAGCCATGGCCGCTGAGCCTGCGCGTTTGGAGCCTGTACTCCGCAACCGGAGAGGCCACAACAGTGAGAGGCCCGCGTACCGAAAAAAGAAAAAAAAAAAAGGGCTTAAGATCTCAACAGACACCTCACCAAAGAAGATGTAGAGATGGCAAATATCCAAAGATGTCAGCGTCATTTGTCAATGGGGAATTGCAAATTAAAACAAGGAGAGGGATTTCCCTGGTGGCACAGTGGTTAAGACTCCGGGCTCCGAGTGCAGGGGGCCTGGGTTTGATCCCAAGTCAGGGAACTAGATCCCACATGCATGCCGCAACTAATAGTTTGCATGCCACAACTAAGAGTTTGCATGTCACAACTAAGGAGCCCACATGCCGCAACTAAGGAGCCTGCGAGCTGCAACTAAGATCTGGCACAACCAAATAAATAAATAAATATTTTAAAAAACCCAACAACAACAAGGAGATGCTATGGCACACCTATTAGAATAGCTAAAGTCCAAAAACACTGACAACACCAAGTGCTAGAGAGGATGTGGAGCAACAGGAACTCTCATTCATTACTAGTGGGAATGCAAAATGGTACAGCCACTTTGGAAAATAGTTTGGAAATTTCTTATAAAGTGAAACATACCCCTATCATACGATCCAGTAATCATACTCCTTGGTATTTACCCAAATGAGTTGAAAACTTAGGTCTACATAAAAACCTGCACACACATGTTTATAGCAGATACATTCATAATTGTCAAAACTTGGAGGCAACTGCGTCATGTCCTTTAATAGGGGAATGGATAACTGGAAGGTAATCCATACAATGGAATATTATTCAGGGATTAGAAAAAAGTGAGCTATCTAGCCATAAAAGGAAATGAAATTGAGTTATTTGTAGTGAGGTGGATGGACCTAGAGTCTGTCATACAGAGTGAAGTAAGTCAGAAAGAGAAAAACAAATACCGTATGCTAACACATATATTGGAATCTAAGAAAAAAAAAATGGTCATGAAGAACCTAGGGGAAAGATGGGAATAAAGACGCAGACCTACTAGAGAATGGACTTGAGGATATGGGGAGGCAGAAGGGTAAGCTGGTACAAAGTGAGAGAGTGGCATGGACATCTATACACTACCAAATGTAAAATAGATAGCTAGTGGGAAGCAGCCGCATAGCACCGGGAGATCAGCTCGGTGCTTTGTGACCACCTAGAGGGGTGGGATGGGGGAGGTGGGAGGGAGGGAGACGCAAGAGGGAGGAGATATGGGGATATATGTATATTTATAACTGATTCACTTTGTTATATAGCAGAAACTAACACACCATTGTAAAGCAATTATACTCCAATAAAGATGTTAAATGGGAAAAAAAAAGAGCATATGCAAAAAAAAAAAAAAAAAAGTGAGCTATCAAGTCACAAAAATACTGGAGGAACCCTAAATGCATATTGCTAAGTGAAAGAAGCTAATTTGAAAAGGCTATGTACTGCATGATTCCAATGATATGACATTCTGGAAAAGGCAAACCGATGGAGACAGTAAAAAGATCAGTGATGGTAGGAGTTGGGGCTGGGGGTGAAGGGGAAAACGGATGAATAGATGGAGCACAGGGGATTTTTAGGGCAATGAAAATATTCTGTATGATATTGTAATGGTAGATACACGGCATTATACATCTGTCAAAACCCATAGGATGTACAACACCAAAAGTGCACCCTAATGTAAACTACGGACTTCAGTTAGTAATAATAGTGTATCAATATTGGCTCATCAATTGTAAAAAAAACAAAGAAACTAAAATAGTCAAGCTTAGATTTAGATTTGTTAAACTTTTGCCAATATTATTAATAGTAAGCAACAGTCCATCTCAAATATGTGTGGGTAGCAAGAATAATTTCATTTTCTACTTGTGACCATGATTTGCTCTTTATTTGAGAATCTTCTGTTGTTTTGCTTAACTCTTCAAGTTCTTTTAGCATCATGTGTTAATTATATCTACTTGTTTTAACAGCCTGTAACCAGAATGCTCGTCATGCTTCCAGGAACGGTTGGAAGGTCAGATGTGATATGTGTCTTCCTAAGATGTTTCAACTTTGGGTAGATCCAGAAAATATTGTATATAATCTTTTTAACATTCCAAAGAAAGCCATCACGATCACAGTCAAGGTAAGGTCTAGTAACAAGTTCAACTATGTGCCACACAGGGTATATGGCGCAAAAAACGCTTCTGGATTTTTCGTTAAAAAAATGACCTTGTTCACCTTTATTTTTACTAAACCATGTCAGTCCCATTATCATGAACTTGCTCTCAACATCCTTTTAAATCAATGCCTAAAACTGTAAGTTGTTTTTTTCCAGTCCTTCCCTTAACTCAGAACAGGGCTAAAACCAATTAAATACGCACCCGTATTTCATCCAGACTCACATATAGACAAATTTTTAAAAATATGAATTAATATTACAAATGTTCCTCAGCCACTATGGCAAATACCGCATTAATTTCTGAGTATTTCTGGAACCACAAACTGGAACAGGAAGAAAAGAAAGAGGATTTGACTAGTTAATTAATGTATTTCTTTTCTTCCCTAAGTGCTTCAGTGGCTCAAATCCTCCCTGGTACAAACCACAGGTCTTTGTGGCATTTTGGACAGTCACCTCATGTTTCCAGGACACAGATTATGAGACGTGAAGTGATTCTCTGGACCTGAACAGCGTTATTACCAGAGCTGATGTTTAGGGTTATGGGTTCTCCTGTACCGGTGCCAAGCCTCAGATCCTGATTGAAAGAGGAAACTATTTTTTGGTATGTTTGTGATTTGTGAGGCTAGGGGGGTACTGGGAGGGAACAGGGTGGAGGGGGCAGGATAAAAGCAAACCTTTCCGGTTTTTGCTTTTTGTTTTTGGCTGAGTTGCGTCTTCGTTGCTGCGCGCGGGCTTTCTCTAGTTGCGGCGAGCCGGGGGGTGGTGGGTGGGGGCGGCTACTCTTCATTGCAGTGCGCAGGCTTCTCATTGCGGTGGCTTCTCTTGTTGCGGAGCACGGGCTCTAGGTGCGCGGGCTTCAGTAGTTGTGGCTCGCAGGCTCCAGAGCTCAGGCTCCGTAGTTGTGGCGCACGGGCTTAGTTGCTCCGCATCGTGTGGGATCTTCCTGGACCAGGGCTTGAGCCCGTGTTCCCTGCATTGGCAGGCGGATTCTTAACCACTGCGCCACCAGGGAAGCCCAAAAGCAAACCTTTTAGGAATGTACCTTTTTATATGGTGTTGATTTGGGGACCCTGTAAATGATTTGCCTGATTAAAAAGCCAAATTAAATCAAAAAGGAAAAAAATCCAACTCTAAGACCATGGCAGTAATATGGATTTTACTGAATGCTTGATGGGGAGATGAAGGGGAGGGTTATAGTACACACAATACCACAAAACAAAACTCCTGAATTAGACATTCTTTCTGGTTTTATCCCATCTCTTAATCCTCAAGGCTGAACAACCTCTAAAAACCCCTTCTGTTGTCCCAGCTAGCATCTCTCACCTAGCAACACAAAAGCCCTGCACTTAGCGCAGCAGCAGAAACCAGCTGTTTTTCCAGGAGGCCCCTGGGCCAGATTTCTGAGAGTTTTAGGTCGTACCACTATTATCTTCCATGACACAATTCTGCAGGGGTAGCGCCTCCAGGCATTAAGTTTTCTCCATATCTGGCTTATTTTCTTCTCAACCACTGCAGCTCACACTAGTAAGCAATTTGAACTTCCTCCCTAAAGTCAGGTGCTGTTAGTTCTTTCGACCAACACTCTCCAGTCTTCCAGCCTCCAAATAGAGGATGACCCCTGCTATGGCAACAGTCAGTTTGAACCAGCTGTTATCTGAAACACAGTCCTAGAAAGAAACATTATTGAGTCAGTAGAGATACTGCTTGAGTCCAGACCCAACCCAACCACAATGATCACCTCAAGGGGAGTGTTAACAACCTCTCAGCACTGGGAAGCGCCTTGGCTTCTCTAAGGCGGGGGTCATCCGAGCACTTCTTTTGCCTTGTGGTAGCATGGTACTTTCTTATATTTCTAGCTTAAGAATGGATAGCATTTTGCAGTAATTCATTTGTCACAAGAATTTTGGCCACAGGTCACCTCTGCCTGCCCACAACTAGAACGCCCGCAGAGTCAAAGGTTGTGGCTTGTTTATGCTAAACTAAGCTGGTTTTGGCTTAGTGTGTCTCAGATCACTCAAAGGGGAGGCTAATTAGTCCCAGACTAATGGAAATATTGTCTTAGAGGATCCTGCCAACTTCAAGGTCTTTCTCGGCCTGGAAAGCTGGCTGGTTAATTACACACAGTGCAGGCACAGCAAATTTGCTGAGTTTGATTTTGGACACATTGAGTTTGAAGCACCAGTGGGATATCCAGCAGCTGTCCAGGAAGCATGTGGAACCTGAACTTTACAAGAGAGATTCAGGCTGAAGACACAGATTTGGGCATCATCGTGTAGAGAGGAGAGGGGGCCATGATAGAGACAGAAAGAATACAGGAGAGGGTAAGGTCCAGAGGCCAAGGGTGGAGGAAGTGGTCATTGATGTCAAGTGCTGCAGGAAGATAAATTAAGAACATAATAGTGTTCACTGGACAGGTAAAATTTCTGAAGAGGACAAGTTATGCGTGGTGGGTTCAAGTATCTTGAAGAGGAGGTGGGCATTTTCTCCAAGATTTGAAATTAGGGGAAAAATGCAAAATAAGACCCCCAGCAACAATAACCACAACAGACTGTGATCTGGGCAGGAGGTTAAATAAATCTTTATATTATTCTCCTTTGTTTAGAGAAATTAGCATTTTGTGGCTAAAGCATAGGTGGGGTTGGGGGTAGAAATAGACTGTTCTGTAATATAAAATAACAATGGGAAGTTGGAGTCTGATGGCTAGAGAAAGGGAGGGGAAACCTCAAAAGGAAGAGGAAGACAAAGGGAAAACATGTCTCAGAGAAAACATTAAGTTGGGCCTGACAGATGTGAGAGAGAGGCTGGGGAAAAACCAGTGGAGTTTTAGAAGTTGCAGTCCTTGCCCTGCACTATGGTGTAACCCCTATTGGGAGCCCCTCGTTTCAGTAAAGGTGTGCTGCATCCCTCACCTTCGTATGCATCAGTGGTGCTTTGGGGAAGAAAGGATTCAGGCAGTATTCAGGGTGGGGTGGCAGAGACAGACACTTTCAGCAGTCCAGGCCAGAGTGGAGATGAAGAATTCAATGTGCTAACTAAAAACTGTCACTAGCCACCATAGTCACTGACCTTCAACATCCCCTGAAAGGAGTTCAGGGCAGAGATCAGGAATGAGGCACTCTGTGCTCTGGGAAAAACTGGCAGAACAGGCCTTCAGATAGTTATTTTCAGGAGCAGATTCTACGAGCCCAAATTCTTGCATCTTCTCACATCTAGAAAAGCACTTAAATCATTAACGGAGACATCTGCTCCTTGTGACCAGCAGCAACCTTCTGCCAAAATGTGTGCTGAATTGCACGTATGCCCCCCTTACCAAAATTACACATATATTCACCTCTCCCCTTACCTCTTCAGAGTAGTTCCTCAGAACTATCTCAGAGGCTGTCTCCTGGGCTATAGTCCTCATTTCACCCCAAATAAATCTTAACTCACGACTCTCATGTTTTGCTTTTTTTTTTAAAGTCGACAAATGCCAGCAGGAAATTAAAGCAATGGAGGCCAGGGGAAGGATAAGACCTCCAAGTATCCTTGGGCTTAGTAGAGAACACTAGGCTTCCCAATATACTTGGGATAGGATCTTAGATATTTTGAAGATTATTTGAATATTAAAGAAGAGGGTAAATTTTTGAGGAGCCTACT
Source organism: Pseudorca crassidens (assembly GCF_039906515.1). Classification (NCBI taxonomy): domain Eukaryota; kingdom Metazoa; phylum Chordata; class Mammalia; order Artiodactyla; family Delphinidae; genus Pseudorca; species Pseudorca crassidens. The sequence continues at coordinate 96,382,422 of NC_090304.1, forward strand.
AAGGGTGCCCAGGCAGATATCTAACTAGAGCGTTCAAGTAAACAAATTAGTAGGGCCTGGGCTAGGAGGGTGAGCTATTTCCGGCATGTGACCTCCTTTTCTCACTGACAATGAGGTAATCTCCTGAGGATGCTGAGAAAACGTGATAGAGCTTGAGGAAACAGTTTGGAAATAGCACTTTGGGAATCCCCTATCACAATCTGTTTCCCCTTGAACTACTTGTGAGCAGGCACGTCTTAAACATTTTTTGTATCCTCATTTGTACAAATACAAATCCTCATTTGCATTTGTAGCAGGCTCAATAAACGATGGAATAAATGGATGAATGGAGGAGGACGAACGACTGAGTCTGAGGCTGCGGAGGCGGTGCAATCTTAGAGCCCAGCTCAGAGGCAGTGACCGCCAACCCGCACCTAAACAAATCAAGGCTGGAGGCCAAGTGAAAAGAACAGCGCCCACATTATCCCAGTCCAAAGTCCTGCTCCTTTAGGGGGCGGGGCTAGGGGGGCAAGTTCACCTCTGCCCTTCAATTGACCAATCCTCGCCTCAAGGGGGCGGGGATTTCAATCTGTTCCCCCCCACCCCTTAAAGTACTAAATATGTTTGGGCGCCGTTCAAACGGACCAATGAGTGCTCGATGTTTCCTGCGCTTGGGCCTCACCGATTGGTCAGAGTTCGTCGTCCCTCCCTGCTTGTTACGCCTTTTGCCCCACCCGGTAGCACACAAGATGGCGGCGCCCAGCGGAGTAGAGGCCGCGCCTGGGGTTTGCTGAGGCTCGTTCCCTTCCCCGCTGCTCCCTTGGGCGCGAAGCGCCGCGAGCCCAGAGGACGGGGGCCGGGCGGGGACAGAGGCACCTGCGTAGCTGGACCGCGAGCCCGCGCCCAGCCTGCGCCGACCCCACCCGGCCCCGGCCTGGCCCGATCCCTTCCGTTCCCGGTCTTCTCTCGGTCTGACCCATTGCCTGGTCGTGGTATGCCACCACCAGGCCTCCAAAGCTGAGGTTTCTCCTCCAGCCCGGGATCACCTCCACTTTAGAGATGTTTGGGCTATTTCCTCCCAAAGAGCCCGCCTTTGGGGCTCCCGGACCGGCATCTGGCCCCCTTTCCCTCCGTTGAGACTCCACTTCCTTCTAACCCACTTCTTCCTCAGATTCTCCCTGTATTGGAGACTGCTCACTTCCCTTCCAAATTAATCCCCGACCTCCTCCTTCCCCCAAATATTGACAGCCCTGACACCCCCCTCAACCGGGAGCCAGACTTCCTTTTGGACTAACCCCCATAGCCCTATCATGGAGGCTGTGTACCTGGTAGTGAATGGGGTGGGCCTGTTGCTGGATGTGCTGACCTTGGTGTTGGACCTCAACTTCCTGCTGGTGTCCTCCCTCCTGGCTTCCCTGGCCTGGCTCCTGGCCTTCATCTACAACCTGCCACATACGGTACTGACTAGTCTTCTGCACTTGGGCCGTGGAGTCTTGCTGTCACTGCTGGCCTTCATCGAAGCCGTGGTTCCCTTCACCTTTGGGGGCTTTCAGGCCTTGTGTACCGTACTATACAGCTGCTGTTCTGGCCTGGAGAGCTTAAAGCTCCTGGGGCACCTGGCCTCCCACGGGGCGCTTAGGAGCCGGGAGATCCTGCACCGGGGTGTCCTCAATATGGTCTCCAATGGCCATGCTTTGCTGCGCCAGGTCTGTGACATCTGTGCCATCACCATGAGCCTGGTGGCCTATGTGATCAATAGCCTGGTCAACATCTGCCTCATTGGCACTCAGAACCTCTTCTCCCTGGTGCTGGCCCTGTGGGATGCAGTGATGGGACCGCTGTGGAGGATGACGGATGTAGTGGCTGCTTTCCTAGCCCACATTTCCAGCAGTGCTGTGGCCATGTCCATCCTCCTCTGGACCCCCTGCCAACTGGTACTGGAGCTCTTGGCCTCCGCTGCCCGCCTCCTGGCCAGCTTTGTGCTTGTCAATGTCACTGGCCTGGTGCTGCTGGCTTGCGTGCTGGCAGTGACAGTGACTCTGTTGCACCCGGACCTCACCCTGAGGCTGGCCACCCAGGCGCTCAGTCAGCTCCATGCCCGGCCATCCTACCACCGGCTCAGAGAGGATGTTGTGCGGCTCTCTCGCTTAGCACTGGGCTTGGAGACCTGGCGCCGAGTCTGGAGCCGTAGCCTGCAGCTGGCGAGCTGGCCTAACCGGGGAGGGGCCCCTGGGGCCCCCCAGGGTGGCCCTAGGAGGGTGCCCTCAGCCAGGACCTGGCGACAGGACGCTCTTCCTGAAGCTGGGCCCAGATCAGAGGCAGAAGAAGAGGAGGTCAGGATGGCCAGAGTGACAGCTGCCCGGGGCCGGGAGAGGCTCAATGTGGAGGAGCCTGTAACTGGGCAAGACCCATGGAAATTGCTGAAGGAGCAAGAGGAGCGGAAGAAGTGCGTCATCTGCCAGGACCAGAGCAAGACGGTGCTGCTTCTGCCTTGTCGGCACCTGTGCCTCTGCCAGGCCTGCACTGAGATCCTGATGCGCCACCCTGTCTACCACCGCAACTGCCCACTGTGCCGCCGGGGCATCCTGCAGACCCTCAACGTCTACCTCTGAAGACTCCCTCCCCGCCTGCCCATCCCTCCATGCTCCACACAGCCACCTGCGCTAGGACAGCATTCCCACCTGATCTCTGGGTCCCAGCCTGAAGCCCCTCCTGCCGCTATGGCCGTCCTGCCGAGCCTCGGAGCCATACGTCCAGGACATGGAGATGGGAAACTCTGGAAGACGGTGGCTTGGCTGGGGGCAGGGTAACAGCTTATCCTTACCCAGTGGGTCCCAGTGATGCCGAGGGTGGTGAGTGTGTCACTCTGCGAGGCCCTGAGACTGTTCTCTGTGGACTCCCCTCCACCTTGCCAGGGCCCACCCAGATACCCGCGTGTGGGGCTCCCCCTCTCCGCTTCTGGTTGTTCGGTTGGGGATTTGCAGGTTCTCTCCCTGCTCCCTTCCCACTTCCTCCCCCGCTTCTGCAGCCACACACATCAGTGTCATTTGGGTGTTGTGGCAACTCAAGGGCCTTGGAATGATCTTGAACATTTGCTTTCAGCTGGAGCCCCTGTGCTCTGGCAGGCTTTGGGGGTAGTATCTCTCAGGTGCCCTTAGAGCTCCTTCTACCAGTCATGATCTTACGAGGCTCCCTTGTGACCTGACCCAACAGCTGGGATGAGAATTAACCCCCAGGTGTGTGTGTGTTTGCACCTGGCTTTGGGACCATGTGCCCTCTGACACCCCAGCACCACTGGGAACTGCAGGGGGGATAGCCAGATTTCTACTCCTATCCCTTTCACTCCCCACATCGCAGAGTGAGAAGGCATTCCCCTTCTGTTCCTCTCTCCCTGGCATCGGGGAGGGCAGACTGTGCACATTTCACTAGGGTCCAAATACAGAAGGGGCCAGGGCTGAGAGGCATGCAGGTCCCTGAGGTGTCTGTCTGGCCCAGGATCCAATGAATGAAGTTCTGTTACAGCTCTGACGGCCTCTGTGTGCATCCTTGCAAGGGCGAGCCGTCGGTTAGGGTGACGGATGCTGCAGCAGTGTCCTTCGGTCCTGCCGGAGTCACAAGTGTGGTTGGTGGGGGACCTGGCAGAGAGATAAGATAGGGTGCCTTGGGGAGAGCCCCTGCCAGGTGTGGCTGGCTTTGCTTTCACCCTGTCTGATTTGTGCCCTCTCACGTGCACAGCTTTTGGAAAGCTCTCCTTATCTTTTCTATCTTTCCAGAATTAGCCCTAGGAGAGAGGAGTGTGAACTTGCTCACCCTTTGGGTCAGCCCTCCCAGCTTTTCCTCTGGTGCCACTCTTCCCAGGAGGGAACTTGGGGTTCCTACTGCCTGGAGTCCAACCTGCCCTCAGATCCCTGGAGGAGTTGGTGCTTGTCGTTGTGACTCTTGGCATAGAATGGCGCTGTGATGGGCTGGAGTATGGCTGTGGGGCCTCCTGGTGGACAGCTGGGAGGCCTGTCTCTAGCTCACTGGGTCCAGTCGCCATTGGTCATATCCATCCTCACATGACCTGCAAGAGAGGGGGGGACACTACCCCATAATTGTATGTTAAATCTAGGAGCGTGATGCCAGGGACAGCCTTCTGGAAGGGGGTGGGGGAGGGGAAAGCGGTAGATGGGAAGAAACTCCGAGGAGAGGCCCCTCCACTTTCTCTTGGGTTGAGAGCCTGAGCTGATGTGGGCGGGCCAGCCCGGGTTTGTTAGTCTTCGGGTCGGGGGTGGGGCAAGGAGAGGAGCCTTGGAGGGGCTTTGCGGCTAGCCTCAGACTGAGTGGTGTGGCCCGGTTCAGTGAGTGACTGTTCCCCACATGCACCTTGGAGTTGGGAGGCCTGAGGAAGGGCTCTTTTTTCCCCTTCCCCCAACCCTGGAGAGGGAGCTGAGCAAGGGGAGGCTTGGTTCCTTCCAGTCTCTCTTTAATGTGAGGATAAACATTTTATGAGAGAAGATAAACTTCCTGAGCTGGGAGCAAATAACCCCTTTTCCTCCACCCCCATCTGGAGTCCCACTGGCGGAGCTCAATAGCCTTCCTCCCCCTAACCACCTTAGCAGTCAGGAGCTCAGCTACCTAGGGTCATTGCTGCATCCTGGAACTGGGCTGCCCTCTCGTGGCCATCTCCAAGATGACATCTCTAGACACCCAGGGACACTCCACTCCCCTGGCATGGGGGACAGAGAAGCTTTCCAGTCATCTAGGGACCAGGCAAGTAGCCAGAGCAGCCATGAATGAAAATCCTGGCTTCCTTTCTGTTGGTCAGGGCAGGGATGTGTGTGGTGAAGTCCCACCCAGTTCATATGACATCTCTGAGTTAGAAAAAGGGCTCCTCCTTCTGGGTGGCCAAAGTCTGACACCAGGACACCCTCCTCAGCAGGGGCTCCCGTTCACAACCTCCACCGCTTACCCAGCAGGTCTGTGGAGCGGCCTGTCCTTCACCTGGGCCTGCTTCCTGTATCTCCTGGCCCATAGCTCCATCCAGCCCAAGAGCCCTCCCTTCTGCCTGAGCACCCTCCCCACCCACCGTCCTCCCTCTTCTCCCCATTCTCAGAATCAGGGCATCCCCACCAGTAAAGAAGAAAGGCTGAAGCCAGTAAGAGGGTTTTTGTTGTTGTTGTTTTAAGATTTATTGAATGATCTCTGAGAAAAGGGCCCAGGAGCAGGAGGGATGAGGGAAGACCCAGAGAAGCAGAGGACTGGGAAGGGAGCACCCCACCTTGGGGTCCTGGGCCAGAGCAACTGCGGGGACTCACACCTGCCAGCACACCGCCAGCACGCTGCCTGCCAGCACTCCTTTGGTCTAGGGCAGAAATCCAGCCACTGCCCCGTGCTGCCAGCCCTGATCTCAGCCTCTGTCCCCATCCCCTGCCTGCAGCAGAACGGAGAGGCCCCCACCCCACCTCTGCGGTCATTCACAACATTCCAGGGGGGCCAGCCCTCCTGGATGACGTGGCTGTCAGTGTCATGCCCTCCTGCCCTTCGAGTGAGACAGCGTGCGCTCACTTTCCAGTGGGCATCAAGCGAAGACTGGGGAGTTGTGCCAGTCAGAATACACTAGAAATCCAGAGAAGGTGCTGTCTGTCTTGATGCTGGCGTAGATGCCAATATAGTCACCCACGCCCACCTGTACCCACACCTGGTCTTTGGGCTCCAGCCTCACCATGGTGCCCCCGGAGAGCGAGGCTGGCTTGGGCCACCCCCCGAAGAACTGGAAGAAAGAGGCGATGGACTCTCCATTCTTGACCAGATCGAACTGCAGGCTAGCCCGGTAGACGGTGGCGTGGACGGCGAAGTAGTAGACCCCGGGCACGTGGCAGGTGAACTTGCCGGTGACGGCGTCGTAATGTCCCTGCTCATTCACCAGCACGCGGTCGAAGGGTAGGGGCGCGTCCGACGGCGGGGGCACCCGGCTCTCTGAGCGCTTGGCACTGAAGGCGGAGCGCGGAGGCACCGAGCACTCGCCTGCCGGCCCGGCCGCCCCCACGGGGCCTGCTTCTCCTCGCGGCCCGGGCTCCCCACGCGGCCCCGGGAGGCCTGCAGGGGTGGGGGTGGGGGGAAAGCGGAGCAGTTAGGGCGCGCCCGCCGCGGGCCTCCAGCATCCTCCCTCAGCCTCCCACCTGCCCCTTCCCGGGCGGGGCCGCCCTGCGCCCCAGGACCCGCTCCACGCTTCCTGCAGGCCTTGGGGCAGATCTGAGTGTCCCAGGGGTTCTGGCTCCCGCAGCTGAGTCCCTCTCTCCCGGCTCCGGCCGGGTCGGACGGGGACGGGAGCGGCGACCCCTAGCGGCAACCCCGAGCCCCGGGCCCCTGGGAGCAGGAGAGGGGCCGCACTCTTACCAGCCTCCCAGCGGAGGCGCTTCTTACCCGGCCTCCCGCCCTCGCCTTTCTCTCCCGGAGCGCCGGGCGCGCCGTCGCGGCCGTCGCGGCCGTCGCGGCCGGGCAGACCCTGGCTGCCATGGTGGCCCGGCGTGCCGGGGAGGCCGGGGTGCCCCGGGCACAGGCTGGGGATCTTGTTGTCGTCCAGCGGGGGCGAGCCGGCCGCCAAGCCCAGGAGCAGCAGAGCGAGGAGCGGCCTCATGGCGCTGGCACGCGGAGCCCGGACGCCGCGGGCCTCTGGTCGTCTGTGGGCTGGGCAGGACAGGAGTCGGGACCCAGAATCCTGGGACCTGCCTCGGTCCCCGCCCCGGCGCAGGCGGCTCGGTCCCCACCCCACTGCCATGTCCCTGAGTGAGGCTGAGTGGCCTCGAGGGGACGAAGAATGGGGCGCCCCTAGACCCAAGAACCCCGAGAGCACTGCGCAGGGGGAAGGAGAGGCCGGCCCTCTCCCCACCACCACCCCGGGCCGGCGCCCAGTCTTTCCCACAGTCCCCTCCCCCATCCCCATTTCCCCGCCCCACCCCTTCGCGACCAGACTCACCCCCCTCCCGCCTCCCGGGGCTGCTCGCTCTCTCTGTGGCCTCCTTCGGGTCTCTCGCTACTCCGGACCCTCCAGTTGACTCCTGCTTGCTACCTTCCTTCCCTGCGCTTCTCTCTAGCCAGGCGCCCCCTGCCCTAGGCGTCCCCCTGGTCCCGGTTCGTTCCTTGCCGGCTCTGCTCTGCTCCTCCCAGACTCCAAGAGGAAACCAGTTGTTCAGGGGCCAAGAGCCCGGGCCGGGAAATAGCAGGGAAATAACTCGTGGTGTCGCCCGGCGGCCGGCCAAAGTTTGGTGGAGAAAGGAGGGAGAGATTTGAGGCGGGCGCAGAGGCAGAACCATGAGAAACAGACGCTCAGGGCATCTACAGCTCCAAGGAGCTGGAAGGAGAGATGGTGCCACGACGGAGATCAAAGACAACACTCTAGTCCAGGAGAAATAGAAGCTGAGAACCGAGGGTGGACGGTTCTAGAAGCAGTAGACAACTGGATCCCCAGGGCTCAGAATAGGGGCTGCCACATGACTAGGCACTGGATACATTTTTTTTTGGAATAAATGAAAAAGTGAGAAAGAGGGTGGTAGAGAGCCTGAAAAAGCAGATGGAGATGAGGAAGGTAGAAGGTGGGAAATTGGGGTCAGAGGCTTGGGTGGGAAGCAATCTAGATGATCACTGGTACAGTGTGGAGTCAGGCCAGCTGTTTGCAGCAGCTGGGGCAAATAAAAGGATAGGGAAGGATCTGGCAGGGTGGGAGGGTCCCGTTAGCCCCGCTGAGGACTCCTCTTCCCCTCCCTGGGAGGACCCAGAGGGGATGGGCAGAGTCCCATGCTGGTCCCCTTCCTTTGCTCCCCTGCCTGCCCACCCTGGTAGGCAAAGGAGGCTGGGCAGCAGAGGGCAGGGGCCCGCCTCAGGGTCAGGGCTGGGCACAAGCCTCCAAGCCAGCTGCCTCAGGCAGCCTGTTGCAGTTAAAGGGCCAGGGGGTGCCCAGTAGTGCCAGGCCAGACTGGCACTGGCGCTCTGCCTCCTGGCAGACAGAGCGGCAAGGGGGAAGGACACTGCCTAGCGGGGTGCAGTGGGGCACAAGTAGCCCACAAAGGAGCCTCCGGAAATTCTGGTAGCAGGGCAGGCTTGTCAGGCTCTGTGGAAGGAGGAGACCAGCCCTCAGGCACCCTGCTCCCCCAGTTCCCTCCCCTCCCTGGGGGTTCCTCCTTATCTCTCCCTGGAGCACCTTGTAACCTCTGAGGACCTCCACCACCTCCTCCTGGGTGGCCATGCCCACCCAGATGTTAGGGAAAGCCGTGGTGTTGTAGCTCAGACCGATGCACATCTCCACCTGGACAGGTTCACAGGCCAGCTCTGCAGGGGTGGGAGGGGAGGGTCACTCTGGGGAATACTCACTGGCTGTGTGAGCTGGGACAAGTCACCTAAGCGCTCCCTATGGGTCAGACGGGGAGAATCAAAGGAGATAACACAGAGAGATGCTTTATCCATGTCGAGGATTCCTGTTTTCCTTGAGAGCCTACTCCAAGCATCATTCGCCAGCCCTGGGCATCATGCAGGCACGTCTATGATCTCAGGGAGCTAGGGGCACCAGCATTGGCAGGACCAGGGCATCTGGAAGGAGCTCCGCCGCTCTCCCCCCATCTCCGAGGTGGGCCCTGGAGAGGGCCTCTCTGTGTGACAAAGCTGGATGGGCTCTTGAAGCCTCAACCATCAACTCCCAGATTCCCATTTCCCTCGGGGGTGACACTAAGTACCCTTGCCACTCCTGGGGGAGAATCCCTCCAGTATTTGGTGGAGTGGTCCAGAGTCAGGCTAGTGGGCCCCCCACCCCATCAGGGAAGATAGGGATGGCTGTTATGACATGTGCCAGTGGGTTTCTAGGGATGGGCACCCAGCCCGCTCAGGCCTGCCAGCCCCCCTTGCGGTGCCCTGGGGCAGGCTCCTCACCTGGGGGTGGGAGCAAGGGGATGCTGCAGTTGTCATCGCTGCTCTCTGTGCAGTCTCTCCACATGCCACACATCCACTGCAGATTCTTACACCCTCCATCCCGGCAGGAGAACTCTCCGGGCCCACAGGGGTCTGCAGGCACAGGGGGCATGGCAGTGCCCTGGGACATGCAGGTACCCCCACTGCCTTCACAGTGCCCTGACCAGGGTCCAGAGCCCTTCCCTGTTCTCCTGGAGGTGCCTCCACTGCCCACACTCACTCTCCCAGGGCCACCTACTCTCTGTGGCATTGAGGGCCCGGTAGGTGGCCGAGAAGCCCCCGATGCTGATGCCATGGTCGGTCCTAAAGAGCACAGCCAGCTGGTGGTGCGAGGAGATGAGGCGCGGAGGCGGCTCTGCTCCACAGAACCTGCCCAAAGCAGACAGCAGTCCTGGCACGGGGCCCCCCCGCAGACGCGGCACGGAGCTGGGTGCTCTGGGCGACGCCAGAGGGGATGGGAGGCATAGTCACTGACTCATGGGACTGGTGAGGAAGACACACATGTTCAGGAGACAAAGTACTAAACAAACGAAACAAACTGCTTGAACTGGAGCCCCTTCGACCTGGGGAGAATCAGTGAGGGTTCTGGGGGAAGCTATAAATAGACCGGGCAGGTGGGAGAGCTGGGACGGGGAGAGCCTCCTGGAGGAGGTGATGTAAGGAGCAAAGGTGAGAGGGACAGGTACGAAGGTGAGGAAGGACGAGCCTTTTTCAGGGTGACAGTGCGGGACCTCCAGCTTGGCGCAGAACAAGACAATGAAGCTAGTGCGTGTGTGGGCCGGTTTGTAGGAAGCCTTGACCTCGGACTCTGGAGGATGGGGTTTATCCTCAGCTCCTCCCCGCTGGCTCCGCCAGTACCTGCCCAGGAGGCTGAGGGCCCCTGAGTTGCGGGTCTCATACACTTCCACGTAGTCAAACTTGCACTCGTCCTGAGCTTCCAGGCTGAAGTTGTGGAACAGCAGTTCGACGCCATGTCCAGCGGGCACCGAGATGTGCCAGGTGCAAAGCTGGGGGAGGCACAGGTGGAGTAATTTATGGGTTCCTTCTTCTGTCCCAATCGGGGCCTCCAGGCTTGAGCTCCAGATGGGCTTCCCCCTGCTGCAGGCCGGGTAGGGAGTGGGTGGGCCCTGCCCACACTGCTCGCATCATCGGTGGTGGCGGAAGGGCCTTTAACTTATCTGGTCTCAGAGATAAGCTTACCCAGCACGGGAACAGGGATACCTAGTAAGCACTTAATACTGTTCTCTTCCTGCCTGCTTGATCTCTGACCTTCCCAAGTACAAGGCAGCATCTGCCATGCTGTTCTCAATCGCACTAACCCGGATGCTCAGGTGTGCCCACGTGGGCTGCACCACCCTCCCTATGGAGCGCTGGCTTACCTGTTGGTGAGGGTACTGCTGCAGGTAGCTGGGAGCAGAGAAAGTGCCCTGGAGCCCAGTCAGGTTCCCCCCACACCCTGTAGAGAGGAGGAGGAGCTCATGAGTTTGCCAGGGTCTGTGCCTTCGCCCGGTAGGGCCAGCAGGGATGGCAGCGAAGAGTTTTGGCTGTGCCCGTGGGGAGGCAAGTTCTGGGCCAGAAGAATGACCAGGCAGGTTTGGAGCTGGGCCAGGCCTGGGGAGGCCAGCCTGAACCTGGATCAGATGCCTGAGGACAGTACCCGCCCTGAGGCTGGCCGGGCCCTTACCCGAGAACTTGGCGCTGCAGTTGGCCTCGTCACTGCCATCAGCGCAACTGGCAAAGCCGTCGCACACCGAGTCGGGTAGCAGGCAGACGAGCTGGTCGCAGGGGAACTCATCGTGGGCACAGCTCCCTGGGGGCGGGCATCTGGATTCAGAACCCCCTAGAATCTCTACCCCTTTTGCAGGGCTGGGAGTGGCTGGAGGGGGGGAAGCGGACAGTTGACAGGTAGCTGGGGACCTGGCGGGAAAACACTCACCATGACCGGGGGCCACGGCCTGGTACCAGGCATGGAAGCCAGATCCTTCCACGCTGCTGTCGGAGACGAAGGCCACGCGGAGGTGGCTGGCATTGGTGTTGAGTGTCGGGGGAGGCACCCTCCCACACACTCTGCAAGAAGCCAGATTGGGAGTGACGGAGGATCAGAGCTCAGGGCCAGCCAGAGTGGAGCCTGCCTGGGCCCTGCGGTCCTCTTCCCTCAAGCCCCGTCCTGGGGACGATGTGTCCAAAAGGTTCCTTTCATTTCCAGCAGAGCTCTGACCTCCCTAGCTCCTGCACGTCCATTCTTGAGGCATTTATCCATGGGAAAGATATGTGGGAGCTCCAGTTTCCAGATTTGGAAACCAAGGTCAGAGAGGGGAAGTGACCTTCCCAAGGTCATATAGCAAGATGGTGGCAGAGCTGGGCCCAGAGGCCAAGCCTCTCCGTTTCCTCCCAGTCAAGAATTTCCCACTGCAGTTCCCTGGTTCTGCCCTCCAGACAGTGGTTCAGGAGGGGGGTGGGATCTCCTGGGGGCAGAGGGACCCACCTGAGGAGGGGGCCTTCAGGCTCGGGGGAGATTTCCAAGCGATCAAAAAGACAGGAGGCCACACTCTCCACGCTGAGAGCTTCGATCTTGAGCTGTATTGCATGGTCTGTGGCCACTTGGATATGCCACACGCAGTGGGCGTTGGGTGGGTAAGGGTCTGGGTAGTCAGGGCTGCTGAAGAAGCCCCTTGGGCCAGGAAGGAGGCCCCCACAGGCTGCAGGGACGGAGGTTAGAGTTCAGAGGTCAAAAGGAGAGAGACTTGTTTTTATAAGATGCCTCTTCCTGGCCTCCCCTCCCCCCTGCCATCTTGGGCCCTTCTCCGGAAGATCTGCCCCGTAGTACTCACTCGACTGGGATGCGGGGCTCACGCCTGCCTCCGGTTGCCCTTTAGGGGTCCCAGTTGCCTGAGAGGTGGTGGGGATGGGAGTGGGGGTGGAGCCAATGGTGGTGAGGCCTTGGGAAGGCAGTGGATGATGGGAGGGCCCGGACTCGGCTGTAGCCTGCAATTCTGGAGGCGGGAAGACGGGGGAGTGGGATTCAGAGGTGCTGGATCTCTTGCAGGGCATGGGAGACTCATGGAGGCCTTGGGAACTTACGGGCCAGGATGATGGCCACCAGCAGCCCCAGCAGCAACAGCAGCAGGCTGGCCAGCAGGAGGACACACAGCCAGGAGAAGTGGCAGTCAGGCTGCAGCCCTCGGGGACGCCGACCTGCGGGCAGGCGGGGTGGGCTTTTGAGACCCCTTTCGCTTGGGCATCTCTCACACAGCCCTTAGCCGCTGGGCCTTTCTGTCCTACCCAGCTCACCCCGTGAGATGGTTACCATGCCAGGGAGCTCGGGTGCTGCAGCTGGCGTCCTCCTGGAGGCTGGGTAGGGGGCAAGGTGGCCCTGATTCAGGCTCAAAAGCAGGATTGCAGAATTCAGTCTGAAGGGAGAGACTTGAGGGCTGAGGGCCGGTGGCAGCACTGCCTGGCAGGTGTGTTCACTGGGCACTGCCAGCCCTAGGTGGGCATCTGGGTCTTGCGGGAGTGGTCCTGTATGACCCTTACCTTGCTCAGCTCTGTCGCCTCCACGCAGAGGATGATGTCTGAGCAGTCCTTCATGGCTCTAGGCTCTGCATGGCTTTCTCGAGTCCCTGCGACAGCCCAAGACCCCAGAGGGCCCGCTCCCTGCCCCGAGGCCGCCTCTCAAAGGGGCAGCCTCTGCTCCGCTCCCTGAGGACGAGGGCTGCCAGGCTAGACCAGCTCTCCCGCTGCCCTGGACAGACTGGTTCCAGGCTGGTTCTGGCTACTGGCTATTCTGTCTCTGTGTGGGGGAAGGGACAGCAGGCAGAAGGAATTCGCAGCGGCATGAAATGGTCCCTTAATCCAACTCAGCTGAGGATGCCGAGGTCGAGACCCTGGCACAGAGCAGCGGTCCTTAAAGGCGCAGGCTGAGAACACCCCGTGGAGGAAGCTCGGTGCTCCGTCGGGGGTGTGACCAGGGAGCTGGCCACCCCGTCTCCTAACCTCACTGAGGTGCTGAGTGAGTGTCTGAGGGGTGCTGGGAAGGAAGGGAGACAGCGGGGCAGTTTTACAGGCACGAGGGAGCCTTCGAAGCCAGGTGTGACGGTTTGGCAGCTTCAAGGCCTGTGAGTCCTCAAGGTCCTGGACAGACCAGCAGCCCATCGCTCCTGGCCATCAGGGCGACCGAGGCATTAGCCAAGCTGGGTCTTTGGAAGTTCCCCTAAAGCACCTGGGTGCCTGGGACAAGGAGATAAGTCTTTCTGGGCTGCTTGTGTCTGTGCTGATGTGAGTCGGGGAGCTTGAGGGGTTGGCTGCCTCAGCCCGTAGGAGAAAGGGCAGTGGAGGAGGTGAAGCTGCCCAAGGCCTTGGACGGGTCGGTCAGGGCTGGCCTTTCAGATGGGCTGTGGAATCCGGCAGGTGGTACCATCTGCTGTTGCAGGATAGAAAGCCTGCCCTCTGCAAACTACATCACTCCGTGACTCTCTTTCTCCACGAGCGAAGTTCTCTCGGAAAATCCCAGCCTGGCGCAGCTGTCCTCGGGGAGAAGGGAAAGGGCTTGTTAATCTGTTTTGTGTTAGCTGTGCTCACGCTGAGTTGGGTAGGGCAGGAGGTGGGGAGGCAGCATAATATTTCTGGCTACTGTTTGTAGAATGTCTGTTACGTATTAGGCCCTGGGCCAGAGGTCCTACGTGCAGTTTCTCTCCTTGAATCACTCTGTGAGGTAGCATAACCATTTTACAAATGATGGCCGAAGGCTCCGAGAGGTTAAGTAACTTTCCCAAGGTCACATCAGCTTCCCCAAGATACAGAGACAAGAGTTGAACCCAGGGCTGGGTAAATCCGAAGCGCATGTTTTCTCTGACACATGTCTTTTTTTTTTTTTTTTTTTAATATTTATTTATTTATTTTTGGCTGCGTTGGGTCTTCGTTGCTGCTCACAGGCTTTCTCTAGTTGCAGTGCGCAGGATTCTCATTGCGGTGGCTTCTCTGTTGCAGAGCACGGGTTTTAGGCGTGCAGGCTTCAGTAGTTGTGGCACTCAGGCTCAGTAGTTGTGGCTCACGGGCTCTAGAGCACAGGCTCAGTAGTTGTGGCGCATGGGCTTAGTTGCACCACGGCATGTGGGATCTTCCCGGACCAGGGCTCGAACCCATGTCCCTTGCATTGGCAGGCGGATTTTTAACCACTGCTCCACCAGGGAAGCCCCGCACATCTTTCACTCTACACTGGCCTAAGGCAGGCTGGTGACAGAGGGGAACTAAGTGAAGAACCCAGTGGGGAGAGAAGAAACAAAGGAGACAGATTCTGCGATCCCCGATCCCCCGCGGCAGCTCTCTTCACACTCAGGAGATCCCCCTCAACACCCAGCTCCTCTCCTTTCAACCCCTAGAGGGCCCGGGGCTGCTTTTGTCTAGCGGACAAGCCTTTCCTTGGTCCTAAGATGTGAACTGCTTTTAGAGGGTTTGAGAGGTCAAAAGTATTTCTATAATAACACGTAGGTGTTATTTGTCCTTCTCCCTTTCTTTCCTTCCTCTTGAGTGAACAGCGTGGTTTCCAGAGGCTGCATGATGTGAAGGAGGTGAGAATCCAGTTAATGAGATTTGCAAAAATGTAAAACAAAGTTATCCTTCTTACTAAGTTCTTTTTGTTTTGGAAAATGTAGTTTTAAAAAAAATGGGGGCTTCCCTGGTGGCGCAGTGGTTGAGAGTCCGCCTGCTGATGCAGGGGACATGGGTTTGTGCCCCTGTCCGGGAGGATCCCACATGCCGCTGAGCGGCTGGGCCTGTGAGCCATGGCCGCTGAGCCTGCGCATCCGGAGCCTGTGCTCCGCAACGGGAGAGGCCACAACAGTGAGAGGTCCGCGTACCGGGGGGAAAAAAAAAAAAAAGGGACTTCCCTGGTGGTCCAGTGGTTAAGATTCCATGCTTCCACTGCAGAGAGCACTGGTTCGATCCCTGGTTGGGGAACTAAGATCTCACAAGCCAAGCCATGTGGCACGGCCTAAAAAAAAATTTTTTTGTTAAATGTTATTTATATTAGCATGTAAAAGGTTTGCTGTTATTTTAAAATTTATTTAAAAATTAATAAGAAAAGGGACTTCCCTGGCGGTCCAGTGGTTAAGAGTCTGTGCTCCCAATGCAGGGGGTGTGGGTTCAATACCTGGTCGGGGAACTAAGATCCCACATGCCGCGTGGTGTGGCCGAATAATAATAAAAAAAAAATTAATAAGAAAATATTTTAATTCCTTTCCATTCTGATTTTAACACGGTAAATGTTAATAGCTATAACAGCCAGGGAGACTTCTTGGAAGAGGTGGGCATTTAACTCTAAAGTTAGAGAGTTGAAAAAGATTTTAATAGGTAGAATTTGGGGGTTGGGTAGGGATTCCAGAAAGGAGGGGGTACTTAGCACTATGGGCCTAAGGAGGCTGGGTTGTAACCCATTTTAAGCAGGGAGTGGCTTGGTCAGATCTGGGTCTCAGAACAGCCCCTGTTTGTGGGAAGGTGGTGGAAAGGAGGCAAGGGGGAGGCTGGGAGGGCCAGAAGCTTCTCTCTGGCTTTGCCATTGCCCATGGCCATCCTCCACGACACCCCTGGCTCTGCTGGCACAGGTGCCCTTGCGACTGGCTGCTTCATGGACGTGTTCCTAGGGGAGAAGGTCAGCCAGGCCAGGGGCCAGGTCAGGGTGGGAGAATGGCACCGGTAAAGGGACAATGAGAGAAATAGAACAGACACCCCTCAGCTCATCAGCTCATTTGACCCTCATAACAGCCCTGGGAGCCAAGGTCAGGGAGGTGTGTTTGTTCCCATTTTCCAGATGTAACTGAGGCACCAGTTACCAGGCTGGGTTTCAGAGCTGGGTCTGTTGGATTCCTGATTCTCAGCTTTTGGTCTTCCTTTCCTTTTCTTCCCTTCCCTTTCCCTTTCCCTTTCCCTTTCCCTTTCCTTTCCTTTCTTTCATTTTATTTTTGGCTGTGTTGGGTCTTTGTTGTTGCATGCAGGCTTTTCTCTGGTTGTGACGAGTGGGGGCTACCCTTCATTGCAGTGCGTGGGCTTCCCATTGTGGTGGCTTCTCTTGCTGTGGAGCATGGGCTCTAGGTGTGTGGGCTTCAGTAGTTGTGGCACACGGGCTCAGTAGTTGTGGCTCGCAGGCTCTAGAGCACAGGCTCAGTAGTTGTGGCGCACGGGCTTAGTTGCTCTGCGGCACGTGGGATCTTCCCGGACCAGGGCTCGAACCCATGTCCCCTGCATTGGCAGGCGGGTTCTTAACCACTGCGCCACCAGGGAAGCCCTCCCTTTTTTTTTTCTTTCCTTTCTTTTACATTTTCCATGTTCTTTCTATAAACCGTGTAGAATAGTGGGGGCGAGAGGTACTGTGGGCAAGGACTCCTGCAGGCTATGTGTGCAGAGGACGCCTGGGCTGTGAAGCCCTGGGAGGTTTCAGGCCTGCGGCCATTGAGCTCCAGGTTGCTTGCTTCATTCTTGGCTGCCTCTTGGGCTTCCTCTTCTTCCTTTGCAGGCCCCGGGGCCTCGGCCTTCTTGCCTCTTCCTTCTCCGGGGGTCTCCCCATCTCCCACACTGCCTGCAGGGACACTGTGTCTCCAGCCCTCCCTTTTCTTGCTGCTGTGGGGACGTTTGCATGGACTTTCCTGCTGACGGCTATGGATAAAACTAACAAGCAAAGGGAAGTTACCTCTTTTCTTGCTCAAGTGATTTCTACACCCCCGGAAGCTCCACTGGGCTTTTGCTTTTGTTCCTGCAAGCTTGGATCCTGGCAACTCGGCCTGGCTGGCTATCTGTGGCTCCCCCCGACCTTTTTTTTTTTTTTTAATTTATTTGTTTTATTTATTTATTTTTGGCTGCATTAGATCTTCATTGCGGTGTGCAGACTTCTCATTGTGGCGGCTTCTCTTGTTGTAGAGCACAGGCTGTAGGCACGCGGGCTTCAGTGGTTGTGGCTCCTGGGCTCTAGCGCGCAGACTCGGTAGTTGTGGCACACGGGCTTAATTGCTCCGCGGCATGTGGGATCTTCCCGGACCAGGGATCGAACCTATGTCTCCTGCATTGGCAGGCGGGTTCTTAACCATCGTGCCACCAGGGAAGCCCTCTGTGGCCCCTTTATAACCAGGAGGGGCAAGGCCAGCTTGAGGTTAGCTATCACCTTCTAGACTCCGGCTCACTAGCTCTCCCTCCTGCTGGCCCTCCAGCTCCAACCCTCCACTCCAGCCAGACCAGCCTCTTCCTTGTCCCTGGCACACTGTACCCACCCTACCTGTCTTTGTCCAGGCCTGTGCTCTGATCTGAATGCTTTCCTTTTGCTGGCTCCCAGGGCCAGCGTTATAGATGTGCATTAGGACTTGACTCCCCGCCACCCTCCCGAGATCCGTCAAATACTCTCTCCTCTCCTTGTTCATTGCCACCCCTACCCTTGACTCTTACCCTCTGGTTCCTGGATCTTTAGTCTCTAGGAGCCCGGATGCCTGCAGCTCCATCCCAGCCAACCCACTGCCGTCTCCAAGGGGCAGGTCACACCGAGTATCAGGAAATCAGAAAAGCTCAGCCCTTGGCTTTGGAATGCCCAACCAGTGGCTCTGCCTCACTAACTCTGTGTGGTTTGGGCGATGCTGTACTTACTTCACATTCCTGAAAAGTCAGAGGCACCCTGAGAGGCCAGGGGAACTCAGCATTTGCTGAGGATCACCCAGCTAAGAGAATCTTAGTGGAGCATTGATGGTGCAGTACTGGAAATAGAGGTGAGGTGGGGGAAATAGACATTCGTTGAGTACCTACTATGTGCTGAACACTCACAACTCTGAGTAGCTCTTGTTATGCTCAGATTACAGAGGTGGAAACTGAGGCTCAGAGAGATTAAGTAATTTGCTTGGACTGGGAACGCTTGGACTCCGCTGTCTCCTGCCTCCTGCACAGGTGCTTGTTTGTGCCCCTAGAACAGTGAAGGACGGGACCCTCAGAGACGTGTGGGCCCAGGTATGCGACAGATAGTGCTGGTTTTGCCCTTGGGTGTGTGCATGTGTAGAATCAGGGAGTTCCCTGGTTACGTTGCTGTTCAGCTCAGTTGATAATAGACACGGGGTTGGGAAATTTGCTGCAGAATGTCCTGCAAAATGCTGTCAATTATTCGACCAAAAGGAAGAGTATTCAGATGGAAAGAGATCTGCGTGGGGAGTCAAGATCCCTGGGTTCCGTCCTGCCCCCGCCACCGATGAGCTGGTGGACTCGCGGCTTCTTTACAGCTCGTGTCCTCACTGGCAAGGTAAGAAGGTGGAGAAGGTGACCCCTACGGAAAGTGGTATGCATTTTCTGAGCACTGATCACTTTAAAACGTATAAACTCTCAACGTGGAATCAGGGAATCAGAGGTGTGCAAGTCCTCTAACGTAGGACTTGTACTTAGGGAAAAAGTGACTTGGAATAACACTTGAGCTGAGACCTTCGAGGTCCTCTAGTCCAATCTCCCTAATTCACAGATGAGACACTAAGGCCCAGAGGGAGGGAGGTTCTTGCTCAAGGTCACACAAGAACAGGTGCAGGGAGAGCTCCACCCCTAGGGAGAGGCCTGTTGGGATGCCAGCAAGGAATGGGGGAAGAAGTCCCAGTTGCTAGGAGGCAAAGCTGATGGGTAAGGAAACACGGGGACAGGTTGTGTTTGGGGATCTGTGCAGCACTAGCACCTGTTGCCATGGGGATGAGAAAGCACCACAAGTACAGAAAGGAGGGCTGGGAGCAAGGGTGGAGGGGGCTGAGCCCCCACCCTCGATGTTAGTTATAGTCTGTCTGTTCCCCAGTGGAAGACAACAAAAGCACACAGGTGGCTTCTACCTCCAGTGAAGAACTAGTCACAGGAGAGGTACAGCACCTTACATTGATTTGAGGCTCAGCCATCCATTTTGCTCTAAGCCTAATGTTTCCATCTTGAAGGTGATCCTGTTCACTTGTGGTTTGGGGGAAATTATTTTTCTTGCATCGGGCCCCTTCCAGGGAAGGCCGGGGAGAAACCTCAGGCTTGAGTCACTCTTATTTTCAATCCTTTCTGGGAAATGCTACCCACCCCCCCGAAAATGGCCGCCTCCAGTCTCAGCCCAGGAGGTGAGTGTGACAGCAGGTGCCGCTGGGAGGGAGAGTGACAAGCAAGGGAAGGAGAGATAGGCCTTGATTTCTCAGTGTGTGGAGCACGGATGGCAGTTAGGAAAATTCCCCATAAAACACTTTAAGCTCAACTGGTGGTGACTTAAGTTTCCCAAGTTCTGGGATTGGTGGCAGAAATGGAAAATCTGAACAAGTCTGAGAGAAAACTCAAGGAGCCAAGTCCCTGGGGACCCCAACGAGGCCATCCCTCCAAGGAGTTAAATCTGGTGATGTCTTGAAAACACCATTTTAGAGAACAACACCTTTAATGTAAAGGCTGCTGTTTCCAGTATTAGTGGGGCAAGTTGAGATCTTTCATTTAATTTATTGAGGACCAAGCCTTGATCACTCCACACCCAGGCATAGCCACTCTGCTCTAAGAGCAAACGTTGCTGTATTCAGTCTCTGCTGGAGAGACCTGTCTTAGCTCGTCACAGGTCTGTACAGGCACCCAAGTGCGTCAACAGAGAACCACCAGAGTGCCCCTACTAGCAGTTAAAAAGCAGACAGTCCATTTAAAGTGATGTCCGTTAGACATGCTGATTTCCTTAGGTGTGAAGCCAGGGTTGTGGTCATGTGGGAGACGCACACTGAGGTATTTAGAAGTGACAGGACACCTTGCCCGTAAATGTTTTGCCCCAAAGAATAAAGTATACATAAACAAATGTGGCAAAATGTTAATGTATCAGTGAATCCAGATAAGGAATATAGTGTTCAAAATGTGTACTAGTGCAGCTTTTTTTTTTTTTTTTTTTTACAGAATTGAGAAGTTTAAGCTAAGAAGTGGGTAGTTAACTTTGTCCAGAACTTGGAATCTACAATCTGATTGCAGCAGTAAACTATCTCCACTGATAGGCTAGGAGCGCTTCCTGGGTTCAGACCTGTCCCAGATCAAGATTCCATCACGTACCAACTTACTTCTCAAAGCTATTATTTATTCTGTACAAGGTTCCACTGTACATCACACATTCTTCTCCTCTTGCTTACACAGTAAACAAGTGTACACCAGCCCTTTGGCTCAGGTTCACAGGTCTTCCCTGGAGAAGGGTGTCAGGCCAGTTAGACTCAGGGTGTCTTTTTCTGATGCTTCCTGGGAACACTGGAAAGTTCTGGGCTCCGAGGGGCACAGGTGGGGCCCAGCCGTGTGGGTGTGCAGAGGGCTCCACGCACAGACCTCCGTGCCTTGGTGCGGAACAGCTGTTTTCTAGGGGGCAGCACAGAGTTTTGCCCAACTACTTAGGGCAGAGTCAAGCCCATGGGAAAGAACCATACAACTGAGGCAAGATGTCCCCAAACACCCAGGCTCCAGCTCCCAGGTTGGACTGTAGACCGATGCCGAGAGGAGCTGGAGCTGGGGGTGGCATGGGCATCCCTGAGAAACTCGGTCCAGAGGGCCTACGTCAGGAGGCTCTGAGAAGGGCGTGTGGGGCAGGAAGGTCGGAGAGGAACAGCAAGTTAAGGAGGAATAAATTAAAGGTGAGAGAAGCTCGAGGGTAAGGGGCTCCTGCTATCCTTCCAACAGCTGGGGAGTAGCCCGGGACTGGGTTAGAGGAGGCTGGCGGGAAGAACTTGATAACACTATCAGAAGAAATCTCCTTTCACCTGCTCTCCTCTTCACCTCACTGCAATGCAAAACAAGCCAGGGGCTACGGGCGCGACCCTGAGGCTCCCCGGCGCTCTGAACATGGCACTGGGGAAAAGGGAAGAGGCTGAGGGATATTTCAGGGAGGGGCAGTCACCCCCTGGTCCCCAAATGCTATAAGGCACAATTCTTGGAGGCAACTAGATTCCATCCAAAACGTTAAAAAAACAAACAAGAAACCTGTCAGAGCCCAGGTCTACTGTGGCTGTGCTTGGGGCCTGGCCAACTCCCACCTAGCACCACTGGGGGCTGGCACGAGAAAAGCTGTATTTTGAAGAATTAAGGAAAAAAAAAGAAAAATGACCAGCACAATGTCCCAGCTGTGAAGAGGTGTGAAAGACGGCATCTCCAGTCTGAAAACTTTAGTTACGGTAAATTAAAAAAAAACAGCTGGGCTCTTAAAAACCAAAAACAGCTTTTTTCAAAGACGTCCCCTCATCTGTCCCCCCGGAGTTAGCAGCGTTAAGAGGGCTCTTGGCTCATGGGTGTTTCTCTTGCTCCTGGGCTGGTGAAGACGGGCAGCGATCCTCCCCAGCAGGCTCCAGGGGTCGCTGTCTCTCCGGGAGGCCGGGGCTGGAGCCGCGGCCAGCGGATGAGGAGCTTCTCCCCACAGACGGCTGTTTAATCACACACAGGAAGAAACCACAAGCTTACAGATGCAAACACGAGAAGCCGAGGGACACTGTGCTGGCTCGGTCTGTGTCCTGCTGGTCTTCCCTGCCAGGCGGGGCTTGGGGGCAGCAGGCTCCCCACCCCAGACGCTGGCCAGGCTGCAGCAACTCCTGCTCGGCAGCTTCACTTTCCTTTAGGTTTTGCTAATTAGTCAGGTGGGTTTTTATTTTTTTTTTGCCTTTTTTGGTCTTTTTAAAAAAACTTAGGGTGTAGGGCCACCACGGGGAAGGATGAGATGTAGCTCGTCGTTGCTACATGCGGGAGGGTGGACTGGCCAACTCGTAGAAGAGCAAGTAGGCGTCGCTGGTGCGCACTTGGCCGGAGGACATGGGGGAGACGCTGTGGAGAGAAGACAGGTCAGCCTGGCGGCCGCGAGGCCCCATGACGCGACAGAGCGGCTGGGGGAGCGTGAGGGCCCGTCTCTGATCTACTGGACACCCGAGGCCACCCTCTTCTGGAGGGTCTTCGAATGCACAGCACCCCTTTTGGCCCTGACCTTTTCCGGGTGAGGTACAGGTGCCTGACGGCCGGGAGCCGCGCCCGAGGCCTGTCTCACCTGGAGTCATTGAACGTGTGCCATTCTCCCGTCACCGGGCTCCGGCAGTAGGCTGTGTAATGGCCGCC
Source organism: Pseudorca crassidens (assembly GCF_039906515.1). NCBI lineage: Eukaryota > Metazoa > Chordata > Mammalia > Artiodactyla > Delphinidae > Pseudorca > Pseudorca crassidens. Next base: position 96,404,412 of record NC_090304.1, read on the forward strand.
CATGGTGGTTCCGGAGTGATTGGACACAGCATACAGGTTGTAAACAGCGTGGTCTGAGGAGGAAGCACAAGGCGTCCAGCCCCCGAGGCATCCCTTGCCCCCGGGCCCCCCCCTCCTGCCGCTACTCCCAGTTTCCACGTCTCACTCCTTAGCAGCGTCCCTCCACCTCTTGGCCTCCCCGCTGTACCTTAGACACTTGTGCCTCGGTTCTGCGCCTCCAGTGCAGAAAAATACTTACTGGTGTTTTCTGAGGCAAATTCTCTCAAGTCCAGGTCTCTTAGTGGGAAATTCACAAATGTTGTAAGCTTGCTGGTTCGTATCCTGGATTCTGAGAACCGCTTCAGATCTGGTATTGGTGTGAGTCAAGGACAGACAGGGTGGCAAGAACAGAGTCCGAGAACAGGAGACAGAGCCCCTGAGGGTGACTGCGCTTCTCAGGAAGCAGAAGGGCACGCGGGAGGAGAAAAGCCGCCTGACGTTCTGAGGTTCCTACTCCGTTGGCCCTCACCTGGGCCCTTGTCATCAGTCACTCTCTAATGTCAAGTCCCTGCCCTGACGAGCTGAAGGATACGGAGCACCAAGATCTTTGGGAACCTCTGGATGGAGAACTTTTTTATACACCGCTTTCTGGCTCGGCAGCGACAGCACGTCTGAAAGACAGGATAGACAGAGATGGGAAGGACTCACGAGAGAGGCCAACAGGCGAATCCAGCAACTCCTAGGCTGGTCCGCCCCCAAGAGGGCTCAGGGAGATGCACCCTCGCTGCCAAGGAGGGTGACTTACTGGCTTTTCATCGCCATCAAGCACATCCTCTTTGGTGAAGAGCCTCATGCAGTCCATTAACGTCACCTCAGGATAACCTCGCTGGGAGAGAGAAAAATGAAGGTCAGAGGTCGCTGACATGAAAGGGTAAGAGCGGGAGTTTCAGATGCAGGGGGACAGGGGTGCGTACCTTAGCAATGGGCAGAGACAGGTCCCAGAAGGGATCAAAGACTGTAGAACAGTAACCACAATCAGTACACGTCAGGGAGCTCTTCAGCTGCCCGACAAAGAGATCTGGGGAGAGACGGACATGCGATGCTTAAACACTGTGTCTCCTTTCTCACCGCTCCCGCCTCAGACCTTTGGGTGCTGGGCACTGGATAGCAGGAGGGGTCCCCGGGAGAATGGGCTTCTCATGCTCTGCTCAGGCAAAGCACTTAGCAGGGAAGGCAGGCATTGCCCCCCGTGCCCGCACTTACCCCCGATCCGACTGTCTTCCCGTTCTAGATATTTCCTCCACATCTGGCGCCCTTTCTCATCATCACTAGGACCCAGAGAGAGAGGAAGACAATTGGGTCAGAGCTCAAACCATGATAAGTTTAAAGGCCTAGGGATCTAAATCCTTAATATCCAAAATTCTCCCCAAATCATTACCCCCAAAGAAGTTCGTGTAGTTCTGCCCCCAGCACTCTCCTCCTACTTACGGAAGATGGTCGAAGTTTTCAGGGTTGGACCTGGGCCTTGCTGTGACCCGGTTCACCTCATTGTGGAGCCCGTCCAGAAGGAAGCGAAGAAACTCCTGAGCGTCCTGCTGACTGAACCCGAAGAAAAGGGAGTGAGCGACACCTCTGGCCCCTAGAACCTGCTGCTGCTGCCACCCACCCCGGGGAGGTCACGTCCCCAAGGCCCTTACTTATAGCCGACGAAGCGCGGTGCGTATCTCTGGATCTGGGTCTTGAACTCAGAGGGGCTCACCACATCATTGGGGGATGAGGTCCATATGGTCTGGATTAGTTTTGCAAACTCTATTGGAAGGAGAGGGTAGAGAGGGGCGTGGAGGACAGCTAAGCCATTTTCTCTACGAAATTCTTAAACTAGAGTCCCAACTAAAAGAAGCCAAAGAAAGAGAAATAGGAGAGGAACACATGACACACAACTACTAGTGCAGCGACAGCAGAGTGGGAAAAGCGTCCTGAGGGGGAGCAGGGCCGCGCCCCTCACCTTCCATGAGGGCTGTGTGTGCACTGCTGCTGTGGCCGAGGTCCCGCATGTAGAGCCTCTGGAGGCAGTAGTCCCTCAGCTCCCGGGTGTTGCTCAGGCACTGCAGAATGGAGTTCATGAAGCACTGCGAGAGACCACCTGCATGTCAGCCGCGGAGCAAAGACCCTGGCTGGCATGTCTAGTTACGTCCTACCTAGAGCCCTCTGGTCCATCGGGCCCAGAAATGAATCCTCCCACAGCCTCAAGTGCCTCTTTTTGTAAGTAAAGCGGTGAAGTGAGGCAAGTTCCCACTGCTGGCACAGGTGATGTAACTGGTTATTTACTACAGAGGTGTGCAAAAGGGAGTGGGGGAGCTGGACAGAAGTGGGTGGGAAGTGATGGCTGTCCTCGAGGAGAAGGATCCAGGACAGTACCTAAGCTGCCAGTTCAAAGGGCAACTCCTCTTCAGCAGGGCTTCCTGCTGGGGGGGGGGGCGCTGAGGAAGAGGTCGGCAACTTTGTAAAACACCAGCCAAGAAGGGCAGGTACCAGCTGGCCTAGCGGGTAGGGAGGGAGTCGGCTGGAGCCAGGAGGGGACTCTGGTTAGACGGTCCCAGTTGGGATGGTAGAGAGTGGCCTCAGGAAAGAAGTGGGCTGAGGAAGAACTCACCGTGTTCCCAAGGTTTCGGAGACCAGCCAGACCCTGGGTGCTCTTAGAATTCTGTAAGCAAAGAACACGTGGCATATTCAGGCTGAAGGAAGAGGCCTGGCCTATGTTAGGTTCTCTCTGCAACTTTCTGCCAGTTGTAGCCAGTGGCATCAAGCCACACACATTATTCTCTCTTCAACTTCAGTCTACGTACGTTGTAGGCAAGAGGGGTGTGGAATGCCTGTCATTTTCAACACACAACAAAAATGTTCTTCGAGGCTTTGCTTTCTTTTATCGACTACGTGTTTTCCCCCATCTTTATGTTACTTTTCATTCTCTGCCATATTGGAGACTGGAGATGAGAGCCAGAGACCAGGAGTTCATATACCTGGCTCCAAGGAATTTCAGGCCCCAAATCCAGGCACTCTCTCAAATGACCTCCATCAGTATCCTGACATGCCTGATGTCTAAAGCAGCTGTCACAATGAGCACTTCAAGGAGGTCTTGCAAAGTTCAATGACAAAACATCTCAACTGAGTCTAGATCTTCATCTGGGGAAAAACCCTAGTTGGCCTGCCATTCTGAACCACCAGAGACAGGTGGAATTCCTTCCAGCTGAGCTCAGCTCCTGAGGGCTGATTAAAGCCTGGGAGAATCCTCCTCGCCTGGTTCAGGTTTCAACACCCTGACTGGCCACCGGCTGGGAATCCTTCTGATGGCAGGTTGGGCCAAGCAGAGGTGAGCACCTGGCTGAAGGCGCTCCTCTTGCTCTTGTCCCTACTGTGGAGGCTGGTGAGGGGGTGGGAGGGAGAACAGGTGCTCCGGCGAGGACTCTGAGCGTGTTTGTCCAGGTCTCTTGGCTGACCCTGGCCTGACCTCCAAGGAGTCAGAAAACCTTCAGGCTCAAAGGGTTAAAGCATCGGCCTACAGATGAGCCTTCCACCCTCCATCTCAGGGAGGGGACCTGGGAGCAGGCAACTCTGGAGCAACACTGGCTGGGGCATGCGTGGGGCCAGCTCAAGCCTGATCAGAACAGGAGCCTGAAATAACTCAGCTAAAATTACTCATGCCGTGTGCTGTCAGCAGCTCAAAGCCCATGAGGTTGTCAGCATAAGGGGTGGGCTGGGGAGAGGCAGGCTGAAGGAGGGCTTTTCTCAGGTATTGCCCCGCTGATCCCACAAGTGGGAAGATCCTTCCTTGCCAATTCTCAGGTCTAACACTAATAGGTAGGGAAGGAAATACCTAAACCAGCAGAGAGAACTGCTGTCCACCTGCAGCTAGAAAGAAAAGCCTATTGGCAGCAGGTGGGGTACAAACACCCGCTGAAGAACAGCAGTGTATGGCCCCAGACACAGAATTTAAATCTTCACGACAATCTCAGTAAACCCTGATGCTCCAGTCAGAGGGCCACAACAGAGATAACTCCCCGGACAAAGACCTTATCAGCATTTTGAAGTAGACGTGGGGCCCAACAAAAACACTGACGTCTCCGTGTTGCCCATTCGGAACTAAACGTTAAAGCCTGCCCACGACCGAATACCTGCTCTTTCTTCCCCAGGACACCCACTCTTACATCTATTTCCGGCAGCGCTTTATTAGTTCTTACCCCCCCACCCCGTGCCTCAGACAACATCTGTCTAAACGGGCCACAGAAGCAAAGCATTCTACCGCTGGTGACTGTCGCTGTCCACCAAAGGGGGCCCGTGGCTGAGGCAGTAGTCATGCAGCTCTAGTGGGGGTGGGGCAGTGGGAGACTGGAGGCATCTCTCTAATGAAGCATTCCTGTGGTGTTGACACTTTTAACTGTGACCCAACAGAGGGAAGGTCAAGGAGAACAGCTCACGACCTACGGTTACTATTCTCGAGGCTCTACCCCTGCTTATGGCCTGGCGGGTGGAGAGGTGGGGGAGGCTCCTTCGAGGCATCGCTGGGACCCTCTTAGTTCTGGATTGTGCCTTTGTCTAAGATTTCCTGAGCTCCAAACTACTTGCCAATTTCTAAGCACTCTGTGTAGAAGGCGGCTGGGTAACAGCAGTCAGGGGGTGGGAGCGGAGGGGAGAGCAGGGCTGTTCTCTGCCCAGCCAGATATTCTTCTGCCATGAATAGGAAATCAGGAGCTGCAGGGAAAGTCAGCAGTTTCCATTCCAGAGAGAAACAAAATGTCCCAGGAGTGACCTTTCTTACGGGAAAAACAATCCTACCTCAGGGCCGACAGGGAGAGGCCCAAACTGGAGAAGTGGGGAGAGACCCTGAACAGCCAGCCTCTCACCAGGAGACAAGGAAATGACTCCAGTTGGGATGCTGGAACTCAAGTGCAAAGAGCAGAGAAAGCTCGGGTCAAGAGCTTCCTTAAAATTAGCCATCAGCAAACCTAATTTGACTCAGTAGCAACCACTGTTCTTGAAGGTAGATGCCACCTCCATTGCCAGCAAACAGACAGCATTCACCTCCCAGGGAAGGAGCAGGGGGCTCATAAGAGCCTGTTCTATGTTAACGCGGGGGAAACATCTGGGAACACGAGCTATAGAAGAAAGGCTGATGGAGGTTTGTGTCTTCACACTCGAGACCCCAGGAAAGGGCTTTCCAGCTTACTTCACCTGTGCCATGAGGGTCAGCCATGGCCAAGGAGGCTGGTATGGCCCTGGCACGGGGCAGTGCACACACTGCCAACACGGGAGCTGGTGCTGTTACATAAGACTTGTCAGGCTCTGGCCCCCTCTCTCTTCCCCGAGGGGGCAGTGCCCAGCCTTTAGCCCCAGCATCACTCGGGGGCGGCTACGTCATTTGAGGGATCCAGTGCCCACTTAGCTGAACTGGGGAGGGCTGGGAAGGGAACGGACGTTGACCTCTTTCCCCGTCTGCAACTCCTCTGCCCTTCGCGGGGTCAAAGGACCCCTGTTACCGACCCTCTGGGAAAGGGCCTTTTGGAACTGAGTGTCGGGGAGGCGGCCCCTTTCCCACCAGCCTTTCTTGCTGGGTTTGGCCTTGGAGGAGTCACGCCCGCGGAGTCCAGCGAGCTGCCCGTTCCCTCACACACCGAGAACTAGTCAAGGTTACGCTTTCCTGCACCTGTCCTGATAGGTGCCAGGAATTAAGAGTCCAAGAGCCACCTGGTGCAGGGGTCGACGAGAGGGAAGGGGAAGGGGGGTTCGGAGGACTCCGGGGCTGGGACCTCAACAAGGGGTGGGGGCCGCGAGTAAGCGTGAGATCACCCGGGGAGGGGCGTTCCTTGCCGGGAGACCCTGGGAAAGGAGGGGTGGGGGCTGAGGACGCTCCGTGCCCGGGCCCGGCGCGCGGCAGCAGGGGGCGGGAGGGAGGGCATCCCGGGGAGGAGGCGGAACCCCAGCCCTCGGCGTTGGGGGTCCCGGAAAAGGGCCCCGCGTACCTTGGCTTTGTTGAGCAGGAGCCCCACGAAGGTGGAGAGCAGCAGGGAAGGGGAGAGAGGGGAGCGCGGCCGCAGCTCCTTGGCGAGGACGGGAAAGGGGGCTGCGGGGGGCTCCTCAGGCAGGGTCACGGTGTACGAGGTGCGCATGCTGACGGGCGGGTGGCGGGCTCGACCCCTCGCCTAACGTTGGCCAAGGGGGCGCGGGGTAGTACCGCGCGATCCCACGGCCCGGACGCCCAGGCCGGCGAGGCCGCCACACGACACCGTCCGCGGCGCCCGGCGGCAACCGCTACGGCAGGCAGATCGCGTGCTCCTCCGCCTCAACCTCCGCGGCGCACGCCGCCAACCGCCCCTGCACCGGCTCTCTCTCTCTCTCTCTCTCTCTCTCTCTCTCTAGCAGACTGGCGGCCCCGCCCGCGCCGCTGGCCGCGCGACGTCAGCGCTGGGGCGGGACCAGGGCTCCAGCTCCGCCCCCGCTGGGCCCCGCCCCCGGCCGCCGGCACGCGGACCCGAGCGAGGCTGAGACCCCGCCAGACCCCGCGCTTCCCGCGGGTCCGCCCACCGCCTGGCTGCCCCCAGCCCCCTGCCGCCGACAGAGCCCGCCGGCCGCAGAGACCTGGCAGCCCCCGGGGGCCGGCAGCACCGGAGCGCGGAGTCCGGCACGCACCTCGGGGTTGGGACTCGAGAAACTGTCTTTGAGGCCCGCAGAGGACACGTCTCCAAGGACGAGTGTCAGCCGGGTGAGCTTCCCCCAAGGCGGCAAACGATTCCTAACTTTTTGGGGGCTGCAGATCATTTTGAGAACCCGATGGAAGCTCTGTACTCATTTTTTTCAGGGAAAAATGCACCCACGCACAAACTTTTGCACAGCATTCAGGGGGGATTCAGCATTCAGGGCTTTCTTGGAGCCCAACATCGACACAGACCGTGAGGGTCACAGGGCCCAGGTTAGGAAGGTAGATTTCCACGGCTTCGGCATTGAGCACCCCTCCTCCCTCCAGCCCTAGTTTGGCCCACTGTCAAGAGAGGCAATGCCCATATTTTTATATGGTGCAATACATCACCGTACCTTTTGGCCCCAGGAAGGAACCTTTTCTGGCCTCTTCTACCCAGGTACCCAACTCCATCTCTCCTAGAATCTCAAATTTTGATTTGTTTTCGGGAGATGGGGAGAAAGTACCACCACGGTGGAGAAATAGGTGCTCAGCTGGTGTGGGGTGAGTGTACTCCTCTGACCCGAAGGGCAGCAATGCTTGAAGGTTTCTGCTGCTCCACCCCCCTCACCTATCAGGGACCCACACAGAATCTGCCTGGAGAAAGTATCTTGTTTGGAGCTTGATGGGTATTTTTAGCCAGTATTTTTAGCATTTAAAAATACTCTGGGAGGCAGCAGTGTGTGCTGTTACTCATCTGTGGCCTCCTTCTGTTTCCCTTGGCCTGTCATCCCCACATGTACACGCACACGGCACACACGACCACAGCCACATGGGGAGTGTGTCCAGGACGCATGTATGGCTTGTACCCCAGGCCTCCCACAGAACAGCGATTTTGTGCTACTGAGGGGGGAGCACAGACGGTTGCCCCTGTGTGTTCCAGCAGCGGTGGTGGGAGGAGTGCGCAGGTGGCAGGAGCTGCAGGGCGTTCTCCTGGGTGATAAGTGAGGCTTGATGTTAGGAGGGGTGATCTCCACAGTCACTCTCCTTGCCGGGTGACCAAACCTGGACCCTGGACAAAATGCAACAGCCTTTTCCTCCATGCTTCCTTCTTCCTAACCACACCCTTCCTAACCACACTGTCTGCAGCAAGGCTTGCGTTTCATCACATCACTCCCCTGCCCTGAAACACCCGACTCTTCTATCCATTCTGGAAACCTCAGGTAGCCCTGTCTGTGAGACTGTCATCCATAGGCCGGACGACACCACTGTCACCACCCTCACTCTTCTCTGATCCCCACTGCCAACCAACCTGCTTTAGCACTTGCCTTCTCTCGCTTAAAAAACAAAATTGCCGGGCTTCCCTGGTGGCACAGTGGTTGAGAGTCCACCTGCCGGTGCAGGGGACACGGGTTTGTGCCCTGATCCGGGAGGATCCTACATGCCACGGAGCGGCTGGGCCCGTGAGCCATGGCCACTGAGCCTGCGCGTCTGGAGCCTGTGCTCCGCAACGGGAGAGGCCACAGCGGTGAGAGGCCTGCGTACCGCAAAAAAAAAAAAAACCTGCCACCGATGAAGTACTTACTAAATGCCAGGCACTGCTAAGTGCTTTATATATATTAGCCCAGCTAACTTGCATAACAACACAGTGATGGAGCAACTATTACCTCTATTTTCTAGATGAAGGAACTTAAGCCCTGAGAGGTCCAATGACTTTCCAGGACCACGTAGCTGGTAAATGGCAGCGTGGGGCTTTGAACCCAGACCCGTCCTACAGCAAAACCCATGCTAGGAACAATTACCAGGAGATTCTGGAATGCCTTTCCTGTTCTCTGCCAGTTACCAACCTGTAAATTCTGCTCAAAACTCATGTTTTCCACAAAGCCTTCTCTAATGAACTCCACCCAGCTCGAAACACCATCCCTGTATACCCTCAGTCTACTAGCATTCAGTTTCCACTGTATGAATTTGTCTTAATATGTTTATCTTTGTGTTATAAGTGTCTCTAAGGCTTCTGTAAGTGGTCTGAGCTTGTGTGTTGATTGTACCATCACACTGATGCCTCCTGAAGGGCGGGGCTGTGGGTTCTCTTAGTGGGTGCTTAATAAAGACGTTGAGCTCATCATGAAAGGGGGCCAGAGCAGGCTCTGCTGGCCATCCTGGAAGTCCCACTGAGCCCAGAGGGTGGGGCGAGGCTGGGTTTGCATGTCGAGTAAGTGAGCTGCAGGAAGCGCTGTCTATCAGGTGCTCACCCCCTGGAGCATTTGGCCTGTCTCCCCATGACGTAGGCCAGCCACCCCGGGACATCATGACATTCTGCCAGCTCTCTCCATCTTTCCTGGGATGCGGGAGGTTAGGGGCATTGCTGGGAGAGGGGAGGCCCAGCTGGAGAAAGCTCCTGCATGGGAGCCCTTTGAGAAGCCGTGGCGGAAAGAATTCCCACAGGGTCCAGTCTTGTCAGGCAGGTCTGACGGCTGCAGGACACCGCCAAGGAAGAACCGAGGTCCTTTCTCAACTAGCCAAGCCCCTCTGAGACCCTTTCTCCTCAGTGCCATTTCGTGAAGTGGGGTGGGTGAAGCATATGGTCTTCTGGGATCTGAATCTGGCTCCGGCTCCATGACTTTCTGCCTCAGACACACTGAGCTGATCTCTGCAGGGCTCATTCCTGCAGCCCGAGACGGCCATTTCTCAGACCCTGTGCTTGGCCTGCCTCCCCCGTAGGTATTTTCTCACCTCAGATCCTTCCTGGCACGGATGGAGTATTTAAGTAAATTAAAGTCAGCGTTAGCTCTACGAAGGCAAGACGGCGAATACCTTGTTCCCTCAGATCTCACTGGGCAGCTTGGTCCTGGATTTGGACACACTGCTTAGGCCCTGCTCCTGGGCGCACCTGCTGTTACCACCGCAAACGGGACAGACTGGTGGCCTGGTTGACCGAACTGGTAGGGGCTCAGAGTCCTTGTTAGGAGGTTTGGCTTTCAGCCCACGAGTGCCCTTGGGGACGGAGGGCCAGCCAGCGGTACCTAGGTCTGTAGGAAGCTCCGCCTCCCTGCATCACTCAGACTCCAGGAGGCCAAAAGCTCTGTACTCCTTTGAGCCCCTGGGCAGTCCGGCCTGAACCAGCTGGATTCCAGAGGCCCACACACTTCCCTCTCTCGTTTATACCTCTGTGTGGGGCACCAGTTTCTATGGACCCATTGAGGTGAGAGGGTGCAGGGGACGACGTGTGCAGCTCTGGGCCCTGAACATGCTGTTCATTTCTGTAGCCGATGGTCAGTGGAGCGGCTCTCCCGGGGGCAGGGAACATTTTGCCAGGCTTGGATTAACTTCTGCCTTGCTGAGCCCACTCCTGCGCCACGTTAACTCATGGAGACATCCCCGAGGCGGGGTGGAGGGGAAGGCAGGGAGCACAGTGCGGGGCACTGATTGAGAAAACGAGCCTGGGTAAGGCAGCACCAAGGCCACCAGCCAGGTCAGAGCACACAGCCGGTCTTCAAGGGCTGGAGACATCAGTGTCTGTGATTCTAACCACAGACTACAAACCGACTGCCCTTTCTTTCTCAGCAGCTAGTACTAGTCCTGGCCGTGGGACTCCTCTGGCTTAAGGGCTCCTCTGTGTGACCTTCCTATGCTGTCAGCACAGATTCAGGCCCTGAGGAAGTTCAACCTCCTCTGGGTGGCCGAGTGGGTGAGGACAAGCCCCAGGGTCTCAGGCCACCAAGCTGGACAAATAAGACAGCAGGGATGCAGTTCGGAGTGGCTGAGTAAACAGTGAGAAGGCAGGGGACGGAGAGGAAGGTCACTCCTCTCACCCAGGAGCCCTAGGGCAGCCCCTGCTGTCCTCGAGTAGTTCTCTTTGGAGTAAAACTCCTCCCTTCCCCCTGCTGCTTGGCAGCAGTAAGTCCAAAGTCCCACCCGAGAGAAAAATCACATGACCTCCGCTTATATAATCTCCCTGTCACTGAACAGCTGGAACCCGAGGCTTTGCGAGATGAGTCAGCAGCCCCAGTGGCAAATAGGACCCAGGTGCCCAGGCCGTTTGCTCCTAGCAACAGGTCCCAGAGCAGAGGGCACGGGTGTGCAAGAGGCCGGGTCAGGCCCTGCATCTGAGCCGCAGATGCCCGGCCCGTGGCCTGTGCTCTGGAGGGCCCCAGGAAAGGAGGAGGGTGGCCTCGGCAGGGCTGAGGCCAGCAGGCAGAATGCCAGGGCCGGGGAGGGAGCAGCTGGAGCGGGTGGAGCGGAGGAGGATTAGGATGGATTGTAGGGGTTAAAGCGCAGCCCTGGAAGGGCTCAGTGGGAACAGCTTGTCCTTTCATAGGCCCAAGGGAACAGGAGAGGTGGGGCAGAGGGGGGACGTGCTTGGGCCCCTGGCTCTCTGCAGGGCCAACTCACCTGGCCTGGCTTCCTGCCTTGGAGTCCCCACTGAAGGTAGTGAAAGGTTTTTTTTTAATCAGTTCTGAACCAACACACCTCCCTCCTCTCCAGTCTGTCATAAGGTGGAGCCTGGGGCAGCCCTCACTGTCCTAGGCTGAGCTGCACCCTCCGTGGAGTGGCATTTTGTTGGTACTTAAGCAAGCTGGGGGTGAGGTGGGGGGTATTCAGAATTCTTGTCCCCCTACACCAGTTCTTCACCCGTGTTCAGCTGAGTCTGTGACAGTCCAAGTTCACGTGGGCTGTTACTATTAACAAGGGGACTGAGTCTGGTTAGAACTGTTCTAGTCCCCGGTGGGTGGTCCTGCTTGTGACCTCCCTTTACTGTACTTCAGCTGTAGTTCAGGTCAGCTACCCTGAGAGCCCTGGGGCCACGGCTGCCCCAGAGGAGTCAGATCATGCTGGCTCCGCCCCAGGATGCACTTCCTTCTCACCTTTGTTCCTCCCAACGGGGGTCCCCTCTCCCACTCTAGTCAGTTGCCAAGTGCCCCTTCTTTTCCATCATCTCCTTTCCCCCCTTAAGTTTAAACCGACTCTCCCATCACATGTTACTGGTTTCAGATTCCTCCACATCCATTATTTGCTTTGAACCTCATGACATCCCTGGGAGGTGGGCAGGGCAGGCATGACCATTCCCTTTCATGGGTGAGGACACAGCTCAGGTGAGAGGTGTCCAAGGTTAAAGAGGCAAAATGTTCTTTCAGCGGTCAGAGCAGCCCATCCCAGCCTCGGATGACCTCTCCCTTCCCCATCACCTATGACACTGCAAAACACCTAGGGAGGCCTCCTACTGCCACTGTTTTTGGAACTTATCTCCCCAAGTTAGTTGTGCATATGCCCGAGGGCAGGGGCCATGGCTCACACCTCTCCTGCGTCCTGGAGCACCTGGAAGGGGGCAAGGAGGACTGACATGTATGCAGCACCTACTACGGGCCAGGCCCTTTCACACGCAACCTTTGATTCCTCACGACAGTCTATGAAGTGGGAACTATGATTGCTCTCGTTTCACAGAGGAAACAGGTTCAGAAGTTCAGGAACTTCTCTGAGGTTATGCTGCTAGTAAGCGGAGCACCGTAAATGAATGAATGAGACAGTAAGATCCCCAGATGGAGATCGGAAAAGAAACTGGACCTGGTTCTAGGCAGAAGTGGTCCAGGCCCCACGCACAGGGATGTTCTCACGCCAGCAAGATGTAGTCAGCTCCAGAGGCGAGGGTGAGGGTGGTGAGGAGAGAGAGGGGTGAGGTTAGAGGGCTGAGGGTGAGGTTAAATCAAGGTCTTACACCACGGAGCCCACGAGGGGCGTTTCCCAGTTGATAGCATCTTCTGGAGCGAGAGCTCACAGTGAAACCCTAGCTCAGTTGTCGGGCTGCTGGCTACTTCCCTGTGTTGTGGGGTTGCTTCTGGACGGGAGGAGGAACGCTAGGGTGGCTGAGTTTGCTCCGGGTCAATCTGCCACTCCTCTGAGGTCCTCTCTCAGAATTCCCCTCACCCTGGCCCTGGGGGTGGAGGTGGGGCCGGGGTGTCCCCTGGGGAAGGGGTGGAGGGCAGCAGGCTCCAGGGAGGTTTGGAATATGCCTGAGTGGGAAGGAGGAAGCCCTGCTCTCCTGGGATTGGGCCTGAGAGTGGCTCTGCAGTTTAGTCTGTGGAGGGGAGGTTTTCGGACCTCAATGTGCTTGAAGATTACCTGACAGTCTTGTGAAAAGGGCAGATTTCCAGGCACTGTCCCTAGAGAATTTGATTCGGGGGGGTCTGGGTGGGGCCCAGACCCCTGAATTGTTAAGCTGTGTAGGTGATTCTGAGGTAGGCAGTCTGCAGACCCCACTTTGAGGAACATTGAGCCCCGTAAAGAGCCCTTCTCGGGCTTCCCTGGTGGCGCAGTGGTTAAGAACCCGCCTGCCAATGCAAGGGACACGGTTCGAGCCCAGGCCTGGGAAGATCCCACATGCCGCGGAGCAACTAAACCCGTGTGCCACAACTACTGAGCCTGAGCTCTAGAGCCGCGAGCCACAACTACTGAGCCCACGTGCCACAACTACTGAAGCCTGCATGCCTAGAGCCCGTGCTCCACAACAAGAGAAGCCACGACAATGAGAAGCCTGCGCACCGCAAGGAAGAGCAGCCCCTGCTCACCGTAACTAAAGAAAGCCCGCGTGCAGCAGCAAAGACCCAACATGGCCACAAATAAATAAATAAATAAATATATAGCCCTTCTCTTTTGAGCAAAGGGAGGGTGCCCCTCAGAGGCCTCTAGCACCCAAGCCTCTCCACTGAGAGCTGTGCAACACCAGACCTGTTCAAGGGAATCACGCTCCACCCCAAGCGCACGTGCCCTGAGAGCATGTCTTTCTCTCCCGGGCCAGCTCTGTCGTGTGCCACTCCTCGTCCCTCCGACATAGCCAGCCCTGCCCTTTCAGGGCCTGAACGCTCTGGGAGGCACCAGCCTTTGCATCTCCCATGGCACCTCACAGACGGCCCAGCAGGGCCAAGACTCTCTAAGTAATGGTATCAAAGTTGTCCTCTCAAGACCTTTAGTTATGATGAGCTTCAAGATCCGTGCCTCAAAGCTCCACCCCTATCTTGCACCCCTGCTCCATTTTTCTGGACAAGCCCCTTAAGCAGCATTTCTTGCTATGGCATAGCTATTGTTTCCAAGAGACACGTGTCCTAAGAGTAGGAGAAGAGTACATAGAGTAACGAAGGCAACACAACACCCAGTTCTCCTGCCCATATGCTTGCCTGTCCATCTACCCACCTACTCATCCACCCAACCATCCATCCATCCATCCATCCATCCATCCATCCACCCACCCACCCGTCCAGCCACCCACCCACTCACCAATCCATCCATCCATCCATCCATCCATCCATCCACCCACCCACCCACCCGTCCAGCCACCCACCCACTCACCAATCCATCCATCCATCCATCCATCCATCCACCCACCCACCCACCCGTCCATCCACCCACCCACTCACCAATCCATCCATCCATCCATCCATCCATCCATCCATCCACATGATAAGCACGTCAGCTGAGTTCTACACTGAGCTAGGCACATGGTGAGGGATCTAGAGATCTGATTTCTTTCTCATCCTATGAGAGCTCACCATCTAATGGGTAAACTAATGACTACAGAAAAGGCAGAATTGTAGTCAGTGCCCCAAGAGAGGTGTGTTCAGGGATTAGATGTGGGTGGGGCCACGCCAGCCTTTACTCTGTCTCCAGCAGAGCCTCTTCCCTTATTCGAGCCCAGGCACTATTGGAGTAGAGAGGGATTGGATCGTCTAAAGCCCTAGACAAAAAGTTCTGCACCATTTTCTCCAAAGACACATGAGGACAACTCCTGTCCAGACACCCTGTCCTGAGCCAGGCAGGGTCCATCAGAGGAGAGACCCTCTTCTCCTGATGTCTTATGTCCCAACGTTAAGCCGCGTCTCTGGACTGGGAGGTGAAAGCCTGAGCAGGAGGAGAGATGCAATCAGGGCCAGGGGGCCTCTCTTACCACGGGGCACACTGGTGGTCTGGGGGCCTCAGCAGTCAGTCCAGGATGGGGCAGGGCCTGCAGGGGACCCTGGCGTGTTGGGTGGGAAAGTAGAGGATAAGAATCCCAGTGTACGTGAGGGTAGCTGAGCATTTCCAAGATGACTGCTGGGCCATCACTGAGTGCACGGGTCATGAAGTGGGTTTCCTGGGGAGAGTGGGAAAGCCCCTGGGCAAAGGCATCAAACCATGAGGGCACCGGACGTGCCGAGGTTACTTCCCTGGCTCATCCCCACCTGGGCTGCAGGAGCAGCCGCTGTGAGGCCTGGGAAGAAAAACCTCTGCCTTCGATCATCGGTCAAGTTGGGAGTCCTTTCCTCATCAGTGGCTGCCTCCCCAGCCCATCACCGGGTCCCTCGGGCAAACTCACCATGGTGTTTCGCCCTGGGGAGCTGGAGCAGCTGGACACAGGGGCCTGGCCCTTGCCCTTCTCCCACAGCGTGTAACGGCCACTCGGTCGGTAGGTGGGGCTGAGGACTTCAGGGACTCGTGAGTGAGGGGCCTGGGTGGGCACCTGCGGTGCGCTGCCCTTGCGACCATAGCTCTCCAGGTAGTCGGCCAGGTACTCAGAGCGGCTGGCTGCCTGGTAGAGCCCCTGCAGGGCACATAGCTCCTTGCGCGTGCGGGCCAGCATGGGGCCGCGGCCCAGGTCTAGCCGGTAGCTATCTGAGGTCCGGAGGCTGGAGAAATCCCGGGCCAGGTCTGATTGACTGTTCGACTTCTTCTGGGTCAGGGTTACCCCCTGGTCGCGGGCATTGATGGGCAGGTAGCTGAGGGAGCTGGTGGTCACTCCATAAGGGACGCCACTGCCCCCGCTGAGTCCACTCCCTGAAGGCCGCTCGGTGCCCCGAGTCTGGCTCTCCGCACGCTTAGCACCCCCGATGACATCGGGTCTCAGCAGGGGGCGGCCTCGGTCATAGTCCAGGATGGAGGGGGAGCCATACGTATGGGGACGGGTGAGGAAGCTGGTGGGGGGGCTGGGCTTGAAACCAAGCTTCTCCTTCTCCAGGAAGGAGGCAGCCAGGTTGGCCCCGTAGGAGGAGGGAGTGTAGGTGCCATAGCCCGATTTGGCATAAGGGGCATCTGTGTAGCGGGCCGATTCTGTGTAGCGCTTCAGGGTGGAGGAGAGCTGGGACATCCTTCAGGGCGGCACTCAATGGGAACTGGGAGCCTCATGGGCTGAAAGACAAGGAAAGCAGTTGTCAGAGGGCCCTGCTGGGGGTCAGGCTCCCACTGTACCTGCTCTCCATCCCCAGCTGGCCAGACCTCAACCAGGGACCACACAGTCTAATTCCACGAGAGGCTGGCCCGCTGCTGAGACACACCTCTGCATTTGCGCGCACGCACACAGGCATACAGGTCTCCACGCACCCGTGCTTTCACACCTCAGGGAAAGCATGAGAGCTGAGCTGGCTTTCATAAACCACACCAGGCAATCCGTCTCAGCACGTCCTGGCCACTCCAATTGCTCCCCTCAAACACCCCAGGGTGAGGCAGGGACTGCCCTACCTCTGCAGCCCTTCAAGCAACAAATAGTATTCCAACCCAGGTCCCATCTGCTTCCTCTCCTCAGCTTCTGCAGATACTCCCGAGATGGGGGGATGCCACCGCCCTCACCCCCTGGATTGGAAACGCTGGACATTTCAAGAGTTAAGACTGCTCCCTTGCTTTCTGACCTACGGGACGAGCAGGAGTCTTTTGCGAATCTTACACTGTCTGAGCTGGCATGACCTGAGAGGATCACTTGGCCAGATCCTTGATGAGAAAAAGGAGGCCCATGTGGTTTGGGGGAGGCGGCGATGAGTGGCTGAGCAGGAGCCTGACCTTGGTCTCCAGACCCAATCCCAGAGTTCTTCCCTGGACATGGTCACCTGCTGCGGTGGGGGATCCTCGTGTGGTAGAGCCCACCGTCTTCACTGATCTAAGACTTCTGTTTCAAGTGGAGTCAGGGCCCTGTGGCCTCCCACGGGTTCTCCCCTACCAGCACCCATCACAAACTGCTCATGGTGATAATGACTTGTGCAAAGGGGGCCCCCTAGAGGCTAAAATCCTGCACTGCAGGCAGCACTCCTGTCCCTACCCTCAGTCCTTGCAGCTGGGGTGGGTCCGCTGAAGGAACACAGAACCTCTGAATTGAGGAGTTTTGAGAGCCCTAAAGGGTCATCCATCTTTTTTTTTAAGTTTCGTGTCATATATATTTTATCACAAGTAAAAGAAGACATTTCCACATCCATCACCCAATTGAATCTTCCCAAGGTCCCAGGGAGTGGGCAGCCATGACCACACTTTACATAGAGGACACTGAAGCAGACAGGGGCGAAACAGCCCGAACCAAGTCTCACCGCAGAGACATCAGATTTGGAAATCCATCCCAGATTTCCCCACTGCTGAAGCAAGGGTGATTATCAGTTCGATGCATTGCACCTGTTGCCTACCCTCACTGTTAAGGTTGCTTTAGTTGTTGCTACAAGAGACTTGCGCATCCCCCAGATCTTACTCAGACTAAACCGGAAGATGTTTGCCCAAGTTGTTTCTCAGGGACTCGGAGTCAGCTGTGTCCAGTACATGCTCCAGCCAGTTATGACTGGTTAGGACCGTCAACCCCTTCCTGGGCATCTGAGAGTGTCCACTCGATGAAGGGGTCATCCATCTTAAGTTCTCTGTTGTACAAATGGGAAAAGCGCCGCTGACTTGCCTAAGGTCACGCACTAGCAGGCCCAGGGCTGGCGTCCATGTCTCTCAGATTTCCAGCCCAGTGCTCTTCCCACTTTACCTCGACTCAGCACCCCCATCACATTTAGGCTCACGTGGGGGCCCGCAGAGTCCCTCCATCACCGTGAACATGCAGGCTTTATCTATAATGGAGCTGGAGGGCAGAGGTGCTTGGAGGGAGGAGCAGGTAGGATCGGGCCTCTTTCCTTGAGGGTCAGCAGGGGCTCCTGGGGCGGTGAGGGTGCAGAGCCATCCAGGACCCTCAGAGGAGTGTGCGTAGGGGCCGGTTTTGACGTGCCCCGTGGCTGACTAGCTGGGTGATTTTGCCCTAGTCATTTAACCTCCCAAGCCCCAATTTCCTCACCTGCAAAATCAGTATAATAATCATCTTTATGATTCCTGCCTCCCAGGGTTGTTGCGAGGAATAAATGAGATAATGACATGTGAAAGCTCTCAACAATGACAGTGGTTATTATCTCCTCCCCCAGCCCCCGCCAGGCAGCCCGGCTCCTCCCTTTGTAGGCCTGTAATAACGTCAGGGCTGGCTGTCTCCTGCCCGGCGGGCGATGAGTGGGCAGTGGGCAGAATCTAGCTGTTCGGCAGCCAGTGGCTCGGGCAGCCCACAGCCTGCCCCAGGCCGCAGCCCCAGCCCATTAGGGCAGAGAGGAGCTGGTGCCAAGCCTCAAGTGCTGAGGGCCAGGCAGAGAGCTCGAGAAACAGTCCACGTAAGGCGTGAGATAGGTGCAGGGGTGGGAGGTGAGCAGGTGGCACCTTCCATATAGGCCCCAGAACAGAACTTGTAGGCCCTGCCAGAGACCTCCAGCCATTTCAGTCTAGGCCGGCATCAGAAAGGCATGACTTATAAGTTATCGTCCACCCTTTTCCCGCCCGGCCCGGAGGCCCCCTACCCTTCATGTACACTCCCTCCCCACTGTGTTCCCACCTCCAGCATGACTTTCACCCCTTTCTAGGAAAAGAGAACTGGAGGAGGGCTAGGGGAAACCACAAGCTTCCCGCCCATCTGCTTAGCTTTCTGGGGTCCAGAGAAGGAAGAGAATGAAGGCTGAGAGAGGCCAGGGGGAGAGACAGAAAGAGGCACAGGGGGCGGGGGCGTGGGACCAGTCCTCCTCGATTTCACTTTGGAGAGCGCCATCAATAATTCAAAGTCAAAGAGACTCCAGGTCTCAGGAGCTGGGCTCTGGGACACCTGGCAGCCAATCAGATATGACCCCACCCCACCCCCACCAGGGCAGGAGCTCGTACCTCCTCCCCTCGGGCCTCTCTACGCCTCCCCACACTGAGGCTCCCAGGCAATTGGTATTCTGCAGGCAGTGCCCCAAGCTTGCGACCTCTCCTGGCCCTGCTGATGCAGAAGTGCTGGGGCCAAACAAGGTGCAGCAGACGGGGACAGACGGCCCTGGGATGGCCCACAAGTAACACTGGGAAGGGTTGGGGTCTGGAGGTGGAGCCGTACCTTCCAGTCCCCAGAATCGCAGGAGGGCTCCTAAGTCCCTCTCTCCTGTCTACTTCAATCTGGCAGGCAACTGGCAGACCTGTCCCTCCCTGCAGCCTCAGGTGGTCATGCCATCACTGACAGCCCCCTGGAGGCTGCCTCTCAGCGCTGGCAGCTGGTTTACAGCTCCCCTGTCTGGGGAGAGGGTCCCTATTGGGGCTGAGGCCTTGACATGCCTATCCCCTCCCCCAACCCCCAGTTTCACTCTTGAGGACAGTGCCAGCCAGCATCTTTCAGGTGAGCAGACAGCTTGGATTGGCGCCCCTTGCATTACCTGGCACGGCTGCCCCTGGAGGCTGCAGAATGCACCCCGGGCGGGAGAGTGGGCCGGGGCCCTGGCTGCAGCCTTGCTGCGCAAGACAGGGACAGGACGGGCACTCACATGGCCACGGGTCTCCTTGTTGCCAAAGGAACGGCCTGAACTGAATGGCCCTTTCATGGGGCAGTGGGAGGCCAGCCGATTGGCTGTGATCCCCCGTCCCCCTCCCTGCCCAGCATGGGGCCCCTGCTGCCCGACTCCTTTCACTGTTTACCCAGAGCTGGCAAGTACAGGCATGTGGTTCCAGGCAGTGCCTCCCCAGGTGCCCGCCACCTCAGACAGCGGGGGCAGCCTCCCTGGCCAGCCTCCTCCTCCGTGCCATCTCACTGGGGCCCCCGGCTTTTCCCTGCTCTGCCAGGCTTCCCTCTCGCTTTGCTCAGTTTCCCTCTCTTGGGAGGTGTGGTGGCATCCCTCTTCCTGAAAGGATGAGTGAGCCAGCTGGCCACTGTCCCGCCAGCAGGTACTGAGCACCCCTGGACCAGGCATCACCCTGAGTGCTTCTCGGGCTGCCTCTCATTTCTCAGCAGCCCGAAGTCCAACACTCATACAGCCTTCCCTGCGCCCCTGGCTTACAAACAGCATTTGAAGGTTTAATTTTTTTACATTAAATTGAAATTCAAAATATTTTCATTCAAAATTTTAAAAAAATAGACAAGAAATTTAAATAATGAAACATTCAAACGAAGCATTTAGCATTCATATTTCTGAAGTTATTAAAGCTTAAAACTGCACTAAGACGTCTGCGTATTAACTCAACCCTCACGACCGCCCTAAGCAACAGGTGCTATTATTATGCCCATTTGCAGATGAGGAAACTAGGGTTCGGGGAAGTGATGTGGCTTTCCCCAAGGTCACACTGGGAGCAGTGACGGAGCTGGACTGGGACCTACCTGGGCTCTGCCTGCTGACAGCTACCCTGGAGCCAACCCCCCACCTCCCTTCTCACTTCCCTGGCCTCCCCCTGAGCTGGCACAGGGTGGGGGGCCTGCAGCATGGGGTTGAGGGGGATCCAGGCATCCACTGTCTAGGCAACAGCATGGCAGCTTCAGACTCCCGCAGGGGCTGCCCTTCGAGTTTCCACTGCAGGCGAATGAAAGCGAAGCCAGGTGCAACCTGAGCCCCAGTATGATGCTGATCGGCCGAGACATGGTCCAGGAGGCCTCCATTTCACCCATGATGCCAAGCTCCTGCATGTCCCCTGGCACCAGCATCTGGCCCCAGCCAGGGCCCTTGGCCCAAGGCCTGGTTATGGACATGCCCCCCAGCCTCCTACCCTTGCTGCAGCTCAGCCCACCCCCCGAGGTACCCAGACTAGGTGAGTCAGGGGTTAAAATGAACCCTATCTTCCTGGGGCCACCAGCCCTTTACGTCAGCCACTGTCATTTCCTGTTGCTCACGTGAAGGGCTCCGTAACCTGCCCAGCCAGGGGAGGGACTTGCTCCCCAGGAATCCCTGGCACTCCTGGCCCCCAGGGTAGGGGATGGGTGATGCCCAACATCCCAGCAGCCTTCACGGCCCCTCTCTGCCCAGATCTGCTGTCCTTTCTGGGGTGAAGGCGTGCCAGCTTCTGTGGCCTTGCCACTGCCTGGATAGAGAGCCCCTAGCTGGGCTTCAGAGGTGCGCCTCAGCCGGATTTAGTCCCTTCCCTCCTACTCAGGTGTCCGGGACAGGTGAGTGGGGAATCCCAGCCAGTTCCACTAGGTGCTTGCGAACCTCCACAGTGGTGACCTCAGAGCTTCCCAAAGCCGCTTGCTAACAACATCGGAATGAGACAGTGAGACAGCTGACCTTGAAGGGTAAAGTGGGCTGAGAGAGGGGCCCTGTCATCTACACTTTCCAAGCCGCACGCCCAGCTGCTGGGGCACTGTCTACACACAAGCGTCAATTCCCAGGTTGAGGAATGTCCCGGCCAAAGTAGAGGTTGCAGGTGGAGTGGAAGGTGAGGGTGAGGGGTATTTGTGCTCTCATAGTCTAGGAGTTCTGTTTACTCCTCTCAGGCCCACTCCCCTCCAGCCTGCCACTAGCGGCTCTGCCTCTCGGGGACTGGCACCCACCCCACTGACCCACCAGTTTAGTGCCTAATATGCCTTGGCAGGGGTCATCCAAGGGGCAGTGGGTCCCTCTCAGTCTCTCTAGATCCCAGTAGTTACCCAAGTGCTGGGAGTGGGTGAAGAGGTAAGATAAAGAGACTGGGGATTAGAGCCAGAATCCTGCCTGGAGGAGAAGAGGTGGTTGGGCTTAGGGCAGTGTCTCTATAGGGCGCTCCTTGATTTGGGGTTGGGAGGGGGGTGGGCATCGCTACACTTCCAAGAAAAGGCAAAGATATGGGGCCCCGGGCAGTATTAGAACCCTTAAATTCTCTTTTCCAACCACCCTTCCAGGCACTCTCCTGGTACCCACCCCAGGAGAGAGCCCCAGGCTCCCTCCCTCTCCTCTAGGGCTTCATTGTTCCTCCTTCTGGCCTCTGAGCCCTTGGTCTTGTCCGTAGCACCTACCAGGCCCGGTGGGGCGGCCTCTCATATGCTCCCCCAGACAGACAGGGCTCCTCCAAACAGACAGTCCAGGGCCCTCTGGACAATGGCCCTGTGAAGTTCGGACATCAAAGGGGCAGTTACTGACCTGTGTCTGGGGACACTGGACAGGATCTGGGGGCTTCTCCTTCCCCAGCAGGGCAGGGAGTGCAGTGGCCAGCCCAGAGACAGGGCTCTGACTCGGCCGGGTAATCCGGAGCTCAGGTTACCGCCTCCGATATATATAGTATCTTATCTGACCTCACGGAGATGGCTAGCTCCACTCGCTGGCATTCCAAGCTCGGGGAGAATTAAAGGGGCAGTGGCAGGCCCTCCCCTCGAGGTGGGCCGGTGCCAGGCAAGGAGATCCTATGAGACTGTTTGAAAGGAGGCATTTTGAAATGGAACAGAAGGAGGATTCAAGGGGAAACAACTGGAAAGAGGGTAGAGGGAGGTGGGTGGGATTAGGCAAAAATATGGAGAAGGAGGTGTCAGTCGCTTAACTGCAGAAGAGCAGGAAGCCTCAGTCCACCTCCTTTAGTTTTGAAACGGAGGAGACCTAGAGGCAGACAGCAGCTCGCTCAAGGGCACACAGGTAGGGAGAGGCCGGAGGGACCCCTCTCAGGTTCCCGGTCCAAACTCTTTTATAATGGACTTCTAGGCCTGGGCTTGTATTCTGGGGCTTTCCCTTTTATTGGCTCTGAGACAGTGGGCAAGTCACTTAAGCTGTCTGGACCTTATTTAGTCTGTAAAGCAAGAGCAATAATAATGCTGTACCTCACAGGTGTGAGGGTTAAATAATATTTGTAAATTTCCTGGCCCATAGTAAGAGTTCAATAAATGATAATTATTACTAGATTGAATACTTCCACTTATTATTATAATTAGTGGTAGTATTTGTAGTAGTACCTCCCGGGTGAAGCTTGCTAGGGAGAAAAGGGCCTCCAGGCCACCCTGCGGGAGTGCTCTGTTCTAATGCCAGAGATCAGCGCCATGGTTTTCTGAGCTGGTCCATGTCCCATAACTGGCAAGGCAAACGAGCCTTGCCCTATTCCCAGATGTCCAGTCCACCTATCAGAGAAGGGCCAGGCCCACTTGGGCTCCTTCCTCCTCCACCCAGAAAAATATAGCGAGTGCAGATTCCCCCAGGCTACCGGGAGCAAGGCTGGCTGCTCTGCTGTGTCCACTCTACCTGCAGGAGTGCTCAGGATGCCGAGCCTACGGAGCGGGGCTGGCTGGGCAGGGTCACAGGAGGAAGCTGCTGCATTCTTAACCTCTGGGGCCTCGGTGCTCTTGTCGGCTCGCAGTCTGTTTCTCCTGTTTCTCGATGGCTCTCCCTGAGCACTGGGAGTACCCGGGATGGTGCCTCCACCCCGTCTCAGCAGAGGCTACTGACTCAGCTCAGGTCACGATGATGCACTTCAGAGGACACCCTCGTACCTGGCCCTCATTCCAGTCCTCCTTCCGACTCCAGCTTGGCATCCTTTACAGCATCAGAGGAGTGGTGGCTACTCCAACCCCAGCCCAACCAGCTCTCCTTTCCTCCTTTTATGCGTCCCCGACTTGGGGACCTTCTCATGCCTGTGCCTGGGGAGGTGAGCTCAGCAGGATGCAGCTCAGGCCCATTCTAAGAGCAGCCAGATGAGCAGGTAGATGTTCACACCTTAGCTAGAATGGGTTGGCCAGAGCTTCCTTAGACTTAAGTATAAGTTACTTGCCTTGGAGCACCGCGTGCCTGCTGCCGGTTTGGGACTGGTGAGAATTTCAAAGATGCCTCTTTCTGGTTTGGGATTGGTGGAAAATCTCTTCCACTTGACTGCTACCCTCCCCCCACCCCACCCTCTTTGGCAAACTGACCAGAGACAGCCCCCAGGAGCTTTGAGAGGAGGGAGTAAATGAGCTGCCACGCACACGTGGGGAGGGGGTTGTCAGGGTCCAGGCGTCACTCTCAGCCACATCCCACACAGGCCTCAGAGACCTGGTCCTGCCCAAGCACCGTTTCCTTAGAACACACTGATCAGCACACAGATGGCTCTTCCCAGCACCCTAGGCTGTCAGCTGGCAGGCCCCCGCCCCCCCATACAACTGGTACCCACAGCTGGAGATCCTCGGCACAGCTGGCGCTCGCCCTACATTTCTAGTGCCCATTCTGCCCAGGCTGTCGTTGACACCTCACTTTCTGAGCCTCAAAAGGCACTGCCCTCCGCATCCCCCCTCCTCAGTCTCAGACAGGTGGCACGTACCTGCCTCTTCTCCGAAGACGGACGAGTCGAGCCGGGCACAAGCATGGAGCTGCGGGTGAGTCCCGGCCGGTACTGGAGCAGCGCAATGAGCAGCAGCTGACGCAGAGGGCTCCCTGGCCTCGGCTCCTGCCCGCCTCTCCCGCACCTCCGCAGGGGGCCCGGAGAGGACCTCCCTGGGAAATCGGCGCCACCCAGCGGACAGCTGCCTCATTGCGCCGGGGCAGGCAAAGCGACAGCCCGCGTCTCGCGTCACTGAGACGCGTCACTGCTATTGGCCTGTTCCTATTGTGGCGTCATTAAAGCCCCGCCCGGCCAGGATCTCTCAGGCGACCGATATATGCAGAGAACCACGTGGAGGAAAGGCACGCGAGTTTGGAGGGGGTGGAGCACCTGAATATGACACGACGGGACAGCTGGAAGGTATTGGGAAAGAGGAAGGGTCACGGGGAGAAGGCTCAGAAGTTGAACCCCAGGGCGTATGTATCAGCCTTCAGTTTTTAGGGAAGGCTAAATGTTCCCGCTCCTTCCCACCGGGCTGGGAGAGGGCCAGTTCTTCTGCCTCTTCTCTTTTTCGCTCCTCTTTCTCTACTCTGCTCATTTTACTCGCACGAGACCAGTGACTGATGGTGCCTCCTTGAGTGGGTAAACGGTGGCCCTGAGTCAGTGGAAGAGATTCTCTTTTGTCTTTCAAGAAAAAGCTGAGAGGAAACTTGAATTTTTGCGGTTCCCATTCTTTGTGTATAACCTTTCCCCCATCCTCCACGGTGGTGAAGAGAACCACACAGCCAGGTAGATTGGTGCCAAGGCAAGTCCAGGTTTTCAATTTCACCTGGACCATCAGTCCTTCCAAGTGTCCTTAGCTCTTTCTCTTCTCTTTGGCTGGGATTTCTGTCCATCACCACCCTCCTCAAGTCCCTCGAGTCTTCTATTTCCTAGAGAAACTAGAGGCAATCAGGAGGGAAGCACTTAAAGTTCTGTGTACAAACATAGCCGAATCCATTCTTAACTCTGCTCCAGAAGCAGTGAAAGAGGTGTCCCTCTTTCTTGTCCAAGACAAATCCCTTCTGGATCTCAACTCTTTTGTTTCCTTAATGTTACCCAAAAACTGGGTTCGCCTCTTGGTGGGTGTTGAGCCAAAAGACACAACCAGGCCAAAGATCAGGAGAAGGAAGAATGTTTTACTTGCAGCAAGTATGGAGAATACAAGGGATCTTCCCCAAAGCAGTGTCTCCCTGAACAGCAAAACTGGGGAAGTTTTAAGCTAAGAGTGCTTGCGTATTCCTGACGGGGCTTGAGCGGAATTCAGCATAGAACTGGGTCAAAGTTGGGCTTCCCTGGTGGCGCAGTGGTTAAGAATCCGCCTGCCAATGCAGGGGACACGGGTTCGAGCCCTGGTCTGGGAAGATCCCACATGCTGCGGAGCAACTAAGCCCGTGCGCCACAACTACTGAGCATGAGCTCTAGAACCTGCGAGCTGCAACTTCTGAGCCCGTGTGCCGCAACTATTGAAGCCCGTGTGCCTAGAGCCCATGCTCTGCAAAAAGAGAAGCCACCACAATGAGAAGCCCGCGCACCGCAACGAAGAGGAGCCCCCGCTCGCTGCAACTAGAGAAAGCCCGCAAGCAGCAACAAAGACCCAACGCAGCCAAAAATAAATAAATAAAATTAAAAAAATAATAAAAAAAGAATTGGGTCAAAGTTTAACAGAGAGCTTTAGTTGATTGAAATTAGAGTGTCAGAAAAGGCCAACATCATTCCTTAGGTTCATATCAGTCTAGGGTCTCAGCAGATAGTTACCATCCTCCACCTGGTTGGGGGCCTTAGTTCCAGCCCAACTCAAAGATTTGCATCAGATTGTTATGTATATCCCTTGAGGAGGAACTAGGGCTCTGTTTTATTAAACTATTGTTTACTGTTGCTTACTGGACTATTGTTTCTTCCCCCCCCCCACCCCCCCCCACCGTGTCCTCAAGTCATTCTCTATGTCTGCGTCTTTATTCCTGCCCTGCCACTAGGTTCATCAGTACCATTTTTTTTAAGATTCCATATATATGCGTTAACATATGGTATTTGTTTTTCTTTCTGACTTACGTCACTCTGTATGACAGACTCTAGGTCCGTCCACCTCACTACAAATAACTCAGTTTCGTTCCTTTTTATGGCTAAGCAATATTCCATTGTATATATGTGTCACATCTTCTTTATCCATTTATCTGTTGATGGACATTTAGGTTGCTTCCATGTCCTGGCTATTGTAAATAGTGCTTCAATGAACATTGTGGTACATGTATCTTTTTTTTTTTTTTTTTCGGTACGCGGGCCTCTCACTGCTGTGGCCTCTCCCGTTGCGGAGCACAGGCTCCGGATGTTCAGGCTCAGCGGCCATGGCTCACGAGACCAGCCACTCTGCGGCACGTGGGATCTTCCCAGACTGGGGCACGAACCCGCGTCCCCTGCATCGGCAGGCGAACTCTCAACCACTGCGCCACCAGGGAAGCCCTACATGTATCTTTTTGAATTATGGTTTTCTCAGGGTATATGCCCAATAGTGGGACTGCTGGGTCATATGGTAGTTCTACTTTTAGTTTTTTTTTGTTGTTTGTTTGTTTTTTGCAGTACGCGGGCCTCTCACTGTTGTGGCCTCTCCTGTTGCGGAGCACAGGCTCCGGACGTACAGGCTCAGCGGCCATGGCTCATGGGCCTAGCTGCTCCACAGCATGTGGGATCTTCCCAGACCGGGGCATGAACCCGTGTGCCCTGCATCAGCAGGTGGACTCTCAACCACTGCGCCACCAGGGAAGCCCTACTTTTAGTTTTTTAAGGAACCTCCATACTGGTCTCCATAGTGGCTGTATCAATTTACATTCCCACCAGCAGTGCAGGAGGGTTACCTTTTCTCCACACCCTCTCCAGCATTTATTGTTTCTAGATTTTTTTGTGATGGCCATTCTGACTGGTGTGAGGTGATACCTCATTGTGGTTTTGATTTGCATTTCTCTAATGGTTAGTGATGTTGAGCATCTTTTCATGTGTTGTTGGCAATCTGTATGTCTTCTTTGGAGAAATGTCTTTTAGGTCTTCCACCCATTTTTGGATTGGGTTGTTTGTTTTTTTTGATATTGAGCTGCATGAGCTGCTCATATATTTTGGAGATTAATCCTTTGTCAGTTGCTTCATTTGCAAATATTTTCTCCCATTCTGAAGGTTGTCTTTTTGTCTTGTTTATGGTTTCCTTTGCTGTGCAAAAGCTTTTAAGTTTCATTAGGTCCCATTTGTTTATTTTTGTTTTAATTTCCATTTCTCTTGGAGGTGGGTCAAAAAGGATGTTGCTGTGATTTATGTCACAGAGTGTTCTGCTTATGTTTTCCTCTAAGAGTTTTTTTTTTTTTTAATTTATTTTTTTGTGGTATGCAGGCCTCTCACTGTTGTGGCCTCTCCCTTTGTGGAGCACAGGCTCCGGACATGCAGGCTCAGCGGCCATGGCTCACGGGCCTAGCTGCTCCGCGGCGTGTGGGATCTTCCTGGACCGGGGCACGAACCCATGTCCCCTGCATTGGCAGGTGGACTCTCAACCACTGCGCCACCAGGGAAGCCCCCCCTAAGAGTTTTATAGTGTCTGGCCTTACATTTAGGTCTTTAATGCATTTTAAGTTTATTTTTGTGTATGGTGTTAGGGAGTGTTATAATTTCATTCATTTACATGTAGCTGTCCAGTTTTCCCAGCACCACTTATTGAAGAGGCTGTCTTTTCTCCATTGTATATTCTTGCCTCCTTTGTCAAAGATAAGGTGACCATATGTGTGTGGGTTTATCTCTGGGCTTTCTATCCTGTTCCATTGATCTATATTTCTGTTTTTGTGCCAGTACCATACTATCTTGATTACTGTAGCTTTGTAGTATAGTCTGAAGTCAGGAAGCCTGATTCCTCCAGCTCCATTTTTCTCTCTCAAGGTTGCTTTGGCTATTCGGGGTCTTTTATTTTTCCCCACAAATTGTAAAATTTCTTGTTCTAGTTCTGTGAAAAATGCCATTGGTAATTTGATAGGGATTGAATTGAATCTGTAGATTGCTTTGGGTAGTATAGTCATTTTCACAATGTTGATTCTTCCAATCCAAGAACATGGTATATCTCTCCATCTGTTTGTGTCTTCTTTGATTTTTTTCATCAGTGTCTTATAGTTTTCTGCATACAGGTCTTTTGTCTCCTTAGGTAGGTTTATTCCTAAGTATTTTATTCTTTTTGTTGCAGTGGTAAATGGGAGTGTTTCCTTAATTTCTCTTTTTGAGTTTTCGTTGTTTGAACTATTGTTTCTTGACTGCTTTTCCTTTGTTTCTGCATTCCCTCCCTTCCCTTAATCTCATTAATTACTGAGACTTGTTCAAGGGCTGGCATTGTGGCCAGGCTTAGATCACAAAATAGCTTAAGCCAAAAATGACTTCTCCTCCATCAAGAAAGCCATGCCCAGTTCTCTTTCTCCAGGGACCTTCTACCCCATCTGCTTACCTTCGGACCCTCATTGCATCGCATTTTACGGACAGCTACTGGACACTCCAGGTAGTCTTCTGGGAACTGAGGATGTAACAGTGAATAAAACAGGCAAAGTAAGTTAAGGGGCTTACATTCTAGTAGAAGTAGAAGACAGTAACCAAATAAGGAAATAAGTAAAATATATAGTATTGGATGGCAGTAAGAGCTATGGAGGCAAATAAAGCAGGGGATGATACAGAGTGTATAACGTGCCATCAGAGGTCTCAATGAGAAGGGGACATTTGAATGACCTGAAGGAGGTGAAGGAGTGGGCCATCTAGAAATCTGGGCAAAGAATGTTCTAAGTAGAGGGAATAGTAAATGCAAATGTGCTGAGATAGGCATGCGCTTGCCACCTTCGAGGAAGAGCAAGAAGGTCAGTGTGGCTGGAGTGGAGAGAGTGGAAGATGAAGTCAAAGAGATAAGGGAGGACCTCACCTTGCAGGGCCCTGGCCATTTCAATGACTTTAACTTTTACTCTGAGATAGGAGCCATTGGAGGATTTTGAGCAGAAGAGGGACATGGATGTCATTTTTGCTTTAACCGAGTCCCTTTAGCTACTGTGTGGAGGACAGACCTGAAGAGAGCCAGAGTAGAAGAAGGAGACTGCAGTCATCTGGTAAGAGGTGTTGGTGGCTCAGGTTGATGTGGTAGCAGGAGAGGAAGTGAGAAATGGTTGGATTCTGGATGTATTTTGAATGTAGAGCCAACAGGGTTTCCTGATGGATTAGGTGGTGTGAGAAAAAAGGATTTTTTGGTCTGAACATGAACTGAGGATGTATAGGCTGTGGAAGGAGCAGATTTGGGAGTGGTGGGGAGGTCAGGAACTTGATTTAACACATATTAAGTTTGAGATGTCTATTAGGCATGTCAAGATGCCATGAAAGAGGCTGGATATACACGTTTGGCAAAGTCTGTGTTGGAGATATAAAATTGAGAGTCTTCAGCATATAGATGTTATTTAAAGTCATGAGATTAGAAGAGATCACCAAGGGAGCAAATATAAATAGAAAAGAAAAGATGTGCAAGGACTGAATCCTGGAGCTCTCCAACATTAAATGGTTTTAGAAGTGAGTAGGAACCATCAAAGGACATGAAAGGAATGGCCAGTGAAGTAGGGGAAAAAACCACAGGAGGTGATGGTATGCTGAAAGCCCAGAGAAGAAAACCTATCAAGGAGGAAGATCAATTGTGTCAAATGCTGCATGTGGGTTAAGTAAGATGAGGTTGTTGGTGACCTTGACAAGAATGGTTTTGGTAGTGGTGGAGTGAAAGTTGGGTTGTGGGTGGTTCAAGAAAGAATGGGAGGAGAGGGAGGGACAAGGTATAGAAAACTCTTTTTAAAAAATATTTATCTATTTATTTGGCTGCGCTGGGTCTTAGTTGCTGCACATGGGATCTTCGTTGCCACGTGTGGGATCTTTGTTGCGGCATGCAGGATCTAGTTCCCTGACCAGGGATCGAACCTGGGCCCCCTGCATTGGGATGGCGGAGTCTTAACCACTGGACCACCAGGGAAGTCCCCTAGACAACTCTGTGGAGGAATTTTGTGGTAAAGGAAGGAGAGAGATTGGGTGGGAGCTAAAAGGAGAAGTGAGGGTAAGATGTTACCTGAACAACCTGGGGTCTGCTCTCCTGTGCACAGTACAGCCAATCTACTGACACTGGGCTGTAGTGAAGGAAAGTGCAATGTTTATTGCAGACACCAAACAAGGGGCACAGGTAGCTAATGCTCAAAGGAAACTCTAACTCCCTGATGACTTTCAGGAAAAGGATTTAAAGATGGGGTGAGGGAGAGGGTTGTGGGGGTGTGTGATCAGCTGGTAAACATTCTTCTGATTGGTTGGTGGTGAGATAATCAGGAGTTACTATCATCAGTCTTCTGGTTCCAACTGTCTGGGGTCTAAGTGTTTGTGGTCAGCATGCAGTTAACTTCTTCCACCTGGTGAGGGTTTCAGTATCTGCAAAACAGCTCAAAGGACATGGCCCAGAATACTATCTGTAGCCCTTGAGGAGGAACTAAAGGTACTTGACTTGGTTTAACGGCTAAACTCTAATTATTTTGTCTTGTTTGACTGTTTTCCTTTGTTTCTGCATTTTCTCACTTCTCTGATTAAATTTGTTCTTTGGAACTCAGGGAAGCCCTAGGAGGCTAAAGTTTTTCTACAAACAAGAGGCAGGCAGAGGACATGGGAAGGTCTGTCCTGGGAGGGCCCCATAGGGTCCTGCTCAGCTACAAAGAAAATTTTTTAAGTTGATGAGATTATATGCTTGGATGTTGATGAGAAAAAGCCAGTAGAGTCAGAATAGACGATGCGGGAGAGAGATCAGTGGAGCAACGTCCTTGATGAGGTGAGAGTGGATGGGATCTAGTACAGGAGTGAGGGCTTGGCTTCGGCCAGGGCACAAAGGGTACATCCAGAGAAAGAAGAGAGAAGGCACAGTGTTTGGGCACCGATGTAGGCAGGTGGACGGATGTGGTGGGAGCTAGTGGACGTTCTCTCGGATGGCCTCTTTTCTCTCAGTGAATTAGGAAGCAAGGTCAGCTGAGAGTGAGGATGGAGGAAGGGCTGGAAATTTAGAGAGGTGTGCGTGGGGGACGGGAGTGGTAGTTAATAAACTAGCCATCTCGGGGCACTTAACTTTGAGTGTGTATCGGAATCACCTAGAGAGTCTGTTAAAGCCCCGTCCAGAGTTTCTGATTCTGGAGGTCTGAGGTGAGCCTGAGAATTTGCATTTCTAACATGTTTCTGGGTGATGCTGAGGCTGCTGGTCTGGGGTCGGCCCTTTGAGAGCTAGCTAGCGCGTGCCAGTGAGTGGGAGAGTGAACGAATGAATTGTGGACATACAGTGGGATTGTCAGGCAGCATCAAGGGCCCATCCGAGGTTAGAAATCGTGGATTGGAAGTGTCTCCATTCAGTATTCTTTCCCATCACATTCAGTCACTGTCCCTGGGTAGAGTCCTGTCTTTAAAACTTTCATTTTCTGCCAACTTTCCCTTTGACATATAAGTCTCCCAGTTCTTCCCCTTAAAAGCATGAAAATCTCGCTAATTCCCTGGCGGTCCACAGTGGTTAGGACTCTGTGCTTTCACTGCGAGGGCGTGGGTTCAATCTCTGGTCGAGGAATTAAGATCCTGTAAGCTGTGTGGAGCGGCCAAAAAAAAAAAATAAAAAAATGAATTCGTATACATGAAAAGCTCTCAGTAGTGCCTGGCATGCAGTGAGTGCCTAAGATCACTGTGACCTGCTGCTCATCCGTCAGCTACTACTTGTATGGGCTGACGATGCCCAAATCTGTATTTTCAGGTGGCCCTCACTCCTGAGTACCAGTCGCAATTATCCAAATGCCTCCTGACATACCCTTGGACATCACGTCAGTATCTCAATTTCAGCACGTCCAAACCTTAAACTTATCATTTTCCGACCGTTTGCTCCCCTTCCTTTAATCCCCACGTCTATGAACGGTGGCATCATCCAGTTTGCTACCAGAAATTTGCTAGTTTCCAAGTTCTCTCCTCCCATAGTTCTCAAACAGAGGTATTCTCTTAGTCTACCAACTCAGGAGACATAACATTGTTTTCTGTAACATTTCTCTTTGGAGCGAGCCCCTCTTCTACCGCAGTGGTGAACACTGAGTTTCAGTCACTTGATGGAATTGCCCCTCCTTTCTCCAGGGATTGCCTGAACTCCAGGGGGTTTCCCATACGTATTTGCTAAAGCCCTGGAGGAAGTGGCCCTTGTTATTAAGTGGCCATCCAAGTGTCCACTGGGATGTCTGCTTCCTGGTTGCTGCTTGTGTGGCCTCGTTAGGTTTGATGTGTCCCTGCTACCTCTGGGTCATTCTGGGACACTTGAGAATTATTCTGCGGCTTCCAGGCCCCAGAGTAGCATGAGAAAATATGATGCTGTCCAGGGTTCCAGCTGTGTCCAAAATAGGCTGCACTCTGCAGTCATTTCCTCTTTCTGGGGGCCTGTCCCCTATCTGAGGACCTACCCAGGATGGGGCGGTGGGGACCCACAGTGGTCAGATCTCAAAACCCTCTCTGGGTTTTTTGCTGTCTCTGTGCTTTTCCTCTGGATTTTGTCTGCTGGTAGGCATGCTAATGGGAGGCCTGGCTCTACCCAAGGTATTTTCTCCACATCTTCTGTCCAGGCTGTGGCTCCTTTCTGTCTTATTAAGGGTCTAGGCAAATGAGATGTAAAAGCCAGAAGTGGCTTCCCATTTTTTCCCCTGGTTTTTGCTGTCACATCCTTCCACTGAAGCATAAACACAAAAGCTTGGCTGGTTAAAGTGGGGCTATGGGGGTAAAGGGACGCCAACAAAAATAATATTTAAAAATATCACCATATTCACTACATCTCATGGAGATCATATCTTTTATTTTTTAAAAAATATTTAGTTATTTATTTATTTTGGCTGCGTCGGGTATTGGTTGCTGCACGTGGGATCTTCGCTGTGGTGTGCGGGCTTCTCTCTAGTTGTGGCGCGCGGTTCCAGGGTGCGTGGACTCCTCGTTGCGGCACGCAGCTTCTCTAGTTGAGGCGTGCGAGCTCAGTTGTTGTGGTGCGTAGGCTTAGTTGCCCCGTGGTATGTGGGAACCTGCGTACCCTGCATTGGAAGGCGGATTCTTTACCACTGGACCACCAGGGAAGTCCCCGGGGATCATAGCTTTTTGATTTTCTTTCTTTTGTTCCCCTAAGGTTCTCCTCTCTCCATTGCTTCTGTCTTAGTTCGGAGTTTCATTCTTATAAACCTCCTGGTTTGGCAAAATTTTCTCCTGGTTTGGCAAAATTTTCTCCCCAACCCTGAGGGTCAAGTTGCTGGAACAGTAGGAGGTTTTTACACTTGAAGACCTCTGATGAAAAATAAGATTAGGAAGACTGAGTGACCTATTTAATGCCCAATAAATACTTTATCCTGACTAAAATCAACACTAACATTTAGCACGTGTAGTAAAGGAAATATCAGTAACATTTTACAGATCTGAAGTTAGCAGTAATATGTATATTGTAATTTCTACTCATCATCCCTGGGTGATTTCATCTTTTTAGGCTTTTCCTGCAGTTTCAACAAGAGGGTGGTAAATCTAGTTTGTTTTGATACAGGTGATGGGTAGTTAGTTCTCCTCACGCCAGGTACCTTCTGCAGGCAAGTGATATCTTCTGAGCTTTGGGATTTCCAGATGCTATGGCCCCCACTGGTCCCATCATGGTCTTCGAGCCATTTGGGGGAACCCTCTATAAAGGGTGCCTATCTGAGATTGGATCGTATGTTTTTTTTTTGTTTTTTTTGTTTTTTTTTGTGGTATGCGGGCCTCTCACTGCTGTGGCCTCTCCCGTTGCGGACCACAGGCCCCGGACGCGCAGGCTCAGCGGCCATGGCTCACAGGCCCAGCCGCTCCGCGGCATGTGGGATCTTCCTGGACCGGGACATGAACCCGTGTCCCCTGCACTGGCAGGTGGACTCTCAACCACTGCACCACCCAGGAAGCCCAACAGGCGGATTCTTAACCACTGCACCACCAGGGAAGCCCAAAACCATCTTTAAAAGTTGCAAGTTTTCAGTTTCTAGAGAAACTGTGGCTGACTCTTTACGTTGGGAAAATCACCACAAAGGGCTTGTAGTTTCCTAGATGTAGAGCAAGTGTCCAGCACTGAGCTGAGAGGAATGTTAGCTCTGATGGGTGGGAATTGTCTTCTGCCCTTCTCGCTCTTTAGAAGGCAGTGGGGAGAAAGCATTTCTTGGCTCTGAGTTTCGAGCACTCTTGCTGGGTCTGGGCCCAGCGGGTGTGTACAGGGGCCGAGGTGTGAGACAGGGGCACGGAGGGCTGGAGGTGATGGAAGGTGAGAGGGAGCGGGGTGGATGGCGGACGTCCTACAGGCCTACTCATGGCGCACACGGCTGGCTAACGTGGACATTTTGGAATGAAATGAGTTGACGTGTGTTGTGAGTCTGGGTGAGTGGCTGTTCGGGTTAGAGGCGTACCCCAGCCTGTGCCTCGGAAGGAAGTGGAGTTTCCACTGTCAGTTGTGCTGAGACAGGCAGTAAAGAATGGGAGGTGGTGGACCTTAGACTCGCGGTGAGAGGCTTTCCCCTCTCCAGGCCTCCTGACACTGTGTTCTGGGCTCTGAGGCGTTGGTGTGCTCCGAGCATTCCTGGAGCTGACCCTTGCCTCAGGGAGTGAGGCTGAGAAGTGCTCCTTTCAGGGCCCTCCTGTCCTTGCCCTGCCTCCCCTTCATGAGTTTGCCTGAGGTGGGGTAGCTCAGCGGTTCAAACAACCATGGTTCCCACCCATGGTCTGGTCCAGCTCTGTCCAATAGAACTTTCTGTGAGGACGGAATGCCACCAGCCACATGTGCCACTGAGCACTTGAAATGTGGCTGGTGTGGCTGAAAAATTGAAATTTTAGTTTACTTCAGTGCAATTTGTTTAAGTCTAAATACTCACATGTGGCTAGTGGCTACCATATTGGACAGCTCGGGTCTAGATGGCAGGAGACCATGAAGCTGTAAAGCCTGAAGCCTGAGCCCAGAGCTGTGACGCTGGCTGATGTCATCAGAGGACACGGAGGCTCCAAGAGGCTGTGTCACCCTGTGTGAGGGGTGGAGCTGCCCCAGAAGGCCCCGCAGCAGGAGGGGGCGGTGTACTGAATGTGCCAGGGCTCCGGCTGCCAGAGAGTGGGCCCCTCCTGCTGCTGACACACCGGGAGCCCAGGACGGTGGGACCGGGCATCAGGCCATAGTTAAGCTGTTTGCCTACCGTCCCCCAGTGACTGCGTCAGGCCAGTCCTACCTGTCTGGCTCAGTCCCCAGAGGTCCAGAGAGTCCAGCGCATCCATTATCAGCACACCTCTCCTGTAGCATCTCCTCGCCTGGGCCAGGTCCCGCCCCACCCCCTAAAGCCTCTTGTGCCCAGACACTCCTCTGGGGTGGGCAAGCTCTGCTTCATCCTCAGCCTCTTCTTCAGAGGTTCTCTTGAGCTCCGGCCTTAAATGAAACTCACTGTTCCCTGAGGACACCATTTCCCCTGAAGCCTCCTTCAGTGGAGTCTGCTTTTGCTCTGACCCTCACACACCTCAGGGTCGGGAAGTGGGGTTTGGGTTTCCTAGGGCTGCCATGACTGGGTGGCTTCAAGCAACAGAAATTTGTTTTCTTACACTTTTGGCCAGAAGTCTAAAATCGAGGTGTTGCTGGGGCCGGGCTCCCTCTGAAGCATCTAGGGGAGGGTCCTTCCTGGCCTCTTCCAGCTTCTGGTGGCCCCAGGTGACCCCTGGCTGGTGGCAGCATCACTCCAGTCTTTCCTCTGTCTTCACATGGCTGTCTGCTCTCTGTGTCTCCTGTTTCTCTGTGTTCAAATTTCCCTTGTCTTATGAGGACGCCAGTCTTTGGTTTAGGGTCCACTCTAGTCCTATGACTCCATTTTAGCTTGATTACATCTGCAGAGACCCTATTTCCAGATAAGGTCACATTCTTAGGTACGGGGGATTGGGACTTGAACGTACCTTTGTTTTGGGGGGTGGGCCACAGTTCAACCCACAACAGGTCGGGTAAGTGTTCTTCCTCATTTGCTCTCTCCTTCAAGCGCCCCTGCTGGATCTCCAGGCACCTGGTTACCCTCCTGCCACCCTTCTTCACTGCTGTCCCGTGCTGGCTGCAGGTCGCTTGTCTCCTGGCTCACTGTCTTCCTTTCTCCCCCTTCTCTTTCATCATCCTCCATGATTTCAGCAGCCATGTGGATACTCCTTGCAACCCTCTGGCCTGTCAGCTTCTGGCCCCCTTTACCTCCTCTCCCCTCTGACCTCTTCACATCCTGACCCACTTAAGACTCTTTTTTATTTTTTGGCTGCCCCGTGCAGCTTGTGGGATCTTAGTTCCCTGACCAGGGATTGAACCCACGCCCCCTGCATTAGAAGCATGGAGTCTTAACCACTGGACCACCAGGGAAGTCCCTACAATGGATCATTTTAATCACTGCTTTGCTAACTTCCTCTATTCCTTTGCCCCTCCTTCCCTCTGCTGCTCGTGCCTGGAAAAACCTGGACCCTCCCTGAGGCCATCTTCCCTTCCTTGGTATGCCTGCACCCATGCAGGTGAATGACCCTCGAGAAGTTCACCCAATTAAGTCCCCTTTATATTCATGGCCACACACCTCAGATGGGTCACACTCAGCACTGCCCAGCACTTCTATTATGTTTCCATGGTATGTTTATTTTCCCACCGTATTAGCTTTCTACTGCTGTGTAACGCATTACCAGAAACCTAATGGCTTAAGACACCCATGTATTATCTCACAGTCTGTAGGCCAGAAGTTCTGGTGGGCTCAGCTGGTTCTCTGGTCAGGGTCTTACAAGGCTAAAATCAAGGTGCTGGCCAGGCTGGCTGTTACCAGGAGGCTCGGGGCAAGATTCCACTTCCAAGCTCATGTAGGTTGTTGCCAGAGTCCAGTTCCTTATGGCTATGGGTGTGAGGTCCCTGTTTCCTTGCTGGCTGCTGGCTGGGCTCTGCCTTCTGCTCCTAGAGGCTGCCCACAGTCCTTCTCATGAGGCCAGTGGTGGCACGTTGAGTGACCCTTGTGCTTCAAATCTCTGTCTTCCTCTTCTGCCACTAGCCAGAGAAAGTTCTCTGCTTTTAAGGACTCACGTGATTTCATAGGCCTACCTGGACAGTATTCCTCTTTTAAGATCAACTGTGCCATTTAACATAACACCGTCATGGGGGTGACATCTCATCTCAGTCACAGATTCCAGGGATTAGGGGTATAGGATCTTGGGAGGCTATTTTTAGAATTCTGCTTACACTCCCACCTTTTTTTTTTTTCAGTCTGAATCTCATATGGGTTTTTTTTTTCTTTTAAGGTCAAATTTATTGTCATAAAGTTATTCATAATACATTATTATTTTTTCCTTGTTGGTTATCTATTTTAAATATAGCAGTGTGTACACGTCAATCCCAAACTCCCCATCTATCCCTCCCCCCAACCCTTCCCCGCCCGGTAACCACAAGTTCATTCTCTAAGTCTGTGAGTCTGTTTCTGTTTTGTAAATAAGTTCATTTGTATCAGTTTTTTTTTTTTAGATTCCACATAGAAGTGATATCGTATGATATTTGTCTTTCTCTGTCTGAGTTACTTCACTTAGTATGATAATCTCCAGGTCCATCCATGTTGCTGTAAATGGCATTATTTCATTCTTTTTAACGGCTGAGTAATATTCCATTGTATATATGTACCCCACGTCTTTATCCATTCCTTTGTTGATGGACATTTAGGTTGCTTCCATGTCTTGGCTATTGTAAAGAGCATTGCCATGAACAGAGTCCCCCAAGGACTCTGCTTCCATGTTTTTCTCTGGATATATGCCTGGGAGTGGGATTGCTGGATCATATGGTAGCTTTCAAAATAAAGTTTTTAAAAAAATAAAATTAAAATTTCTGACTACATGTATGTGGGAGGGGGTAAGTAGAGTTATAATATCCTGAGGGCCTTGATTTATCCATAAAGAGGATAAAGGATAAATTTGATTAATTTAAGAATTTGATAGGTTAAATGTGCATATTGAATCTTAAAAAGAATCCCCTGGGGCTTCCCTGGTGGCGCGGTGATTAAGAATCCGCCTGCCAATGCAGGAGACACGGGTTTGAGCCCTGGTCCGGGAAGATCCCACATGCCACGGAGCAACTAAGCCCGTGCGCCACAACTACTGAGCCTGTGCTCTAGATCCCACAAACTACAACTGCTGAGCCCGTGCGCCACAACTACTGAAACTATGCGCCTAGAGCCCGTGCTCCACAACAAGAGAAGCCACCGCAGTGAGAAGCCTGTGCACCACAACGAAGAGTAGCCCCCGCTCGCTGCAACTAGAGAAAGCCCGTGCACGGCAAGGAAGACCCAATGCTGCCAAAACTAAATGATAATAAATAAAATAAATAAATAAAAATTAAAAGAAATAAAAAGAATCCACTAAAAATGGGGTTGGCAAACTCTTTCTATAAAGAGATGGGTAGTAAATATTTTGGCCTTTGCAGGTCCCTTATAGT
The DNA here is from genome assembly GCF_039906515.1 of Pseudorca crassidens. Taxonomy (NCBI): domain Eukaryota; kingdom Metazoa; phylum Chordata; class Mammalia; order Artiodactyla; family Delphinidae; genus Pseudorca; species Pseudorca crassidens. The sequence goes on from NC_090304.1 coordinate 96,442,898, forward strand.
CTTTTTAAAAATTTATTTATTTATTTATTTTTGGCTGTATTGGGTCTTGGTTTCTGTGCGAGGGCTTTCTCTAGTTGCGGCAAGTGGGGGCCAATCTTCATCGTGGTGCGCGAGCCTTTCACTGTTGCTGCCTTTCTTGTTGTGGGGTACAGGCTCCAGACGCGCAGGCTGCGTAGTTGTGGCTCACAGGCCTAGTTGCTCCGTGGCATGTAGGATCTTCCCAGACCAGGGCTCGAACCCGTGTCCCCTGCATTGGCAGGCAGATTCTCAACCACTGTGCCACCAGGGAAGCCCTAGTCTTTTCTTTTTTAATAGATCTTTATTAGAGTATAATTGCTTCACAATACCGTGTTAGTTTCTGTTGTACAACAAAGCGAATCAGCCATGTGCCTACATGGTCCCCATATCCCCTCCCTCTTGAGCCTCCCTCCCACCCTCCCTATCCCACCCCTTTAGGTGGACACAAAGCACCAAGCTGATCTCCCTGTGTTATGCCGCTGCTTCCCACTAGCCAACTGTTTTACATTTGGTAGTGTATATATGTCGATGCTACTCTCACTTTGCCCCGGCTTCCCCCACCCCATGTCCTCAAGTCCATTCTCTATGTCTACATCTTTTCATATGGGTTTTTTTAATTTAAAAAATTTTTATTGACATATAGTTGATTCACAATGTTGTGTTAGTTTCAGATGTACAGCAAAGCGATTCAGTTACACATATATCTATGTCTGTATCCTTTTTTTTTTTCTTTTTGCAGTACGTGGGCCTCTCACTGCTGTGGCCTCTCCCGTTGCGGAGCACAGGCTCTGGACGCGCAGGCTCAGCGGCCATGGCTCATGGACCCAGCTGTTCCACGGCACGTGGGATCTTCCCGGACCGGGGCACGAACCCGTGTCCCCTGTATTGGCAGGCGGACTCTCAACCACTGCACTACCAGGGAAGCCCCTGTATCTATTCTTTTTCAGATTCTTTTCCATTATAGGTTATTACAAAATATCGAACCACTCCTACTTTTTGACATGCCTATTTTCTATTATCTACTTTTTTCAAACCTGTTGCATCTTCCCTTCATCTCCTCACCCTCTTATTTAGCTGATGGCTTTGCTACTCGTGTGGAACCCCCTGAACTTCTACCCTCAAGTTCACAAACTCCCCTCTTCCACACCCATCTCCTTTGCATTTATTTCTCGTCTAGATCCCTCCTTTCTCACCTCCCCAAGGACTCTGCTTCCACATTTTCTTCTCCCCCTTGTTCAGCAATCTTTCCCTGTCTTCATAAGTAATCGCCATGAATGTACACTGTGCTCTAGTCTCTCCCATAAACAACTCCCCTTGACTCTGCTTCCCACACCACTCACAGCTCAGCGTCCTGGAAGAGAAGTCTACACCCTCCCATTCACTCGCTCACCCCCTCCAAACTGGCCTCTGTTACCCCTGCTCCACTGAACTGCTCTTGTTAAAGTGACTATTGCTGCATCACAAACCGCTCCAACATTTAGCGGCTTTAAACAATTTATCAACTTGATTGACATAAACACACTACTATGTAGAAAATCGATAACTAATAAGGACCTACTGTCTAGCACAGGGAACTCTACTCAATACTCTCTAATGACCTATATGAGAAAAGAATCTAAAAAAGAGTGGATGTATGTATATGTATAACTGTTACACTTTGCTGTACACCTGAAACTAACACAACATGGTAAATCAACTATACTTCAATAAGATTTTTTTTTAAGTGTAAAAAAAAAATTATTGATGGGCTTCCCTGGTGGTGCAGTGGTTAAGAATCCACCTGCCAATGCAGGGGACATGGATTCGAGCCCTGGTCCGGGAAGATCCCACATGCCGCGGAGCAGCTAAGCCCGTGCACCACAACTACTGAGCCTGTGCTCTAGAGCCCGTGAGCCACAACTACTGAGCTTGCGTGCCACAACTACTGAAGCCCGCGCTCAGTATTTTCGTGCCCTAGAACCCGTGCTCCGCAACAGGAGAAGCCACCGCAGTGAGAAGCCCGCGCACTGCAACGAAGAGTAGCCCCTGCTCGCTGCAGCTAGAGAAAGCCCGCACACAGCAACAAAGACCCAACGCAGCCAAAAATAAATAAATAAATTTATTTTAAAAAATTTATTAATGTGTTTCATGCTGCTCTGGTTACCTGGGAACTTCTCACTTGGGGTTTCTTTCTCACAAGGCTGCAGTCAGCAACTGCTGGGCCGGGAGTCATCCAAAGGCTCACCTGAGCTGGATGTCCAAGATGGCGTAGTGACTCGGCTGGCAGTGCATGTTGGCTGTTGGCTGGGAGCTTAGCTGGGGCTGGTGACTGGAGTGACTGCATGTGGCCTCTATGTGACTTGAGCTCTCAGAATGGTAGCTGGGTTCCAGGAGGGTGTGTCTCAGGAGTGAGCATTCCTGGAGAACCAGGTGGAAGCTGCAAGGCTTCTTATGACCTAACTTTGGAAGTCATGTAGCATGATGTCTATCATACACTATTGGTCATAAGCAAGACACAGGCCATGCCAGGCCCAAGGGAATGGGATTACACAAGGGCATATTTTATTTAGGGGGTCATCTTTGGAGACTAGCTACCATAGTCACCAACAACTTGGTCCTCGTCTTACTTGACTTCTTAACAGAAGTGGACCTAGTTGATTGCTCTTTTTCAAAACTTTTCCTTCTCTGGCTCCGCTAACCCCTGGCTTTCCTCTTTCCTCACTGGCTGCTCTTTAGTCTCCGTTGTGTCCCCCTAAACTCTAAGTATTGGACCACCTCAGATTCTAGGCCTGGGCTCAATTATTTCTCTATAACACCTCCCTGCATGATCTTACTTGTCCCGCGGTCAGTGCCTACCACCCAAATGCTGATGTCTGTCGAGTTTTCTCTAACTCCCATCTCTCACCTGTGCTCAGGACTGGGAGAGCCAGCTGTCTTCTCGATACTCCATTTGGATATCTAATGGGCATTGCAGATTTAACAAATCCACTTCTCCACCCCAGTATTCCCCATCCTTCTCTGTCTCAACACATGACATCACCATCCACTAATTGTTCAAGCAAAAACCCAAGGGTCATCCAGGATTTCGTCTCCTTTCCTTTCAACACTCCACCTCCATCTAAACCACTAGTAAGCAAGTCCTCTCTGGTTTTTTTGGGTTGGGCATTAATATATTTCTTTAAATACATTTGATTTATATTGTTTAGTAAACTAATAGAGACTAAAAGTATTACTAGGTTTATAATGTAAAAGCAGTCTGTTACCCCATCCTACATTCTCATTCCCCAAAGCAACTACTCTCAACTATTTCAGCTAGTTTTTCTGCTATTTACTTTACTTTTATATTTAAAAATTTCTCATATAGCTAGCTATTTCTTGATTTTTCAGTTTTAAGTCTTATCCGTTGACTTTCACCTCTGGAAAATGAGGTTTAGCTCTCTTAATGCCCATTTTCTCCCCCACTAAACACATGTACTTAGTCTTCTCCCATCCTCCAATATAGCTTTATCACAATTTTTGGTTAAAATCACTGTTTAGTGTTTATATTAGTATGACTCTATAAATATTTCACATCTAAGCTGTGTAATGTGCTATATGATTAGAATTCTTTTTTTCCTCCCTCTGGCGTTTCTGGAGTTAGTACTTGCCATCTTTTTTTTTTTTTTGGTTGTTGAGAATTTAAAAAAACCCTTATTTAAAAATAATTAAAAATTTACAACAGTTACAAAAATAGTATGACGAGGTCCTGCGTACCCTTCATCCAATTTCCCCCGATGGTAACATTTAAAAAAAATATATATATATATATATACACACATATTTATTTTGTTTGCACAGGATCTTAGTTGTGGCATGCAGGATCTTTGTTGCAGCGTGTGGGATCTTTTTTGTTTTAGTTGCGGCATGCATGTGGGGATCTAGTTCCCCCATCAGGGATCAAACCCGGGCCCCCCGAATTAGGAGCATGGAGTCTCACCCACTGGACCACCAGGGAAGTCCCCAGTGGTAACATCTAATACAACTGTAGTACAGTATCAACACTGGGAAAATCGATATTGGTAAAATCCACAGACCTTACTCAGATTCACCAGTCCTCCCAGTTTTAACTCTGTACGTATCTCAAAGTCACCATTTCTGTTTTTGCCATGCAATTTTTGTCCAAGCTACCATCATCTCTTTTAGGATTATGGCAGTACCCTTTTGATTTCTTGCTTCTGCTGTTATTCTTCTCCAGTTCATCTTCAACAAAGCAGCAAGAGGGATCTTCTAAAAACATTATTAGAACAAGTCCTTTATCACTTCCCTATTGCCCTTAGAATAAAATTTGAACTCTTCACCATGACCTCCAAGGCCCTGTGGGACCTGGCTTGCGCCTACCTCTTCAGTGACTTTTCTTTTTTTGGCTGCTCTGCGTGGCTTGTGGGAACTTAGTTCCCTGACCATCGAACCCAGGGCTCCCGCAGTGAGAGTGCCAAGTCCTAGCCACTGGATCTCCAGAGAATTCGCCTTCAGTGACATCTTGTACCCCTCCTCGCCTGGACACCTTGAACCCTTTGTGTTCCCTCCGTCTGATTGGTTTACTTGCTTCATGTCCATCTCCTGTACCACAATATAAGTTTTATGGGGAAGGAACTTGTCTGTACCATTCACAGGTCTCTTCTCATTACCCTGCACAGATAGTTACACTCCCTGGCATGGGGTGCACACTTAGTAAATGTTTGAATGGATATGACTGGGGCAGGGACCCTAATGAAGGGCCCATGTGCTCTGAGGGCTGTTGTATCAGCCAGCAGTTTTGTTGCCTGAGAGAGGGGCTGAGGCCTGTCCTCGGACTAAACCCACAATGGCTTCTACTTCCCCTCCCCAAGTCTGTCAGGATATAGAAGAAATAAAATAACATTTCTTTCTTTGTAATCAGCTTACGAAATAGTAGAGCCTGCTTTTTGTGCTAACTCCTACCATGACCCCTCCTCTGGGAAGCCCTCTAGCCTGGCTAGGGGCCCTACATATGTATTCTCATAGCACTTTACTGAGGTAAATTTTACATTTGAGGAAATTCACCCATTTTAGTGTACAGTTTGATGAGTTTTGACAAATGTAAGTGCTCGTGTAAGCACACCAAAAAGTTCCCTTGTGCCTTGGCTGTTTCCTTTTTTTAAAAAAAAAATTGTGGTAAAATACGTATAACCATTTGGTGGCATTAAATACACTCACATTGTTGTGCCACTACCACCACCATCCATCTCCAGAACTCTTTCATCTTGCAAAACTGAAACTCTGTACCCACTAAATAATAACTCCCCATGTCCCCTCCCTGTAGCCCCTGGCAACCACCATTCTACTTTCTGTCTCTCTAAATTTGACTTTTGGCTTTGTGTGTGTGTTGTGTGTGTCTGTGTGTGGTAAAAAATACATATAACATTTACTGTCTTAACCATTTTTAAGTGTACAATTTAGTTGTGTTAAATAACAGCTTCTTTTTAAGGTACATTTAGGTTCAACTGTGAGTGCAGAAACTCCAAATAAGAGTAATTCTGACATGGTATTCCATGGCTGCTTTGACAGTTCTAACATCACTAGGAATCCAGGCTGTTGTACTTTGTGATGTAACATAAAACTTCTATCTCATAGTCCAAGATGGCTGCTCCATTTCCAGCCGTTGACTCCACATTCCAGCCAGCATGAAGGTGAAAGGGGTTGAAAAGCGCACATACTCCCTTTAAGAGCACTTCATAAAAATTGTACACATTATTTTGTGCTAATGTTCCATTGGACAGAATTTAGACACATGTGCACATCTTGCTGCAAGGGAGCTGGGAAATGTAGTCTTTATTCTGGACCATATAATCTAGTTCTAATTTGTGGGTCTATTGCTGAGAAAGAAAGAGAGAATACATGTTGGAAAACCCTCAAGCAGTGTCTGCCACAGCTTCTCTGCCTCCTAGCCCCAATCACTGCACTGAAATCAATTCCTCACTTCTTACTGGGCTGTAGATTCCTTCAGCCAGGGGCTATGTCTTTTACCTTTTAGCACAGCCAGGTGCTTAACGTTTTTTGTACAAATAAATCATTCCAGCACTACTATCTTATTTTATTTTTTATTTTGTTTTATTTTAATTTTGGCTGCACTGCACGGCTTGCGGGATCTTAGTTCCTTGCAGTGGGGGTGTGGAGTCCTAACCACTGGACAGCCAGGGAATTCCCCTGTCTTATTTTTATTTATTTATTTTATTTTTGGCTGCGTTGGGTCTTTGTTGTTGCACATGGGCTTTCTCTAGTTGCAGCGAGCGGGGGCTATTCTTCATTGTGGTGCGCGGGCTTCTCGTTGCGGTGCTGTCTATTGTTGCGGAGCACAGGCTCTAGAGTGCAGGCTCAGTAGTTGTGGCGCACGGGCTTAGTTGCTCCGCGGAATGTGGGATCTTCCCAGACCAGGGATCGAACCCGTGTCCCCTGCATTGGCAGGCGGGTTCTTAAACCACTGCACCACCAGATGCGCCTCCCGCCCCCCCCATCTTATTTTAGAAATCAGAAAAATGAGGCACTGAAGGGTGAAGTGACTAGGGTCATCTAGCCCAGGTTCCCACTGAATTCAGGAAGTTGCTTTCCTGCAGGCTGGACAGGTGGCCTCCACTGACCACGCCCACTGCCAGGCACTCCTGCCTCTGCAGCTGGGCGGCTCCAGCCATCAAAGGCCCCTTCCAGTGTAGAGCCACACTTGGCCTCCGCAGAACTCTCCCATTGGTCCTACGCTGCGCTCTACAGCACGTGCCCACTTCCATAGCTTCCCTGCCCCAGGTCTTCCCTTTGCCAGGCAAAGACGCCTCCCGGGAGTCTTCACATGACATGATACTCCCGAGGGGTGGGAGACATTTGGGGCCTGAGAGCCCTGGGCAGGAGGCAATCCCACCTTTGTTCTGAAGCCCTGCTTCAGGGTTAGCAGGAGGCAGCTGACGACCCTCACGCTTTGCCAGAACTCTGAAGGACTCCAGGCCCACTGATTCCTCAGTGGTAGATGAGGAAGTGCTTTACTCCTAACCTGGGACTTGCTTCTTTCACATGTAAAGACAAACCTGCCCATCACAACACGGGAGCTGCAGACACAGTGAGGACAGGGACATCATGCTGGGGGGGGGCAGGGGCTGGAGGATGTGTGTCACGGTTCTCCTGGGCGCTGGGTACATTTATTGGTTGGCCAGAGAAAGTCCCTGCGTCTCCCCACGGTGACCCACCTCGTTCTTCCCGAGGGAGCCCCTAGGTGTTGGGAAGACCCTCACGCTGCGCCGTGTGCAGGTGCTCCTGTCTCAGTGGACGGATGTGTGGAGAGGGGCTTCTTTCTCTTTCTACTGAGCAAGGATTCCACGCCCTAAGGTAAGGACCAAGATGGCCAAGGGGGATGTGGGGGAGGGGTGAGGAGGAATGGGAAGGGGCTCGGTGGGGTGGGCTCTGGGCATGTGTGCAGGAACCAGGGCCGGCCCCAGCCCTCTTTGTAACTAGCCGAGTCCCTGAAGACGTGCCGCAGCACTCTTCAGCTCTCCTGACATGACCGGGGAGGAACTGGCTGCCGTCGTGGACTGGCCCCAGGAGCCCACCGCAGCCCCGGCCCGCAGTCTTTCTGGGTTGGCTTGTGCTGTGAGGCCCGACGGCCCTGCCTTTAAATCGTCGAGCCCCTTCCCAGGCCCAGGCCTGTTCCTTTCTTCTCTGTCCCTGCCTTCCTATAGCCCCTGGACCTCAGAGGCCTCTGTGTCTTTTGAAGCTAAGCCCACTCGCCGTGGCCTTGGGCTCTCCTCCCACAGGCGTGGCTGCAAAGGGACCCTTGTTGAGGGGCCGCTAAACTCTTCAAGGAAACAGTGCCAGGGTGACAAAGACCACACAGGAGGCTCACACAGGTGCCAGGGTGTCATGGCTTCTCACAGTTGAGGCTGAACGCCTGGCTTCCCAGTTCCTTCCAGAAAGACCTTCCAGCTTTAGCTCTTACTACCCCGAGGGTGGCATTTGAACTCCCTTCCCCTACAAAGGCTCTTCATTTTTTGGCTGCAAGCAGGGCACAGCAAAAGGGCCCTGTGTCCAGGCTGGCTACACTGTCCTGAGTGGCCAACAGCCCACGTGGGGATGGGTGGGTCCCCGTGGTCGGTGACACGGGCAGCTCCCTCTCTTCCTTGAGCGCTTCTCTTGCCCTCTTCCGGCCTGGCCACTACGGGGCTCACTGGCAAAGCTCAGGTATCAATGGGAGGTGTCGCAAGAGTGGGAGTCAGTGGCGTGAGTTTAGATCCTGGGCCTTTAAGCAAATGCTCAGAAAAACCATCCTACCCAGCGCTAAATACCAAATGAGTCAGCTTCTGGGTAGTCACTACTGTCCTCCCCCAGATTCCCTTCTGGGGGCTGCCTCACTCTGGCAGCAACTGAGACCCAGAACCACCCTGTGATGCTGTTCTAGTCCCTTCTACCAAGGGGCGCTTTCTACTCAGTGACTTTTAGGGGAGGGAGCTGGGGACGGGCCTCAGTGTTCTCTCCCCACCCCCAGTGCTTTATGTGGCCATGTTGGAGTTAAGAAGAGACGCTTGTCCTCACACCTTGATGATGAGGGCAGCTCCCGCGTACCGCCTCGCTTCCCAAGCCGCCCCTCTGTGCCCCTCTCTATAGCAGCTGTAAGCTGACGGGGCATTTCTGAGAACATCCAGACGCCAGAAGGCAGACTCCGTGCCTTCGTGCCTGTTAGCACGTTCTGGAACCGGCGCCATGCGGCTTGGCCCACACATGGGGCAGGTGAGTCCACAGAGAGGGAACATTTGTTTATTTGGGCAAACGTGCCGTGTTAGAGTGGTTCTGAGAAGCCGGGCATGCAGTGGTCCACCCCTGGGGGGGCAGCGGGGAGGAGAAGGGCTGCAGAAAGCAGGGATCGGGGAGAGGAGGAGGTGGCGGGTCGGGCCTCAAGGCTAAGGGAGGGGGGCGGGCCTGGGGAGAGAGGAGCAAAGCAGAGACAGACAGGAGGACAGATTCCAGAGGCTTGGTTTTATTGTACAGTATTCTTTTTCCTCAGTGAGATGCCATAAGCTGGGGTGGCACTACACACGGTCACAGGACGGGGAAGAGCCGCCGGGTGCAGAGCTGGCTGCTGGGAAAAGCCACCCCTCGAGGCATGTTCACTTATGGGTATCACCCCACGGCCAGCCCTAGGCCCCCGAGAGGTCCCTGAGGAGGCAGGTCTCTGGGGCGGGGGCCTATCTGAAGGCTTGGGCGCTGCTGGGGGAAGACGGAAGAGCCTCCTGGGGAACACGTGGGCCGAACTCCGTGTGGCTCAGCCAGGGGCTCCACCTCATTCACTGCCTCCAGCTCTGAGTTCTGGAAGCTCCTAGGAGCTTGGGATAGCCTGGGAGGGGGCCTGTCCTCCTCTGCTACCTCCCAACTGCTGGCCGAGCCAGTGCGAGACGCTAGCTCCCATTTTTAGCTTCCTCACTGGGGGGAGGGATGATGGACCCTGCCTTCCACCTGCCTCACCAGCCCATCAGCACTGCTTCCCGGGCAGAATCTGCATTGTCACTGGACCAGACGCCGGGCCCGAGGCCCCTTGGGGACTTCTGCAGGGTAAGAAGGCGGCTTTTTTCTGTGACAGAAAGTGCTCGTGGAGACACTTGGTTCTCTCCTCACAGGATGGGCCACAAACGCTTGGCAGCGCCTTCACATCCGGGGTCTTCAGGCGCCATCCCTACTGCTGAGGGATGTGCTAGGGCCAAACACACCCCTCCCCCTCCTCGCCCAGGTCTCTCCCAGGCCTCTAGTCCCGGTGGGCAAGGATGACCGGCCCCAGGGACTGATACCCCTCCCATCCCCTCACTCTCCATCAGGTCCCCAGCCCTGGCTTCCCTTTTCGCGAACTGCCAAAGAAAAGGTAGGATAAGTCCTAAATCAGACAGAAGCAGCTCTGGAACTAAGGATACAAATAGGCAGTGGCGTGCGGAGAGGGTAGGGGGTGGCAGTGGGGGATGGGAGATGATGGCATGCAGCAGTGGGATTCCTTAGGGGCGGTGGGGTCCCCACTTCTCCCCAAGGTGTGTGGGAGGTTGGGGGGAGGGGGGTCAACTGACTCCGAGAAGTAGGGTCTCTGGACTGGGCCTCGTGGCTTCCTGTATTCTCCATGGGCCCAGCCAGTCACAGGGAGATGAAATCCATGGCCTGCAGGAGGGGCAGCGAGAGCAGAAGCAGGAGCAGCCACGAGGTGCTCTGGATCAGCAGGCTCGTGCCTCCGCACTTGACCAGCGTATCTGTGGACAGAGGACGGGGCAGAGAGGCAGGGCGGGAATGCAGAGCGGCCGGGACTCGGGCAGGCCCAGACCCAGGGCAAGGCTGCTTTCCCTTGGGGAGGGTGGCGCCGTGATGTCTTGGCTGGAACCAGGGCCAACCTGGTCTGACAGAACCAGCCACCTTTCCCATTTGCAGGTTCCTGGGCCCTTGAACAAATATCGTCACGAGGAAACTGTGGGCGAGGCAGCTGTGCCATCCTGCTTTCCAGGTGGGGAGAAGGAGGTCCGGGGAGGCCGAGTGATCTGCCCGCAGTCATGGGGGAAGCGTGTGCCACACCACTCTGCCCGTCTGACCGTCCCCTTAGACTTTCCCCATTCACGCTGAAGGTAGCGATTCCGCCGGGCACAGGCAGCAGTGGGCGGAAGGGGAGAGAAGTTATGGGACCACTCCCTATTGCGGCCCAGCCAAGGGGACTGCCAGCTGTCCCAGCCAGCCCGTTCCTCCCCAGCCTGCCTCTCCCAGCTTCCTTGGTCCTGTTGGGGGTTTGCCTCACCTCTGAGCACAGAGACGTTCCTGTTGGAGACGATGGGAGTCTGACCAGAGAGGTGGAGTGCGCACGTGTAGGTCCCCTCATCCTTGGTGGTGAAGCCCGACAGGTAGAGGACCTTGAGATTGTACTTGCTGAAGAAGTTGGTTCGGGAGCGGTATGCGTGCTCAGGGACCCCAATGGTGCCAAAGAGCACGTGCTTCTTCGTCTCACGGGTCAGGCTGAACTCGTACTGAATGGGCAGGTTGGTGGTATTCTCATGGCGGCAGTCTAGACGAAGGCTCTGGTCCACCAGGCAGGCTGTCAGGCTGGTCACCTTCTGCCCACGGGCCACCTGTAAGACTGGCACCAGCAGTGCCCCCTCCAAGTTGGTGAGGACCTGTAGAGCAGGGGGCCTCCCATCCACGTTAACAGTAGAGAAAGGCCTGGCCAGGGAAGGGCACAGGGTCTGCTCTCTGAGCACCTCTCCCCGCCCAGAGGTCCCTGAGGGCCAGTCTACCTTCCCTACCGCAGGCCCCAGCCTACCTCCCTCTACTCTAGTCGTGGGTCCCACCAGTATGTTCCAGGGGCAGGAGACCTTGGGGGAAGTTGATGCAACATCCTGGTTCACACTTGGAGATTCCAACTCAGTATGGGGCAGGCTCAGTGAATTGAGTTTCCAAAAACCATCCCAGGCAGTCAGAAGATCAACTAGGTTGCTCAGCTGACTTAGGGATAAAAGGAGCCCTCTCTCTCCTTTAGTCACCTCTACTTTCTGAGGTCATGAGGAAGAAGCTAGCTTCTCTGAAAGGAAGGCAGCCAGGGTGCTTGGAATCCCAGCCCTGCCCCTTGCCCGGTACCTGTCAGCAAGAGAGTGATGCCAATGGTAGGGTTCATGGTGCCGAGAGCTCAGTCCTGGATCTGGGGGTGCAACAGGATGGGAATCAGCCAAGAGGTGGGGCAGGTGCGCCCGCACTTACTGCCAGGGCTGGGGGCCCCTGGGAGACATGCCATAATGGCCACAGTGGGCATCCAAGCCCCTCTCTACAGCCCTCTCCCCTCCCACCTCTCAGTGAATGTGACACTGCCACTCAGCCCTTCCCCATCTGGGAAAGCAAGGGGGTTGGAGAACACACGCTTCCGTGGTGTGTATGTGTGCTGAACCCTTACTAGCTGGGTGGCTTTGAGTAAGTGACTTTAACTTGACCGTTTCCTCTTTCAGGAAGTCAGGGACTTCCTAATTTTTTAATCGTAAAATTTGCAGAACACCCAATTTATTATCTTCACCACTTTTAAGTGTACAGTCTCCAATCTCCAGAACCCTTTTCATCTTGCAAAATCAGAACTCTCTACCCATGGAACAAAACCTCCTCATTCAGGGCCTACCTATTTCTCGTTCAGAAGAAAATCCCCAGTGCCCAGACAGTTCCTGGCATACAACAGATGCCCGAAAGGTACTGAATGAACCTGGGCTTTAGATGCCCACAGGGTTGTGATGGGGATTAAGAAAAATGACAGACATCTGGCACTGCTGGAGATTAAGTGATCCACGGCCTTAGTCCCCGGCCTCTTAGATGAGCGTGGTCGGGTATGTGTGGGGCCCCAGGTAGGACCGTACTTGGCACACCGCTAAGGGTGTTCCCGACTGTGTGTGGGGAAGGCGACAGTGCCATCCTATTGCATAGGTTCTCTGCATCAGAACCAAGATGTTTCCAATTGTCCAGCTCTCCGGGCAGGATTCCTGGGCCTGCAGCTTTCCAGTCCAGATTCGGTAGCCTCCCTGCCTAGGCTCTCTGCCCTGTCTTTTTTTTTGCAGCCTAGGCTGAATCTATATCCCGGCGAGGCGACACAGAGCGGGTAGCCTAGCCCGTCTGCAGCAGTGCTCGCCAGGGAGAGGCCACAGCAGGGGCGTGTGCCTGCGAGTGCGCGGGGCCGTGCCCTGGTGCGTGCGCCCTGCTGAGCAGGGCGCGCCGCTAGCCGCGTCTAGGGTCCCAGGCGCTCAGCCCAGTGGGGGGAGGGGGGAGGGAGGGGCGAGACTGGGGCTCCCGGGTGCCTGCGGCTGCAGTCGGTTCCCTCTCAGACCCCTGCTGAGAGGGACCCGGAGGTGCCGTTGGGGAAGAAAGGGGGTCGACATCTGGTTTAGATTAGCATACGCTGAGTTACAGAGGGGGTGGCGAGCTTGGGATCTAGGAGAGGAAGCGGGGGAAGCAGCGGCTAGAACTAGAAAGGAAGAAATGGGGCTGGGACTCAAGGGGATGTAGAGCCAAAGGGAGGGGTAGACAGCTGGAGGGGAGGTGCAGTCTGCCTTTCTTCGGCCTTGCGTCCCCGCAGCTCAGAACCCGGAGAAGCTTTGCTCTCCCTCCTCTCCAGCCCGCGTTCGACTAACCCCACCCTTATTCCGTGTCCCTATTCCAATCCTCTCCTTTCCCAATTGAGGTCCTTCTTCCCCCTCTCTCATCCTTTTCCAGTTCTCGCCTCCCCCGTCTGCCAGCCTTCCTCCCAGTCCCCGCCCCAGCCCCCGCCCGCGGTACTGCGGTTTCCCGTTCCTTGGATGCCCCGCACCCAGCCCGCAGCGAGGTCGCAGGGCAGAGATATCCTTCAGTTTGCGGTCCTCTGCTCCCCCAGTTTCACCGCCCCCCACCCCTGGTCCCGCCTTCGCAGGCTGGCTTTGGGGACGTCTGGCTGGAGAGCAGAACGCAAGGCTTTCCTTGGCGCCCTTCCTCCCAGTTCTCCTCCAGCACCCCAGCCCCAGGCGAACGTTCCCCAGCGGGCGAAAGTTTCGCCGCGACCCCCGGCCTGCAGCAGTTGCGTCCGGCTCCTGCCCCTGCCTGGCAAGCAGCCCCCTCCTCAAGCACTGAGCGGCTCCTTCCCAGGGCGCCCTCCGACCGTTTTCCGAAGCCTCGGATCGGGAGGGCCTGCCTGGGCGCCAGGGGGCCTATTATCCCTGCGCCCCGGGTCCCGCCCTGCCTCTGGCTCCTACCTGGGCTCCGGTTCTCGGCCGCAGCAGCCTCCTCCAGACGCGCTGCCGCCTCCAGTTGCTACACCCTGCCCGGCGCCCGCAGTTTTCACCAGGGGTGGGAGAGGAGGAGCGGGGAGGGCCCGGGGGCTCGGCCAATCAGAGGCTGAGTGGGTAGCGGAAAAAGGGTGGCAGAGGGAGGAGGAGGCGGTCCGATATTGGTGCGGGACTGTGGCCGTCCGCAGCCAAAGGGGGCCCTCACTGTGGCTGGCGGACCTGACCAGGGATGGAGGGGTTCAGGACCCTGGAGATCAGGGTGGGGCCACTAGCCGCTTCCCAGAGCCCCGCCAAGGCTTTAATCCTTTCTTCTGACCTAGGCTTCACAAGCCTGTGGGAAAACCAAGGGGTAAGGGATGAATGATGGAGGCCAGCAACTGAGCCCCCTTAGGCAGCGCCCATGCCTCCTCGTTTCCTTTTCAGCTGGAGCCCATCTCCACAGGAGCCGCCAGTGAGAGGTTTTTGGTGTTGGAATATTCCAGGTTTTCTCCAAAGGAAGATGGTAGGGTGTTTTTCCACATTGGAGCAGCCCTTCAGAAGCAAGGCAGCACCTGGTCTTTCCTGGTCCCCAGCCCTGCTCCGCCCCCTCACCCAGCCTAGAACACCCGGCCCTTCAGCGACTTTCTGCTCTTGGGCACCGTCTCCCTCGGCTCCTGGGCTGGCGCTTCCTGGTGCAGACAGCTAGAAGGTTCTTCTCAATTTCATGTACCCCTCCTGCCCCCACTCCCACCCAAGTCCTTGAGTACTGTCTGCTTGGTCTTCAGACAAGGGAAAGGGTGCCGCTCTCTATCAAGCGTTCTGCTGGGCACATTACATCCATGGCTACAATCTGCTGGGTTCATCTCAGCCCACTCTCCATCCCACTTCATGGTTAGTAAGTGGGAGAGCTGGCCGGTTGACTTGGGGTGTGGAGCCCCAAGTCCTCAGTGCTGAGCCACTCCACGGCTGCATCCCAGACCGGTGGGAGGGGGAAATTGTGGAACTGTGGGAAAGGGGAGGAGACAGGACCAACTAGAAATGGATACCACGCTTTTAATCCCCTGGGGCACCTGTCCTTGCCCCATTTATTTGACGTCATCAGAGGCCCTTGGGTTTTTTTTTTTTTTTTTTTTAACAGCCAGTGCTAATGACTTGTCTCTCCCAGCCACGGGTGAGGTGAAGTTTTTGAACAAAGATCTATTTGATTGAGTTGCATCCTTGTGGCCTCTTTGTGAATTCTGGTGGGGACATCCTGTGGGCTGGCCCTGCCCCCCTGCCTACCCCTTCTCCTATTCTTTCACAGACATTGGGCCTGGCTCCCTCACTGCAGTTTCCATTAGTGTGATGGCACTGTTGGAAGCCATCCCTGGGCTTGCAAATGGGAGATTCATTTCCCTCTCCCTCCCTTGGAGGTTAGGTGGCCTCCCAACGCTTACAATGATGGAATTTTCTAACGGGAACAAGCCTCGCAGATGGTCAAGTCCAGGGGCCCTTGGCTCTGCTAAAAAACAGAAGCTCCTGGGGCACTTTATGAGAAATGCAGCTGCCCCTGCCCCCCTGGGATCTCCCTAGTCTAGTAGTAGAGCTGCCTGAGTCTGCACTTTTCACAAGCTCCCAGGCCTGGGACCATCCCTCTTCAAAGATCAGGTGACCTGGCTTCTCATTGTCTGGAGGGTAACTTTTAAGGCCCTGGATGTCCTGGCCCCTGGCAGCCGACCTCTACCACCACCTCTTCTTTCCCTTCCATCTTCCTGCTGCATTCAATACGTGCTAGCCTCCTCCTTGGCACGGCACGCAGTGTCTTTCCTGCTTAACAGCTTTCTGGTTCTCAGTCCAGGATCTTTCCTATCAGAGCACAGTTGCTTTAGTTGCTTTAGCTTCAGCCTAACCACCCCCACCCCGCCACCGGAACACACACACACACACACACACACACAGATGGGGCTGGAGGTGGTTACTCTTTTTGGCAAGACATGAGGATACCCAGAGGCCCCTTAACTACCGGAGATATCTGGGCTTTGTCTGGACAAGACCCTGCATGCTCTGTTTTCCACTCTATGGCCCAGTCTCTGAGTGTTGCTGGTTGGAAGGCCTAGCTGTGCTATTTTGATAAGTTTATGAGGACCTGGCCTATTTTCTGGGTCCCCAAGCACTTCACTTCAGGAAGGGGTGGGGAGTGTGGACTCTAGAGGGTGCGGCAATTGTGTGTCTGCTAAAGCAAGGTCTCCGGCTGGTTGGAGTTAATGGCTCAAGTGAGACATTTAGGGGCTGGGATGGAACACAGGGTGGTGATGGGGAGGAGATGTATAACTCCCATTTGCTAATGGCACAGGATAGGAGTGCTGAAAGCAGGAAGGGTTTAGAGGAATCCACCCAAGGCAAGATTTACTGGCAGACTGTGGCTGCCCTGTTGGTCCCTTAGATCTTTCCTCTCCCATCATCTCCAGTTGCCTCATTTAGAGACACATGGAGTAAATACACCTCTAAAAATGCACATTCTGGGACTTACCTGGTGGCACAGTGGTTAAGACTCTGCGCTCCCAGTGCAGGGGGCCCGGGTCCGATCCCTGGTCAGGGAACTAGATCCCACATGCATGCTGCAACTAAGAGTTCACATGCCAAAACTAAGGAGCCCACCTGCCACAACTAAGACCCGGCGCAACCAAATAAATAAATAAATATAAAAAACAACCCACAAAGTAATAAAAATGCACATTCCTTTAGGATGACCAAGGGACTACCAGCCATTCACTCTTTTTATTTCCCTATTTCATCAGATTGTCTTTTTAATCACAGAGGTAGCAGAAGCCATCTCATCATTTTATAGCTGGAAAATGAGGCCCACAAAAGATAATGATTTGTCAAAGGTCAGACAAAGATTTTGGCGCACAGGCAAGACTAGCTAGATCCCAGATCCCCTGGCTCCATGTACAGTGCTCTCCACTGCTCCCAGGGTGGGTCTTCAGACTTCTGCTAGACTGGCTTCCCTGGTGCATGGTGAGATGAGAGAAACAAGGCCAATGTGGGGTGCTCTGAACATAGCTGTCAGGTTGCTGCTTTGTTCTGATCACCTCCTATTCACTCTGTTGAAAAGGGAGGATTCCCAGATTCCCACCCTAGGGTTTTGGAGATGGTTGAACACATGACCCCTGACACTGGACAGATGTGATTGACAGCAGTTTATTAGTCCCCTGTACTCACAGCCCGGAGGAAGACACCACATGCCAGGCACTGCCACTCAGGAGCTGCACTCAGGAACAGTGAAAAAGCGGGAGCTGTGAGGCAGGCTTTGTCGTACCCAAAGGGTGGAATGCTCATTTCCCGCAGGAGGATATGATTGGCTTGTTTGAATAATTCTGTGGGCTGGCGGGGAACGGAAGCCTGATTCTCAGGGATAAGCAGGGATTATACCTGGTCCCTGTGAAAAGGAGGGTTAATTGACCAGAAGAACTTATCAGCAGAAACTGATAATTGGGAAGGAGAATTTGTGGTTAGGCCACTTGAGACCTTCCCAGTTGGAT
This sequence comes from Pseudorca crassidens, assembly GCF_039906515.1. NCBI lineage: Eukaryota > Metazoa > Chordata > Mammalia > Artiodactyla > Delphinidae > Pseudorca > Pseudorca crassidens. The sequence continues at coordinate 96,460,173 of NC_090304.1, forward strand.
CACGTGTTAAGACAGCTTTTGAGCCCTAATTCTGGGCTAATTGAGGCCACACACCGGCCCTTCCTTGCAATGGTCTATTTTTTCATTCTAAGGTTATACCTTTCCATTTTTTTGAACTGATGGTGGTAGGTGGTGTGTTTTTAATGTCCCTTCTAGGCACAAAAAGTGGTAACTTTCTGTTGCTCCCCAAACTTCTTTGGAAATATGAGTAGTCTATGTAATTGAAAAATCTTGGAACCACTGCTTGACCCTCTGCTGCCTCTCCTAATCTCTAGTTGAGGTCAACTCCTTGAGTGAGGTCACTCCCCGAAGCAATGCATGTTTGGTTGGAGAGTATGACAAAAAAGAGAAGTTTCTCTTAGAATGCAGGGCAGAGGGCGAGAGGTCAAAGCACCAAAGGAGATAACACTTTCAACATTTATTTAAGAAAGTTTATTCATGAATGTTTAACTAATCAAATAATTAAAAGACATTATTTTTTATTTTAAAAACTTTATTTCTTTATTTACTTTTGGCTGCTTTGGGTCTTCGTTGCTGCGTGTGGGCTTTCTCTAGTTGTGGTGAGCGGGGCCTACTCTTCATTGCAGTGCGTGGGCTTCTCATTGCAGTGGCTTCTCTCGTTGTGGAGCACAGGCTCTAGGTGCGTGGGCTTCAGTAGTTGTGGCACGCAGGCTCAGTAGTTGTGGCGCACGGGCTTGGTTGCTCCGCAGCATGTGGGATCTTCCCGGACCAGGGCTCGAACCCATGTCCCCTGCATTGGCAGGCAGATTCTTAACCACTGTGCCATCAGGGAAGTCCTGAAAGACATTATTGTTAGGCACAATGTTCTAGACACAGGACTAGACCCTGGGAATACAAAGATCAATAGAGCACAGTCTGCCTTCGAAGGCTTGTCCAGTGGGGGAGATGAAAATGGTAAATAGATAGTTAGAAAACAATAGGGTAAGTGCAGAGGTAGAGATGTGTGTAAAGTATTGTGGCAGCTCAAAGAAGGGACAACTAATGACCCAGTCTGTCAAGAGAGGCCTTGTTGGAAGAGGGGAGGCATGAACTGAGTCTAAAGAAAAATGGGAGTTACCCAGGTAACAGTAGTGTTACAGTACTGCCCTCCAATGAATCATGTATCCTGATATCCATGCCCTCATGTGATCTCCATCTTCATTGACTCTGGACTTGGCCATGTGCCTTGCTTTGGCCAATGGGCTGTCAGCAAATGAGATGCAAGCAGAAGCTTGATAAGTGTTTGTAGTTGGGACTTGCCTTCTTGGAATTCAGTTGCCACGTGAGAAAGTTTGAGCAACCACGTAGAGAACTGAGGTGCCTCAGTTTGTATCAACCACCACTTGGGATCAGCTAGCCCCCAGTTAACCTGCCACATGCTCACAAACACATGTGTAATCCTAACTGATGCCACCGAGAACAGAAATGAACCACCCCCAATAAGCCTACTAAGGTGGTTTTAAAACCTGGATAGAAATCCTTCGATCTTCCTTTCTCAAGAAGTGAAGTCTGTGTCCCACCTGAGTCTTAATAGATTTGTGACTGCTCCCACCGACAGAATATGACAGAAGTGATGCTAAAAGACTTTTGAATTCAGGTCTTAGGCCATATAGCTTTTACTTTGTTCTCTGGGACACTTGCTCTTGGCACCGCCATATGCGATGTCTGACGACCCTAAGGCTGTGCTGTTGAAGCCCCCGTCCCGTGGAGAGGCATCATGGAAACACGCTAGACCCACGTGAACCTAGCTTTCAGAGTCATTTCAGCCCAGGCTCCAGTCATGTAGATAAAGAAGCTTCCAGACAATCCAGCCCCAAGCTGTTTGAGTTGTCCGCCTAACTGTTCGAGTTTTCAAGCTGAGGCCCCAGATATTGCGGGACAGAGACAAGTCTGAATTCCTGACCCACAGAATCCGTGAACTTAATAAAACGGTGGTTGTTTGAAGCTGTTGTTCTAGGTGATTTGTTACGTAGCAATAGGTACCTGATACATAAATTGGTACCTAGAAGTGTGGTACCTAAACATGCTTTAAAAACCTAAACATGGGGCAGTGGCTTGGGAACTGGGTGGTGGGCAAAGGTCTGCATGATAAGCAGCAAGGAGGCTGTAGTGCAGGCTGGAGGGGCTGTGAATGAACTGGTGGGAGAGGCTGGGAAAGCAGTAAGGAAACTGCTTGGAGGCTGGACCAAGGGTGACTCGTGTTATATACGGTGGAGAAACAATTGGCAAAAACATTGCTTTTGGTAACAGAAAACGCACCTGAGTGTGGATTTAGCTAAAGGGATCTAGAGACAGAATGCTGAAAGTGTCATTTGGGTGCTTCTAGCTGGCATGATAAGGTATTATAAGAGAGATGAGCTAAATGAGGATCTGTCCAGTTTGCTGAGATGGAAAAGAAAACTGGTCTCATTTCCAGTCTCTCCAGCAGGCAATAGATTCTCGAAGTGAGAACTAGCCTAAAGGTAAAGATTAAATCAAGCATATGATTGTAGAAACTTCGTTCAGACCCCAGGAAGATTTAAGATGGTGCTTAGTAGACCTTCTCAAAAGGGTTTCTGAGAAAATTAAGGCTGCCGTCCCATAGCAGAAATAGAGTCTTCTTGAAACTATGCATGTGACTTTTGGTGCGCAAAGTGAACCCAATAATACTCACAGAAAACCCATAAAGTTTTAAAGAGTATTGTACTGGCAAAAACTCTATCAGTTTGGACTCAAAGGGAACGACACAGTTAAAAATGAAAAGAGGCCTTGGCCCCCCCAACTATCTATGGACAGTAAGCTGGCCAATATTCACACAGGCCTTTTCTTATGGAAAAGAAAATCCTCTCAGAGGGCAGAACCAAGAGCCCAGAGGATATAACTAGAAGCCAAGGGAAACTGAGCTCTATTCAAGTCACATTCCCTGCCTCTGGAGTAGGGGTCCTGATAATAGTGCCTGGTTGGATTCCAGAATGGCTTTGAATTCCATGATCGCTACGTGCCTCCTGTTTCTCCCCCTTTTAAGGGGAGCATCTGTTGAGGTTATCCTGTATGTGATCTACCGTTGTATGCTGGGCACGTGGGGAGCAGATTTCTTGTCTTGTTAGCTCACAGCCTTCTGGATCAAAAGGAGCCACACCCGAGGCGTGGTACCCCAGGAGATTCAGCCACATCCAGAGCTGCTGCATGTTATGAGATCAAGGACTTTGAGCCTGCTGTCATGATTGGATACTACTTCGGGTGTTTTGGTAGGGGGTGTATATTTCACACGTGGGAAGGCTGTGCATCATTAGGGGTAGAGGGCAGACTGTGGTAGATTGCTACCTTCATGGCTCCCCAGGGAGTCACATCTCTTCCATATTGATTCTGGACTCAGCTCTATGACATACGTTGGCCAATGGGATTTGAGCAAATGCGATCAGGCAGAAACTTCATAAATGCTTGTGCGTTAGGGCTTGCTGCTTCTTTTTTTGGTTTTCATTTTAACAGTTTTTAATGAAAGTTGTATGCAAGATTACTTTATTCCTGCATCTTCTCAATTGTTTCTTTCTTATATTTGCCCTTTTCCTTTCCTACTTGGTGAGATTTGGCTTTACATGCGAGGATCTTTTGCGGTCTTTATCCAGCTTTAGTCTGGTGATAACCACCTTGCTGGAGTGAATGCCCACATGGACAGTCGTACCATTAGCCTTCTCCCACTGCACTCGTTCATTGCAGATGACATATTTCTTCCTGTAAACCTGGACTACTTTGCCAATTTGCTGCCCTTCGTAGTGCCCTCGTACAACCTGAACTTCATCGTCCTTTCGGATGGGCATGGATCGAACATTGTACTTCTGTCTCAGCTCTTTAGAAAGAGGGGAAGACATAATCTTCCTGCGCATGTGGGAAGGTGCACTGAAATTCCTTTTCTGGTTTTCTATCAGTCAGAAGTCACAAAGGGACTGAACTTCATTTTGGCCGCCGGCACTTCAGCGATGGCTGTAAAAGGGAAGAGGGCTTGCTTCTTAGAACCCAGCTGCCACGTGAGGAAGCCCAAGCTAGCCGCGTGGAGACAGCTCAACTGAGATGCTCCAGTTAACAGCCCCACCGAATTGCCAGGTATTGAGTGAGATGTTCTAGGATCGTCCAGCCCCCAGTCCACCTGTCAACTGACCACAAATGCATGGGTGAGCCCTGTAAGTCCGTATGGAGTACAGGTGAGCCGTCCCAGCTGAGCCCTGACCAAACTGCTGACTCACAGAATGGTTGTTGCCTTTAGTTACTAGTCCAAGTGGTTTGTTACACAGCAGTAGATAACAAATAAACCAGGTGAAGAGAAGGAAGGGCATTTAAGGTGAAGGAGAGGGCATGAACAAAGGCATAGAGACAAAGCAAAGCAAAGCGGATGTGGGGAAATACAGGTGGTTTGGGGTTGCCTGTGGCAATGAATGTTGAGAGGGATCGCTGGTGAAACAGGAAAGACCCAGTTGAGGAACATGGGTAATGTGAGGTCATCAGAGTTTTATCAGAAGGGTGCGGAATGGCCAGAGAGATGCCTTCTTTCAAAAGATTACTCTGGGGCGGTGTAGGGGATTTTCAGAGGGCCACATGGAGCGTCTCCTGCTCAGCTGGTCCTTTCGTCTTGTAGTGGGTTCAGAGCAGAGGTAGAGAGGCAGAAGGCAGCTTCTGGGGGAACAGGGTGGTGTGATAGACATTTCCTTGAGGTCAGGGTCTGTGTCTGCCTTATTTACTGTTGTATCTCTAGGGCCTCTGGGTCCTAGCACAAAGCAGATTCTTAATAAATATTTTTGAATGAACATATAAAGAAATAAGAGCAATCAAGTATCGTCGGTGCTGTTTGTCAGGCAAAAAAGGGAGGAAATTCCAAGGAGAGTTTGGGAGAAAGTAGTGGTTATTTTTCTGGAAAAAAGAAGAAAGGCGTTTCCAACAGAGGGAGTCTCAGAAACAAAGGCATGGAAGTGTGAACTGTGTCTGGGGAACAACACATTCTGAAGTTCTGTGTGGTTCACACATGGAGTGGGCAGGGGGAGTGGAGGGATGGTGCCTGAGATGTGGCTGGGGAGGGAGAAGAAGCCAGATCACAGAAGACTGGATTTATAAGGCCAAAGGTTTTAGACTTCATCCAGTAAGCAGTGGGGAGCCATGGCAGGCTCTGAAACAGGAAGTGTGATGAGACTTGCTTTCTGGAGAGATGAGTGGAAACTGATGCGATGGTGTGGGATTGGAAGGATGCACAGGACTGGATGCAGCACAATTGGGACCATAGGAGTTCGGCTGAAGGGGATGAGGGCCTGAAATGGGGCAGGAGCAGTGGAGATGGAAGAGGTGGGACAGATGAGAGAGACCCACATGGGAGAATTCACAGCACATGGGCACTTCATAGGTGTGTTTGGTGAGGTCTGGCAAGAACTCCCAGGTTTTTGGTGTGGTTGCTCTGAAAGAAGAGAAGAGATGAGGCTGCTTTGGGGCAAAAGATCATGAGTTCAATGTCAGCCATGTTGAGTTTGAGGTCCTGTGGGACGCGCAGTGCAGAGGTCCAGGCTGGGGCTGAGGAGCAAGGTCTGAGTGGAGGGCAAATGTCTAGTAGGTGTTGGCAAATAGGTGGTAATGAGCGCCCAGGGGGCACTGTGGTCCTAGAAGAAAACAAAACCCAGGACAGGACCTGAAGGAGCACTGGTGTTTAAGCCACAAAGGAGTGTGAGAAAGTGCCAGAGGGATAGGAGAGCCAGGAGAGAGCCGCGCCCCAGGCATGGGCAAGTGGTCAGTGGTGTCAAGTAAAGACTAAAATGCATTCATTAGATTAGCAACAAGGTGGTCACCGGGTGAGACAGTTTCAGAAGCTGGTGGGAGCTGAGGTCTGAGGTCATTGTTTAAAAATATAGGTTTTATTATCATTTAGGTATGACCGGGCCAGCAGATGAGGAGATGACTACCACTGAAAAGGTAGTTGGTTATATTCATATATCTCAAGAGGGATGCACGCCACTCTACGGGGGGTGGGGGAGCTGCACTGGGAGGCACTAGTGTGGGAGGCGGAGGCAAAGGGGAAATTGTGGGCAAGAGCCACTTTTGTGGTTTCTGTGGGAAGGGACAGATGAGGCAGATGAAACAGGTTTAGGATTGGCTAGTTTGAATAATCTCAGTGGTCTCTGGGGCACAAGGGTGTCTGCAGTTGGCTGGTACCTGGCCATGGGATGATTGGGGCAGGTGGCTAGTGATCTGGAATGTGAGAGCCTGATAAAGGAGATGGTTGAGGGTGTGGGCACCCTCAAATCCGATTGGTTAATTGAATTAGATTGGTTAATTAGTTTGGTTGATTGAATTGGTCGCTTTGCATTTGAAAGGTGCACTGGTGGGTGAGTGGTTTACTACTTCCAGGGATTGGCTGCCCCTGGGAGGGGCGGTCACCCCAGATGTCAAAGCATCAGAATACAGAAAATAAACTACCTGGTTAATATAGTCATGGGTTGGGCAGTGAGTCGAAAAAGACTGAAGACGTGAACCTTGTATGTGAGGGGCTGCTGGTGGTTTCCTCTTCTCTCAAAGGTGGCTAGAGGTGGTGAGGGGGGTTGCTGGTTTCCAAAGCAAAGGACTGGAGTCTCCCATGAAGGTCAGGACCTGCCCGCTGGTGAGATCTTGCTCGTGCCCATCTCCTGGGCAGCAGCGCCTGGCAAAGATGCTCGAGAGCATGGGCTGTGGGGCTGCTGGGCTTTTTCAGGCTCAACCTCAGGGTTTTGGCTCGGCTGAGCTCGGCTCTTCTCAGTCTGCACAAAGTCAGAGGAGGGCCAGAAAGGGCTGTCTGAGAGGTGAGAATAGCCCCCCTGAGTCCTGACTCAGTCTCTCCAGTAAAGGGAAAACAGATTAGCAGTTTTTTGGCGGGTACCGCTGTGCCTAGGGATAAACAAGACTCATCCTTGTGGAATGTGAGCAGAGTTAGCATTTTTTTTTACTGGCTTTTGGGGAAAACAAAAAAATACGGGCAGAGGTCCCACAGCTGTCTGAAGCCACCTCCACCTTAACTTTCCAGAGCCAGGACACATCTTGGGCAAAGCTGCCTTGTAAGCAAGCTGTTACCTCCTGACTCGCAAGTTCATAATATGTTAACTCCTTCTGAAGAGGCAATTACCCAACACCCCTTTCCAGCTGGCTTCAGCCAATGGAATTGCGGCATGCAAATGCAGCATCCTGCAGCTACTCTGGGTCAGGCTAATCCAAAGTAGGAGGAATTTTCTCTAAGAGGGGAAATTCAACTCTTAGACGGGGAAAATGAAAAAAAAAAAGAAATCTTTTCTTTATGTTGGAGGCATTTCTGCTGCTCGTTGGCAGGAAGGAAGGGAGGAGAATGTTGATGGGTATTCTTTTTTCCGAATGCACTGAGTAGGAAAGCATGTGTTTCAGCTTCTCTGGTGAGAGCATGAGGTACAGTCCAGGAGTCCGTGTGATGCTGTGTGTGGAGGGGTGGGCAGTGGTGGTGGCTGGAGCTCTCTGTACACTTAGACACTCCCCCCAGCCCCTCTCTTCAGCTTTCCCAGGAAGATCTCTGTCCATCCAGCCTTCCAGGAGCTATTGGAGGAATGGGTAGACCTGGGTGGGGGGGGAGTGACTCCGAGTACAAAATCTTTCTTAGCCCAAACCCTGGGAGTCATCCTCTCTTGCTTTCACCCCCATAACCAGCCTTTCCTCGGAGTTTGAATTCTACCTGTAAAATGCCTCTTGAAGCCCGCTCTTCTTTCCACCCTCATTGACACAGCCCTAGCCCTAGTACTCATCTTCTCTCACTTGGAGTATTGCAGTAGCCTGCTAATTGGTCTCCTGATGCCGGTTTGTTGCACATTGCTCCACAGTGCTACCAGAGTGATTTTTTCCCCCGAAACCATGTTTTAAAAATTTTTTACATACTTAAAATGTTTGCAATGCATGTATGTGGTTCTAAATTCAATGATACCAAAGAACATGGAGTAAAAAGTAAATCTTGATCAACTCCTGTCCTCTAGCCATTGCTACAGTTGTTAGCAATCGTGTATCCTTCCTGAAATAATCCATGAATATAACATTGCAAGTCTGTGTTTTAGAGGAGAGGTATGGAGCACACACAAATGCAGTGTTTTATACATTTTGCTGTGCATCTTATTTTTTCACTGAACAATGTCTCTTGAGCATCATTTTCTTGATATATCAGGACATATGGATTTGACTAATTCCCTTATCAGTGGTATAATATTCCATTTGTGATCATATTACAGGCTCTTCAACCAGTCCCCTGTCAGTGGCTACTTAGGTGATTTACAAACTGTACTATTACAAACAATGCTTCAGTGAATGATTTATACAAATATAATTTTACATGTGTTTGATCTATCAAATTTCTTAGGATTTGAGTGCCTTTAAATATTATTACTAAATGTCCAATTCAAATTATATTACTAAATATTTTCCCTCTTGCAAAAATGAAGAACATGTTTATAACTTCAGTCCAAACTCTTTCCTGAGCTCTGGCCCATTGATCAACTATTACTTAGTAGAGCCACGTGGAGATCTGATATGTCCTAAATTGACCTCCAGTCTTTTCCACGGCATAAATGGGACCCCCATCAGCACAGTTGCTTAAGCCAAAAACTCTGAAGTCATCTATGATTACTTCATTTCCCATGCTGCCCACTCACATCTCCCGTCTACCTTCCATAAACCTTTTAACTCCACAGCCTCCTACAGCTGCAGTCTTCCACCAAAATAATTTCACTGCTACCACTCAAAGCTTACATCATCTTTCCTCTGGACTAATGCAGTCATAATAAGAGTAAATGGCTTATAAAGCACTTTCTATGTGCCGGGCACTGTCTACGTGTATTGCAAACACTAGTTCTTTTTAATCTCAAAATAACCCTCAAGGTAGGCGTACCATTTTTAACCCTGTTTTACAAATGAGGAACTGAGGCACAGAGAAGTTCATCAACAGGTATGAGGCTGAGCTCTTGAATACTATTTTCAACTGTTCCTTAAATTTCCTAAATAATCCTCCTTGTGCCCCTTACAGGCCCTTTTCCAAATCAATGCTCTTTTTAGACATGGAGCAGATCATGTCGTGCTCCTCTTTAAAACTCTTCAGTGGGGACTTCCCTGGTGGCGCAGTGGATAGGACTCTGTGCTCCCAGAGGGAGCAGGGGGCCTGGGTTCAACCCCTGGTCAGGGAACCAGATGCCACATGCATGCTGCAACTAAGCATTCACATGCCACAACTAAGGAGCCCACGAGCCAAAACTAAGGAGCTCATCTGCCGTAACTAAGACCTGGTACAACCAAATAAATAAATAAATATTAAAGGGAAAAGATATGGGGATATATATACATGTATAGCTGATTCACTTTGTTATAAAGCAGAAACTAACATGCCATTGTAAAGCAATTGTACTCCAATAAAGATGTTTAAAAAATTAAATATTAGAAAAAAACCCACATTTGCTAAAAATAAATAAATAAATAAATAAAACTCTTCAATGGCAATATTTTCTCTTTTCTTTTAGAACAAAACTCAAATTCCTATACGGGACTGCATGTGTAGGCTCTGCATTTCTCTTTGCCCTACCTAGCATCATCTTCCTGACCAACATCACGCTTGACAGTCTGTCTTTTCGTCCTTGGATGTTTCAGTCCTGTCCCACCTCATCTTCCACTGTTACTAATCTTCTTCCTCTTCCTTTTATTTTTATTTTTTTTGCTGTACGCGGGTTTCTCACTGTTGCGGCCCCGCCCGCTGCGGAGCACAGGCTCCGGACGCGCAGGCTCAGCGGCCATGGCTCACGGGCCCAGCCGCTCCGCTGCATGTGGGATCTTCCCGGACCGGGGCACGAACCCGTATCCCCTGCATCGGCAGGCGGACTCTCTACCACTGCGCCACCAGGGAAGCCCTTCCTCTTCCTTTTAAAAAATACCTTAATGAGATTTTGTAGGTTTCTTTATTTGGGTCATGTATGGTCTTAAAAAATATATATATATAGTTTTTTTCATTACACTTTTTTACATTACACTTTTTAACCTAGTTTTACATTACACTTTTTAACCTATTAGTGTTATCATGTACATAGATACTGATGTTTGAGAAGCATATTTATTGAATTGGAAAGACCTTGCCAATCAATGTTAAGTGAATTAAATGTTTGTGAAATGCTGTACAGCTCTGTGCTGCTTAACGCAGTACAGTGACACATGTGGCTATTTCAATACATTTAAATTTAAACTATCTAAAATAAAATAAAATTAGAAATTCTGATCCTCAGTCACACTCGCTCCATTTCAAGTGCTCAGTAGCAACTGTGGCTAGTGGCTACCGTGTTGGACGGTGCAGATATAAAACATTGCCATCGTTGCAGAAATGTCTGTTGGACTACATTGTTCTAGAATTTGATCCCATTTAAAAATAAAGTATATATATCATATATATGTTCATATAGATGTAGATCTATAAATGGTATAGGTTGTCTTTTATAATATGTATTTAAAATATATTGTTTTCTCTTTATAGAATACACCATTATTAACTAGAGAGGATATTCTAAATTGTTGAATATTTAAAGATCACCACATTTTTTTGAGAAATCTCTACTTTGCTGCATTTAAAAAATATATACTACTTCATAGACATCTACTTAAAAAATTCCTATTTCATTCAAGGGAGAGTAACACAGTTAAACTTTTTCTTCATGATGGGAGGATCTGATTTCATAAGCAAATCCCCCAGGAGAGTAAGAAAGAGAGAGAACTGGACAAGCCAGGCCACGCCCTCCAACTCATCTCCTTAAATGCACGCTCAAGATGCCTGCACTTACTTTAGCCCACTCAGAAAACAGAAGGGAAAGCAACACTTCCAGAAATGAATGTTGCTAAGGATGAAGGGAATGGGGCATGCCCATTTATTAGGGTCCCCCTGAGGTTTCCCCAGTACAAACTCTGGCAGCTACCTTTTATCCAGCGTGGGGCCTCACATCCCTGCCTCCTGAGCAATGTGGCCTCACTCCGGGGGCCTGGAACCTGTGGGGGTCAGGAGGCTTGGGGGAGTGTCAGGAAGAAGGGCGGGGGTCTTGTTTGTGCCACCTGAGGCCGAGGGATGCACTTCAGGAAGCCCCTTATTCTCACAGGAAGAGGCAGAATGGGGCGAGCTCCCCCCTACTATTCAGACTGCATTTCCTTCAGTTCCCAATGGTGCTGGGTTGAAATTTAGGGAGGGGACTAGGGTGAGGTAAGACACTGTCTGGGGTGCAACATTTCAGAGGATGCCCAAAACCTCAGTGACAGAGATAAACAATATTTTATTGGCAATATTTCAAAAACCAAAACAAATGCAAAAAAAGCCATGATGAACAAAATACCAACCTTTGAAACAAAGACTGGATCTGAGTCAACACTTACACGATTCACATTGCTTGCATCGCCTTTATCCTGGCCCCGTCACAAGAGAAGGACTGTTGTCAGCATCTTAAACGTAGCAAGAAGAATTGCCTTTTTAAAAAAGTACAAAACAGAGAATTCTCTGGTGCTCCAGTGTTCCAGAGTTCCAGGTTAGGGCTCTGTGCTTTCACTGCCGGGACCCAGGTTCAATCCCTGGTCAGGGAACTAAGATCTCACAAGCCACAAGGTATGGCCAAACAAACAAACAAAAAACAATAAAAAAGTACAAAACAAACTTCCTTTTATTAGAGTATAAAATACATAGAAGACACAGCACACATCACCTGTACAGAGCTCGCTGAAAATTTTCACAAATTCACGCACAAGGGCAGCCAGAACCCAGCCCAAGAAAGCAAACCGACCAGCCCCCCAGAAGCCACCCTTGTGCCCCTTCCAGGCACGAGCTCAGGATGAGGTTAACCCCTAGCCTGACATTTCCCCCCCAAAAAGAAATTTGAGCTGAAATTCACACAAAATACAATTAACCATTTTAAAGTGTATAATTCAGTGGCATTTTATATACTCACAGTGCTGTGAGACCACCACCTCTATCAAGTTCTAAAACATTTTCATCTCCCCAGAGGAAAGCCCTGTCTTCATTAGGCAGTCATTTCTGATTCCCCCTCCCCGCTGTCCCCGGCAACCACCAATTTGCTTTCTATCTTTAGGGATTTACCTATCCTGGATATTTTGTATAAAAGGACTCATATATGACCTTTTGTTTCTGGCTTCTTTCACTTAATGTAATGTTTTCAAGGTTTATCCCTGTTTAGCAGGTATCTCTTCTTCATTTCACTTTGTGGGTGAATAATATTCCATTGTATGGATAGATGACATTTCACTTATTCACTCATCCATTGATAGACATCTGAGTTGTCCCCACCTTTTGGCTGCTGTGAATAGTGCCTCGAATAGTGTGAACATTTCTGTGCACACTATTTGTTTTAATAAGTATTTGTTTGAATACTTGTTTTCAATTCTTTTGGATATATACCGGGAAGTAGAATTGCTGTGTCATATGATGATTATATGTTTCACTTTTTGAGGGAACATCACACTGTTTTTCACAGAGGCTGCATTACTTTACATTCCTACCCATGATGCACAAGAGGTCCAGTTTCTCCACGTCTTCCCTACCACTTACCTTAAAAAAAAAATTACAGCCTTCATAGTGGGTGTGAAGTGGTATGTTATCAGGGTTTTGATTTGCATTTCACTAATAACTAATGATGTTGAATATCTTTTATGTGTTTACTGATTGTTTGTATATTTTCTTTTGAGAACTGTCTATTCAAATCCTTTGCTCATTTTTTTTTTTTTTTTTTTTTTTTCGGTTTGCGGCCTCTCACTGTTGTGGCCTCTCCCGCCGCGGAGCACAGGCTCCGGACGCGCAGGCTCAGCGGCCATGGCTCACGGGCCCAGCCGCTCCGCGGCATGTGGGATCTTCCCAAACTGGGGCACGAACCCGCATCCCCTGCATTGGCAGGCGGACTCTCAACCACTGTGCCACCAGGGAAGCCCCCTTTGCTCATTTTAAAATTGGGTTGTCTTTCTGTTGTTGAATTCTAAGAGTTCTCTATATATTCTGGATGCTAGACATTTTAAAGATATATGATTTGCAAATGTTTTCTCCCATTCTTTAGGTTGTCGTTTTGCTTTCTGGATGATGTCATTTGATGCACAAAAGTTTTAAATTTTGATGAATTCCAATTTACCTAATTTTCCTTTGGTTGCGTGTGCTTTTGGTATCATACCTAAGAATCCATTGCCAAATCCAAGGTTCATGAAGATTTACCTTTTCTTCTAAAAGTTTTATAGTTTTAGCCCTTACATTTATGTTGTTGATTCATGTTGAGTTAATTTTTTATTATGGCATGACATGTGGGTTTAACTTCATTCTTCTGCATGTATATCTAGTTGTCCCACCGTATATTGAAGAGAATATTTTTTCCCTCTTGAATAGTCTGGGCACCCTTGTTAAAAACCAACTAGCCGGGCTTCCCTGGTGGCTCAGTGGTTGGGAGTCTGCCTGCCGATGCAGGGGACACGGGTTCGTGCCCCGGTCTGGGAGGATCCCACGTGCCGCGGAGCGGCTGGGCCCGTGAGCCATGGCCGCTGAGCCTGCGCATCCGGAGCCTGTGCTCTGCAACGGGAGAGGCCACAACAGTGAGAGGCCCACGTACCACAAAAAACAAAAAACAAAAAAAAAAAATCAAATAGACTATAATAGTATAGGATAGAATAGGATTGAAAGTATGAAAATACATGATATGTAAGGTAGGAATTGCTTTATGAAAATCTGTGTGTGTGTGTGCGTGCGTATTTGTACTGGGTTGCTGTGTAAATTGAATATGTTACTATGAGTTGCAGTAAAAAAAGGTTGAAAAATATTGAACTGCCACATTTAGCAGAACTCAGTTGCAACTTCGACCTCTTTTCATATAAGAGAGTGAGTGGGGTGCGGGGTTACACCTAATCAAGGGAGAAGGAAAAGAGAGGGCTCTTTAGGCTGAAAATAACAAGCTCATTAGAATGATGGCTCAAGAACTTTATCTGGGTGGCATTTTTGTAGGAAATGGGCGTGAAATATTTTATTTCAAGGGCATGAAACAAAATAACTGCAGTTGAGAAACTGGCTGTCACCATGTCTCCACACCATTGCCAAAGCAAGAAACCCAAGAGCATTGTGAAGATTTCCCATCTTTCCTGTCTGTGGAGCTGGTTCATGAAACCCTGGTGCAGGTTATTATAGTTAATTTTAGCAGTAATAATGTTTGCAGTACTAACAATCCTGTAAATTTATTGAGTTATTTCAGCTTTCAAAGATCTTCCCCACCTGTCTTTTCATTTAATTGTACAATGAGCCTGGAACTAGTCAGCACAGGTAGGATTATACTCATTTTATTTTAGAGGAAACAGGCTCAGAGAGGGCAGTCCATGCTCACTCAACCCCCTTCTGTGTTTCCCAATTCCTCCCGGCTATGCTCTTTTGGCATTTGAGGGGACCCAATAAATAAATCTCCTTTCCATGCCTGAATTCACAGCCAACTGAGAGACAGAGACACAGGGTGGAGATAGAAATATCAGCTTAATTATGGGTAAATGCTGGAGTGGACCAGAATTATGACTACTGGGGGCTCAGAGAGTTCCCTGCTGCACCACAGCTTGACCCCAGATAGCACATAATCTTTGATACATCACTGTTCTCACAAAAGGAGAGGTCTCCAGAGGTCCACCACCAAAAACAAACAATCATGGTCTAGTCGTAGAGTGGCTAGAGCCCCATCTGTGGCAGCTAGCGCCTGGGATTTGATGGCGAAGAGTTGTAGAAGGAGCTTCTCACTCCCCTCAGGGTAGCTAAGGTGGCTGGATCAGGGGCTGGGGTGGAGCAGGGTGGTGGGAACCAGCTGGACCAGTAGGCATGGGGGTGGGGTGGGGGGAGAGCCCTGAGGTCGGATCATATATCCACACCACCATGTGTTCACTGACATTGGAAGGTGGGATGGAGATGCTGAGCCTGGATTCCTTTTCTGAGCCAGACTCTCCGTGGAGGCTGAGGTGGTTTTGTTTGGAGGTGCCTTCCAGCAAGCAGAGTACTTAGAGGCAAACCCTCTCTGGAAGAAAGCTTGCTCAAGTTAGGCTCAAAGGACCCTCACAGATTATTACTATGAGCTCTTGAATAAAGATGACCAAACCCATGAGAAGCCAAGTTACTGTGCCTGAGAGTCACAGAAACAATGGACAACAATGGACAGTACATTCCAAGGACTGCAGATGATGGAGTGTCAGATATTCAATATAGACTAGTTATATAGGAAATGTTTGAAGAATTAAACGTATAAAAATGCAGTGCTTCAAAGAAATATAATTACAAAGAACATATAAGAGGAAATTATCAGGAACAAACAGATCTGAAATAAAAAAAAAATGTGGTGGTTGTACAATATTGTGAATGTACTAAATGCTACTGACTTCAAATGATTAATTTCAAGTTATATGAATGTAACCTCACAAAAAAGGATCACCTCAAAATGAAAAATGTAATTGTTGAAATGAAAACTCAGTGGATAGGTTTAAAAAGCACAGTTTTGACAGACACAGTTGAAGAAAAAAGTAGTAAATGGAAAGATGTATTTGGAGAAATTATCCAGAATGCCACAAAGAGGAAAAGGAGATGAAGAATATGAGAAATTAAGAGAGAGAAGCTAGAATCAGATGGTCTGATAAATGTCTAATTAAAGGAGAGAAGAGAAAGAATGAAGGACAGGCAGTATCCAAAGAGATTCAAGTCACATCTATCATTAATAGTACAATAAGGAAAAAATGAACAATCCTTCATTTTAGTGGAAGATTTCAATCCATCTCTCTTGATTATTGATAAGTAGAAAAATATATATCAGCAATGGTATAATGAATGGAAACACAACACAGACTTTTTCTAATGGACCTATATAAAATTTGGCATCGAACAATTAGAAAACATTTTTTCCCCCAAGTATACACGGAACATTCATAAAAATTAATGATAAAATTTCCCTACATATTTTAAAGTGTAAGCGTTATAATAGACTCTCTGTTTACAAAACAATTCAATAGAAGTTTATAACAAAAGGACAATTTAAAACACTTTCTATATATTTGGGAAAAAAAACCAAAAGCTGTCTCATGAATCAAGAAGAAAGCATCGCATGTATTTAAACGTAATTGAACGCGCTGCCTTTGAGCCCTCGCCGCGCCTGCGCGTGGCGCCGTTGGGGGGCGGGGGAGGTCAGGCTGCTGCGCCAGGGCAGCACGCGCTTGCGCATAACTGGGGCCGTCTGCCCTGCGGCGGCGGCTCTTTTAGCAGCGAGGTAGACTGCGGCCCTGGGCTGCCGGGGCTGGGGGCTGGGGAAGACGTCGGGGGTCCTGCAGTCTCTGCTTATTCCTGTACCTGTCCTGTGAGTCCGAGTGTCCTGTCCTCTCCGTGGAAATCAGTGAGACGGGCAGGTTCATTCAGCCGCGGCGTGGAGGGCGTCTGCATGGAGGGGAGATGAGAATCCGGCTGTGGCCTTGAACAGACTGAGCGCTGTAGTGCACTTGACACGAACTGGCTCCCGGTCTTGAGCTGCATGGGCTGAACTCGTCTGGCTGAGGTGTATTCGCGGACTACTTAGAAAAACCTCCGTTTAGGGTCAACTGCTTATTTGGATATGCCCCAGATAGCTTGAACAGCTCACAAAGACAGGGTTCTGTGCACTGCGGGGCACAACATAGGCACCTAAATAAATGCACAGGCACTCCTTCGTAAGCCACGTTCTAGCTGATAACGATCCCTCCTGGATTTAGGTGAAATGTGCATCATTTCTGAGTACAAGGCAGCACGTGTTGAAGGGCAGGTATGCACAAGTGCCATGTCTAGCCGCTTTGGCGCTTAATAACTGGAGGGGGGCCCCAAGTTAGCAGGGTTAGTAGGCAGTTGGTGTAAACTCTAGCTCAGGAGCAGGACTTTTAAAAATACGAATCGAGGATAATAGCGCCTACCTTATATCAGGGTGTGGTCTACTTTGGATCCTCTAACAGAACGGGTCCCCTGACCACCCAAGAAACTGAAGCTGCTACTGGCAGCTGAGGGCCCAGGTTTATTCTGTACCACAGTTTATTCTGTTCCTATTATCTAAACAGGATTAAGTAGAAATAACTTAGATGCTTATCTAGTATTTGACATGAGATATTTATTTTGTGAAACAGTGCAAGCGATTGTAAATCCCCACATACTATTTGATTAAGTGCAATAGGGTATAGTCACGTGTAATCTCTTTACACAATAGTGCATCTAGTCCTTTGCCTTTAATTATTGCACAAAAATTATAAGACCAGCGAAAAAGACATGCACACTGACAGGCAAATTGGCGTACACAATGACAAATCAGAACAGTACACTGACTGGAATGGTCCAATAATTTAAGTCAAATGTTTTAATGGTGCAATTAAAGTAATCAAATAAGGGTTCAAATATGTTTTTTCAATATATTAATTTCTTTAAAGTCCTGTTCAGGCAAGGTGCTGTTGATGTTTAAAAAAACACAATTAGCTTTGTCCACAGATGTCAAAAGTTACCCAAGGTAAGTTTGATGTTGAATGCAGCTTTAAACAATTAAAAAATTGTATTGAGTGTACTTCTCAAAGCAAATTATACAGTTTGAGAGAGCCCCGAAACCTGTAAACTAAATGTTCTTACACAAATGCACAAGATAAAGTTGGCAACGTTAGATGTCACGTTAAAAGAAAAGTCATTAAAATTGAATGATAATGGAAATACTACAGATAAAAACTTGTAGGATACAGCAAAGGTGTTTCAAGGGAAATTTATGGTTTTATATTCTTATATTAGAAAAGAAAAAAGGCTGATGAACATTAATATAAGTATCCAAAGTAAGTGGTTGAGAAAAGAACAACAGAATAGGCTCAAAGAAAGCAGAAGGAAGGACGAAGTGAAAATATGAGCAGAAATCAGTGGAACGGAAAACACTGATGCAGCAGAAAGACTCAACAAAAGTTAAAGTTGGTTTTTCAAGAAGATAAACGAATAGACAATCTCTGGTGTAATGAGGAGACAGAGGGAGGAAGGGAGAGAGAGAGAAGGAGAGAAAAGATATATATAATTAACAGTATGAGTGAAAAGAGGATATAACTACAGATACAACAGTGTTTAATAAAATAATGTCAACAAATAATACCATCTATGATTTGAGGTTAGATAAAATGGACAAATCCCTAGAAGATATGTCACTTACCAAAATTCTGAATAGTGCTATAACATTAAAACAAGTTTTATAGGCTTTTACAAGAGAATTCTTTCAAAAATTAAAAAAAAATTTAATTAGGGCTTCCCTGGTGGCGCAGTGGTTGAGAGTCCGCCTGCCGATGCAGGGGACACGGGTTCGTGCCCCGGTCCGGGAAGATCCCACATGCCGCGGAGCGGCTGGGCCCGTGAGCCATGGCCGCTGAGCCTGCGCGTCCAGAGCCTGTGCTCCGCAGTGGGAGAGGCCACAGCAGTCAGAGGCCCGCATACCGCAAAAAAAAAAACCCCAAAAAACAACAAAATCAAAATGGACTAAAGACTTGAACCTAAGACCTGAAACCGTAAAGCTCCTAGAAGAAAACATAGGCGGTAAGCTTTTTTACAGAGGTCTTGGTGATGATTTTTTGAATCTGATTCAAAAGCAAAGGCAACAAAAGCAAAAGTCAAGTGGGACATCACACTGAAGGCAACCTATTGAATGAAAGAAAATATTTGCAGATCATATGTCTGACAAGGCGTTCATACCCAAAATATGTGAAGAACTCATACAACTCAATAGCAAAGAACCCAAACAATCCAATTAAAAAATGGGCAGAAGATCTGAATAGACATTTTTGCAAAGAACACATATGGACGGCTAACAGGTATATGAAAAGATGCTCAACATCACTAATCATCAGGGAAATGAAAATCAAAACCACAATATCACCTCACACCTGTCAGAATGGCTATTATCAAAAAGAACAAATAATAAGTATTAGTCAGGATGTGGAGAAAAGGGAACCCTTGGGCACTTTTGCTGGGAATGTAAATTGGTGTAGTCACTATGGAAACAGTATAACATTTCCTCAAAAAATTAAAAATAGAACTACCATGTGATCCAGCAATTTACTTCTGGGTATTTATCTGAAGAAAATGAAAACACTAACTTGAAAAGACATCTACACCCTCATGTTCATTGCAGCATTATTTACAATAGCCAAGATCTGGAAACAACCTAAGTGTCCAGTGACGGATGGATGAATGGGTAAAGAAAATGAGGTATGTATGTATGTATGTATGTATGTATGTATGTATGTATGTATGTATATCTATCTAGTGTACACACACACTGTAATATTACTTAGCCATAAAAAAGAATGAAATCTTGCTATCGTGACAACATGGATGGACCTTGAGAGCATTATGCTAAGTGAAATATGTCAGAGGTGGGTCTGCCCCCTTCCCCTAGACACAGAAGCTGGACCATAAAATGAAGTCAATTTCAGGGACTGGGTCAGTATACTCTCAAGACACATGAGAGATCCTGGGTGGGTGGAGATGGTGGGATGCAGGTGGGATGCAGGAAAGAGTCAGGGAGAGGCAACGTCCAGGTCACCAAGAGAAGAAGAAATGGGCCAGTGGTACCAAGGCCAAGAGGCCGGGACAGTTCCTGGTCTGGCAACCCAGAGGTTACTGGTGAGCACAGCAGGGGCAGTTTTAGAATATCAGTGGGGGCAGAAGGCTGCAAAGCGGGAGCAAGTAAATGGAAGCTGTGAATAGGTCACTTCCTGGAGAGATTAGGTTAGGAAGGAGAGCTGGGTGGTAGGGACAGCAGTGACAAAGGAGAGGGAAGACCTGCATCCTCCGCCTGGCACCCTGACAGGCCCATAATTAACACTGAATGAATGAATGAATAAATAAACATACAAAGGTCTAATGGTGAAGGGAAGGAGCCAGTGGAAAATATTAAAGACGGGGCAGAAATTTAAAGTGAGCCAAAGGCAGAATTTCAGAAGACAAACTGTGGAGGTTACAGTCTTGTCTAGTGTGTGGGTCTCCATCAAGAGCCTTCGAGGCACAGGATGAAGTCCCTGCTGTGGGTACAGCCTAGGCTGGGAGGTCCCTGATGGAGCTGGACTGAGCTGTAGTCAAGGAGGAGGCCAAGGCAGACAGCCTTGAGAGGTAGAGTCAGGTGTGGAGGCTTCAGTGCAGCCAAACAAGGGGATGAGGGTGGAAGTTGGGGGGCGCTGGCAGCAAATCTTGAGGTGCAGGTTGAGGCGAGAGGTTCAGACTTAGAAGACAAAGGGCAAGAGGGTCCTGGAGGCCTGAGATTGTGTGGGTGCCGCCTGGGAGCTGGGTGACGGCTTAATGGAGGAATATCTTCCCTGAGATCGTTCCCTGCAGAACTGTCCTGCTTCCTTGCCTGGAACTTCCTGTGGTTACAGTGAGTTCTGCTAAAACCAGAGATCGATAAGCCATGGTACTTGTGCCATCTGGAAGGGGCTTGGGGATACAAATTGTATCCCTCTCCCTTCCCCTCCACCACCAGAGATTACACCAGCCACTGAGAAGGTAATTTCACATCTTCTTAATCTGCACAAGCACCCTATAATGTATTGTGCAACTTGGGACACTTCTGAAAGTGAAAGGGGATGCTATTAATAATTATGCCAGAAGGACAAGCATAAGCTGGGACCATCCCAGGAAAACTGGGATGTATAGTTCCCTGCCTATAGGGAATCTGATATCAGGTTCTCTGATACAAGCTAAATTTGAAGATGTAGCTTAGATCTCTAGTTTAGATGCGGCCCCTTCTCTCCCACAACTCTAAACCTTGGGAGTTGCATGCCATGGAGCTCTGACAGGCCAACAGAGCAGACTTGGAGGGTCCCTCCCTCTGGGTCAGTCATGTGGAATGGGCCTGCAGGCCTGCCTCACGTGGGCAGATGAGGTACAGGGAATGGCGGGCGTTCTCATGGGTTACGGTAGGGTGGGGCTGTGCTCAGGTGTGTGAACCCCATGCAAACAAAAAGCACAGGAGAGCCTTCCTGGCCAGAGCTCAGGGAGTGCTCAAGGACGTGGGGAAGGGGCAATAGGGCACGCCACACCTGCTTCAGTGGCCCACTCTCCAACAAAACATGGCCCCATGTCATCAAGCACCAGAGCATCTTATTAGCTACCGAGGAGCGAGGTGGCGGGTTTTTCTGCTGCATTGGCCTCCTTAGGGAATAAGATCAGGACTCCCGACCTCCATGAGAGGCGATGGAAAGCAGAGGAGAAGTTCTTTTTCCAACACAATCCAGCGTGTGGTCCATCTCCGTCCAGTTGCTGTGTGTGTGAGTCACTATTTAAGATTTCTCCCACCACCTTGCCAAAGTTGGCCTCAGAAAACAGACCTTCACCTCAGGCATCACAGGTTGAAAGGAAGAGGCTAGGGTCACAATTCTTAAACAATCCAAAAAATGAGAACTATGGAAGGATGTGGAGAAATTGGAACCCTTGTACGCTGTTGGTGGGAATGCAAAATGGTGCAGCTGCTATGGAAAACAGTATGGCAGTTCCACAAAAAATTCAAAATAGATCTACCATGTGATCCAGCAATCCCACTTCTGGGTATTTGTCCAAGAGAACTGAAATCAGGATCTCAAAGAGATATTAGCACCCCTTGTACATTACAGCACTATTTACAATAGCCAAGATGTAGAAACAACGTAAATGTCTATCAACCAATGAATGGATAAGCAAAATATGGTCTATACATACAATGGAATATTATTCAGCCATAAAAGAGAAGGAAATTCTGCAATATGTGACAACATGGATGAACCTTGAGGACATTATGCTAAGTGAAATAAACCAGTCACAAAAAGACAAATACTGTATGATTCCACTTATATTATGTATCTAAAATATTCAGACTCTTAGAAACACAGTAAAATGGTGGTTGCCAGGGGCTGGGGGGAAGGGGGAAAAGAAGAGTTACTAATCAATGGACATAAAGTTTCAGTTTTGCAAGATGAATAAGTTCAAGAGATCTGCTGTACAACTCATGTATAGTTAACTTTACTGTACACTTAAAATTTGTTAAGAGGGTAGACCTCATGCTAAGTGTTCTTGCCACAATAAAATAAAATTTAAAAAATTATGCAAAGAAAAAAAGACTGGAAGGAAATACACAAAAAATGCTAACAGTGATTACTCTGATTTGTAGGGCTTTGGGTGATTTAAAATATCTATACTTTTTAGTATAGTTTTTGAATTTTAAAAAAATGAGTATTATTATTATTATTATTATTTTTTGCGGTATGCGGGCCTCTCACTGCTGTGGCCTCTCCTGCTGCGGAGCACAGGTTCCAGACGCGCAGGCTCAGTGGCCATGGCCCACAGGCCCAGCCACTCCGCGGCACGTGGGATCCTCCCGGACCGGGGCACGAACCGGTGTCCCCTGCATCGGCAGGTGGACTCTCAACCACTGCGCCACCAGGGAAGCCTGAGTATTATTTTTATACTGGAAAAATAAAAAAATCCTGAATTGTTACCCTTTGACTAGTCTTAACTCCTTTATTTATTTGTTTGTTTATTCATTATTACTGTTTTTAACTGAAGTATAATTGACCTACAATACTACGTTAGTTCCAGGTGTACAACATAGAGATTCTATATTTCTATACATTAGAAAATGACCACAACAAGTCTAGTTATCATCAGACACAAAGTTACTATATTATTGACTATATTCCCCACGCTGTGCATTTCATCCCCATGACTCATTTATTTTGTAACTGGGAATTTGTACCTCTTAATTTCCCTCACCTATTTCTCTCCTCCTCCACCCCCGCCCCTCGGGCAACCACCCGTTGCTTCTCTGTATCTATGAGTCTCTTTATGTTTTGTTATGTTCGTTCATTTGTTTTGTTTTTTAGATTCCTCATGTAAATGAAGTCAATGGTATCTGTCTTTCTCTGTCTGACTTATTTCACTTAGCGTAATACCCGTCAGGTCCATCCATCTTGTTGCAACTGGAAAGATTTCATTTCTTTTTTTTATGGCTGAGTAATATTCCACTGTACATATATACCACACATTCTTTACCCATTTTTCTATTGAAGGACACTTAGGTTGCTTCCATACATTGGATATTATAAATAATGCTGCAGTGAACGTAGGAGTGCATATATCTTTTCGGGTTAGTGTTTTGGTTTTCATTGGAAAGATACCCAGAATTGGAAGCGCTTGATTGTTTGGTAGTCCTATTTTTAATTTTTTGAGGAAGCTCCATACTGTTTTCCTTAGTGGCTGCACCAATTTACATTCCCATCAGCAGTGTACATTCCCACCATATCCTCAACACTTGTTATTTGTTGTCTTTATCACATTGTTTTTTTATTTGAAATATAGTTGATTTACAATGTTATATTAGTTTCAGGTGTATGTATAGTGACTCAATATTTTTATAGGTCATACTCCACTGAAAGTTATTATAAAATAATGGCTGTATTTCCTTGTGCTGTACAATATATCCTTGTTGCTTATTTATTTTATACACAGTGGTTTGTAGCTCTTAATCCCATACCCCTATCTTGCCCCTTCCCCTTCCTTCTCCCCTGGTAACGCTAGCTTGTTCTCTGTATCTGTGAGTCTGTTTCTATTTTGTTATATTCATTGGTTTGTTTATTTTTTAGATTCCACATACAAGTGATAATATACAGTATTTATCTTTCTTTATCTCACTTATTTCACTGAGCCTAATACCCTCTAGGTCCATCCACATTGTTGCAAATGGCAGAATTTCATTCTTTCTTATGGCCAAGTAATATTCCATTTATATATATATATATATATATCTCACTTCTTTATCCACTTGTCTGTTGATGGACATTCGGTTGCTTCCATATCTTGGCAATCGTAAACAATGCTGCTATGAACAATGGGGTTCATGTATGTTTTCCAATTGGTGTTTTCACTTTTGGGGGTTATGTACCCAGGAGTGGAATTGCTGGATCATATGGTAGTTCATATTTTTAGTTTTTTGAGGAAACTCCATACTGTTTTCCACAGTGGTTTCACCAATTTACATTCCCACCAACAGTGTACAAGGGTTCCCTTTTCTCCATATCCTCGCTAACATTTGTTATTTGTAGACTTTTTAATGTTAGCCATTCTGACAGGTGTGAGGTGATATCTCATTGTGGTTTTGATTTGCATTTCTCTAATAATTAGCGATATCAAGCATCTTTTCATGTGTCTGTTAGCCATCTGTATGTCTTCTTTGGAAAAATGTCCATTCAAGTCTTCTACCCATTTTTTGAGTTGTTTGTTTTTTTTGATACTGAGTTGTATGAACTATTTATGTATGTTGGATATTAGACCCTTATTGGCCATGTCATTTGCAAGTATTTTCTCCCATTCCTTAGGTTGTCTTTTCATTTTGTCAGTGGTTTCCTTTGCTGTGCAAAAGCTTTTAAATTTAATTAGATTCCATTTGTGTATTTTTACTTTTATTTCTCTTGCCTTAGGAGAGAGATCCAAAAAAATATTGCTATGATTTATGTCAAAGAGTGTTCTGCCTGTGTTCTCTTCTAGGAGTTTTATGGTTTCAGGTCTTACATTTAGGTCTTTAATCCTTTTTGAGTTTATTTTTGTATATGGTGCGAAAAAATGTTCTAATCTCATTCTTTTACATGTAGCTGTCCAGTTTTCCCAGCACCACTATTGAAGAGACTGTCTTTTCTCTATTGTATATCCTTGTCTCATTTGTTGTAGATTAATTGGCCATAGGCAAGTGGGTTTATTTCTAGGCTCTCTATTCTGTTCCAATCTCATTGTGGTTTTGATTTGCATTCCCCTGATGATTAGTGGTATTGAGCATCTTTTCATTTACCTGTTGCCATCTACGTGTCTTCTTTGGGAAAATGTCTGTTCCAGTCCTCTGCCCATTTTTTAATTGTTTTTTTGTTGTTGTTGTTTGTTTTTGTTTGTTTTTTTTTGACATTGAGTTGTGTGAGTTCTTTGTATATTTGGGATATGAAACCTTTATCAGATATATCTGTTGCAAATATCTTCTCCCTTTCGGTAAGCTGCCTTTTTGTTTTGTTGATAGTTTCCTTCACTGTGCAAAATCTTTTTAGTTTGATTAGGTCCCATTTGTTTATTTTCGCTTTGGTTTCCCTTGCCTGAGGTGACATATTGAAAAAATATTACTAAGATCAACGTCAAAGAGTGTACTCCCTTTGTGTTCTAGGAGTTTTATGGTTTCAGACCTTACATTTAAGTCTTTAATCCATTTTGAGTTTGTTTTTGTATATGGTGTGAGAAAGTAATCTAGTTTGATTCTTTTGAATATAGCTGTTCAGTTTTCTCAATACCGGATGCTGTCTTTTCTCCATTGTACATTCTTACCTCCTTTGTCATAGATTAATTGACCATATAAGTGTGGGTTTATTTCTGGGCTCTCTATTCTGTTCCATTGATCTATGTGTCTGTTTTTGTGCTCATACCATACTGTTTTGATTACTATGACTTTGTGATATAGTTTTAAATCAGGGCACATGATACCTCCACCTTTGGTCTTTCTCAAGATGTTTTGGCTATTTGGGGTCTTTTGTGTTTCCATACAAATTTTAGAATTATTTGTCCTAGTTCTGTGAAAAATACCATTGGTTTTTTATAGGGATTCCATTGAATCTGTAGATTGTTTTTCTCGGTCTGATTTATTTTACTTAAGCGTGATACCCTCCAGGTCCATCCATGTTGTTGCAAATGGCAAGATTTCATTCTTTTCTATAGTTGAGTCTCTGTTTTAAAGTCAATTTTCTCTGATGTAAGTATTGCCGCTCCAGATTTCTTTTTGTTTCCATTTACTTGGAATACCTTTTTCCCATTTCCTTACTTTCAGTCTGTGTGTGCCATTAGATTTGAAGTGAGTCTCTCGTAGGCAACATATATATGGGTCTTCATTCTGCTTTTGCTCTCTTCCTTTGTGTTTGATTCCTTTCTCCTTTTTTGGTGTGTGTATCTATTATAGATTACCTCATGGTTACCATGAGGTTTATAACTAACTAACTAACTAACTATTTTAAGTTGATGATCTCTTAAGTTATAACACATTCTAACAAGACTGCATTTTATCCCCCTCCACATTTAATTTTTTTTTTTTTTTTTTTTGCAGTACACGGACCTCTCACTGTTGTGGCCTCTCCCGCTGTGGAGCACAGGCTCCGATGTGCAGGCTCAGCGGCCATGGCTCATGGGCCCAGCTGCTCCGTGGCATGTGGGATCCTCCCGGACTGGGGCACGAACCCACGTCCCCTGCATCGGCAGGCAGACTCTCAACCACTGCGCCACCAGGGAAGCCCCACATTTAATATTTTTGACATCATATTTCACAATGAGATATTTCCTTTTGTAATTTTCATATCTCTAGTTTTGGTCTTTTCTTTTCCACTTTGAAAAGTCCCTTTAACATTTCTTGTAAAGCCTGTTTAGTTGTGCTGAACTCTTAGCTTTTGCTTGTCTGTAAAACTCTTTATCTCTCCTTTAAATTTGAATTATAGCCTTGCTGGCTATAGACTATTCTTGGTGTTTCCCTTTTATCACTTTAAATATATCATGCCACTCCCTCTGGCCTGCAAATTTTCTGCTGAAAAGCCAACTGAGAGTCTTATGCGAATTCCTTCTATGTAACTAGCTGCTTTTTCCTTGCTGCTTTTAAGATTCTCTCGTTATCTTTAATTTTGCCATTTTAATTACAATGTGTCTTGGTATTTTTCTCTTTGGGTTCATCTTATTTGGGACTCTCTGTAATTCCTGGACTGGGTATCTGTTTCCGTTCCAGGTTAGGAAAATTTTCAGCTATTATTTTTTCAAGTAAATACTCTGATGCTTTTGCCCTCTTTTCTCCTTCTGGGACCCCTATAATGCAAATGTTAGTACCCTTGATGTTGTCACAGAGGTCTCTTAAACTATCCTTATTGAAAAAAACTCTAGGGACTTCCCTGGTGGAGTAGTGGTTAAGAATCCACCTGCCAATGCAGGGGACACAGGTTCGAGCCCTGCTTCAGGAAGATCCCACATGCTGCAGAGCAACTAAGCCCCTGTGCCACAACTACTGAGCCTGCGCTCTACAGCCCTCAAGCTACATCTACTGAGCCGGCACACCACAACTACTGAAACCCGTGAGCCTAGATCCTGTGCTACGCAACAAGAGAAGCCACCACAATGAGAAGGCTGCACACCACAACAAAGAGTAGCTCCTGCTCGCCGCAACTAGAGAAAGCCCGTGCACAGCAATGAAGACCCAACACAGCCAAACCCCCCCCCACCAAAAACCCCCAGAAAACAACTCTAGGGACTTCCCTGGTGGTCCAATGTTTAAGACTCCACTGCAGGGGGCGTGGGTTTGATCCCTGGTTGGGGAACTAAGATCCCACATGCTACGTGGTACAGCCCCCAATAAATAAATAAAAATGTAAAAAACTCTTTTTTCTTTTTTCTGTTCAGCCTGGGTGATTTCCACTGCTCTGTCTCCCAGTTCACTGATTCGTTCCTCTGTATCATATAATCTGCTGTCGATTCCTTCTAGTGTATTTTTTTTTTCAGTTATTGCATTTTTCAGCTCTGTTTGGCTCTCCTTTGTATTTTCTGACTTTTTGTTAGAAGCTTCTAACTTCTCACTCTGTTCATCCCTTCTTCTCCCAAGTTCTCCAAGCATCTTTTGATCATTACCTTGAACTCTTTATTGGGTAGATCACTTATCTCCACTTTGCTTAGTTCTTTTTCTGGGGTTTTATCTTGCTCCTCTATTTGGAACATATACCTCTGTTGCCTTATTTTGCCTAATTCTCTGTTTTTATTTCTATGTCTTAGGTAGGTTGGTTACGTTTCCTGATCTTGAAGTGGCCTTATGTAGGAGATGTCCTATGGGGGTTGGCAAGACACTCCCCTCTGGTCATCAGAGTTATATGCTCTAGGGGTGCCCTGTATGTGGGTTACATTTGCCCTTCTGTCACTGGGGATGTGACTGCTGTGGGTACACTGGTAGGCGGGACTTGCCCTGGCCCAGGTGGCTGCCAGGCTCTGCCTTACGCAGAGGCTGCTTGCTGGGGGGCAGGGCTGGTCCTGGCGTGGCTGGCAGGGGCCGAGGGGGTTCCAGAGCTGGTGCGGGCTCACTGGTGTTTGGGGCTGGGTCACCGTGGGTCTGGCTTCTTGGCCTGGTGGGCGTGTGGCTCCTGAGACTGGTACTGACCAGTTAGTGGACAGGTAAGCCCCTGGGGCTAATGGGCTAGAGGGAGGAGTCCAAGATGGAGCTTGCCAGCACCACTGTTCTCATGATAGAATGAGTTCCCCAAACGGCTGCTGTCAGCATATGTCCCCACGGTGCGCTCCAGTCACCTCCCGCCTCTCTGGAAGGCTCTCCAAGATAAGCTAGCAGGTGTGACCCAGGCTCTTTTCAAATTACTGCCTCTGCGCTGAGTCTCAGAGCATGTGGGATTCTGTGTGCTCCTTTAAGAGCGGCGTCTCTTTCCTACAGTCCTCCAGCTCTCCCATGGATGAGCTGCACTGGCTTTCAAAGCCAGATGTTCTGGGGACTCATCTTCCCAGTGCAGGACCTCCTGGCTGGGGAGCCCAATATGGGTCTCAGACCCTTCACTCCTTGGGGGGAACCTCTGCAATTGTGATTTGTCCTCCCACTTGTGGGTCGCCCGCCTGGGGGTGTGAGTAGTGACTGTACCGTGCCTCCACCTCTCTGCCCATCTCATTGTGGTCCTTTATATCTTTAGCTGTGGAAAATTGTTTCTGCTAGTCTTTGGGTCCTTCTCATTGATAGTTGTTCTGTAAATACTTGCAGTTTTGGTGTACTTGTGAGAGGAGGTGAGCTCAGGCCATCGTGGCCATCCTCCACCCCCCAAATTAGTCTAAGCTCCTTTAAATGGCTTACAAAGATATCCTCTCCTGCTGAGTCTTTCCACTTTCCAGGAGGAGACTTCCCCCGTTACTGGGCCGTGACTGCTCTATGTCTTAGTCATCCTTGCAACCTCAGTTCCTCGTGCAGAGCAGAGACCGGTGCCACGTTCTCTAAGAGGATGTTCAGTCGCGTGGCATACATCACTTGCAACCCAGAGAGTCATACACCCTCTATTCCTTAGAGGAGAATATTTGGGAAAGTGCCTTGGTCCCCAGGAGTTCTCTTTATGTTGGAAATGACAGGAAACCTGTCGCAACTTGGCTCAGGCAAGAGAGAGAATTTGTTGGCCCACTAGCTGCACAATCCAGGGGTGTGTCAACTTCAGGTGAGGCTATGCCCAGGGTTCTACTTCATAGGGACCCAGTTTCTCTTTCCCTTACTCAGTGCCTCTTCTTCTGTGTTGGCTCCATTCTCAGATAAACATTCTCATCATGGCCCCCAGATGACAGTCAGCAGCTTCCAGAGAATCTCTTTCCTAGAGGAACAGTGACTACCTGCTCCAGACTTACTGACTTTGAATGGAGTAGTGCCTATTACCAGACCCAAGGGACTTCTTAGGGTCCATGTCTTGGTTCAAGCCAATCAGCCTCTCCCCTCACCCCTTACCTCTGGGAATAGAATGGCCATCAACTCCGGGGAAAAGCTCACAGGTGGAGAATGGGGGAGGAGAAAATTGAAAGACAGTTACCAAAGCAGGGGAGAAAGGTGCTGGGCAGCCAAAAAATGAGAAAACCCCTTACACTTGGACTTGACAGTAGATAATAGGAATGTTGGAACGGCAAGCCCAGCCACCACATCTCAGTGGGACCGTCTCGGTACAGAGATCGGCAGGAGAGTTCTGGTCCAGGGAGAGCGGGCCCAGGATAACTCCTGGCGTGTGTGCTTTGAGTGGGCATGGAGGGTACAGCTATACTAGCACAGATGGGGCAAACTTCAAGGTAGCTGGAAAAACGGATGTTTAATTAGTTCACACATTCATTTATTCCACAGTATTTAAAAGATCCACCACGCTACACACTAACAAACAAACCAGTAGTTACTAGTGTTCCTGTCCTGGCTCTGCTGATAGTTTGTTGTGTGAACTTAGTCAAGTCATTTCCCCTCTGGGCCTTAGCTTCCTCATCTGTAGAGTGAGGGTATTGGATTTGTGTAAATGGTTCATATACTTTGGGGACCAAACAGACAGAAACTGTTGAATGAGGGAAGCAGGCAGTATGTACAGTAGAGCAAGGTGGGGCTTGTGGCTAAGTGGACAGTGTACTCCTGACTGACATGGGCAACCTATTCCCAGCACCAGGCAGTTGTCACTAAGAGAAAGTGCCAAGGAAACATTGCCAGGTCTTCAGGGTTTTTTTCCCCAAGAAAAACAAAAAAACTATTTTTACATAAAATCTGATTTTTACGTGTTAGTATCCAAATCAAAATTTTAAATAACTGCAGAGGCCAAACAAAACATGTCTGAGGACCGTGTGCTTCTTCGGACTAGATGGTCCATAAGGTCCTCTGGCTTAGTCTCTGGTGCCCCTGACAAAGGGAGATAGGTGGTGGGGAAAAGGTGGTAGCACTTCTAACTGTGGCTGAAAAAGAAAAAACAATCAAAGTGCTAGATTAATAGATACATGAAGAACTAGGATAAGTTGGCAACAGTCTCTTCTTCCCATACATTCTGGAAGCTATCTCTGTACTCCTCCTTCCTTTCACATACCCTAATATGCTGTCTAGTCTTCATTCAGCTGAACCAATCTGTGTCTATGTGATTGGACCCTTCTAGGGACAGTGCTGAAGGAAGGAACTCCCAAAAAGGGAAGCTACTTCACCTTCATCCATCCATCCATCCATGAATCCATCCATCCATGCAACCATTGGTTTTCAAATTGTTGAGTGTCATTTTATGTTTCATACCATGCTAGGTACCAGGGACCCTTTATTCAGTTGATGGCCCTGGTTAAACCCTGGGGAGAAAGTTAATTTTTTCTTTTTTTTTCCGCCATGCCGTATGGCATGTGGGATCTTAGTTCCCTGACCAGGGATCGAACCCATGCCCCCTGCATTGGGAGCGTGGAGTCTTAACCACTGGATTGCCAGGGAAGTCCCAAAGATAATTTTTTCTATGGTACATCATCAGAGCTCTTTTGTTAATGCCCTAGATGTGTCTCTCAATCAGGAGCTAGGCACTCACTGAAGCCTTCAGGGCATAAGCTCCTTATCTAAAGACGCAATGATTTAAGGACCCTTCCTGCTCGCAACTCCTCCTTAATAAATATATTGTAAAGGCAAATTCTCTACTCTTCTTTGGCCTTCCAGAAAGGTTAGCAGACGGGAGTGGGGCCCACAGAGAATATGCTCTACCTGGCAGATAGGGTGTTTTGAAGGCTGATTTTAGAGCTGCAAGCACCAACCCCTCCTTCTATTTATCCTATTAAGCAATTAACTGAATAAGGAGATTCTGAAAGTCACAGACTGCTTTGTCTCTGTTCCTCGATTTGTGGTTGTTTTCTTTCCCCTGACAGTCTCAGGAGACTGAGCCAGGGTCTCCATGTTACAAGTACATCTTGTATATTTAATCTGGAGCCCTTAATAAACTTGGGGGCAGGGTAGACACTGCAAGGGAAGCCCAGAATTAAAACCACATCCTGGGTTAATGAGATCTCTATGTAGCCTCGCTTACTTCTTTTCCCACTCCCAGACTTTGCTCCTTCGCCCTCCTTTTTTGGGAAGAAACACATCTCTTCTTGCCTAGTGGAAGTCTGTGGAAAATCCAGTTCATAATCTACAGTAACCTTGTTGACAGACACCCGTCCCCCAGTGGGAGAGCTGCCTGGTGAGAACATATTCATTTAAGATCACGTTTGGGTGGCTGCAGGCTAGCTCTTCAGGCAGAGCGGAGTTGGGCAGGAAGGAAAGATGGGAGGATTTTCCTACCAATGGAGAACCTGGAGGGAACAGGGCATCTGCCTCCACCTCTGGGGGTGTGGAATGGAAGAAGACATGAGTGACGTGACCCTTGGGAGATCTCCTGGTGGGGAAAGCCGGGGAGCAGATCTGAATGCCAGGAGACTTTCTACATAGGGTCTGGCTGACTCAGACTAAATTCAAGTCCCAATTCTCCAGGGTTAGCAGGGTAGAGCAAAACTTCCCTTCCAGGTCACGAATGGATTCTGGTCTCAAATTTCCCCTGGGATTCTGCTTCCTTTGGCTCTGCCACTAAAGAGCTCCGTGGCCACTCCCGTTGGCTTTAGGTGGCTGGTCCAGCCTGAGCTGGAACTGGGATCATTGCCTCGATTTCCCTAAACACAGCTGAGTCAAGATTGGGGTATTTAACAAAGCATTGCACAAGCTTCAGGGATGATGAAGGGGAAATAAACACAGAAAGTAACATGAAACCAACCCCTGTGCCAGCTGGAGCATCTCCCTGTTCCGCCCAGGGCTCTATCCTGACCTTTCACATGTGACAGGGGTCACCTTGTCCCACCTTCTCTGTCCTGGGAGAACATGGCCCTCCATGAGAACAAGGTCCCCACTGTTGCATCTTGGGGGATTCTTTTTTTACTCTTTTATTTCTCAAATTGTTCAGAAACCAGACTATTTATTGGGACCCCCCACCAGAGACACCTATTTATTGGGGCTCCTACCAGAGACACACCATTGGAATCAAGATACAAATGTAATGGAGAAAACGCCCAAGCCATCCAAATGAGCTTAATTCATTAAATTATTATGTTTCTTGGCAGGTCCTTGATCGAGTCTTCCTTCCTGGGTTTGTCTTCTCCATAAATCATGGTAAGGTTGGGGGTACTGAGGAAGCCTGGCTCACCCCCAGCGCTCCTGGGTGAGGGCAGAGCAGAGCCCCCAGCAGTTCAGCTGTGGAGCCAGTTTCCCCAGGGAATAAGAGAGGTCATGGTCTTTCTTTTTGGGCTTCTTGGAATCCTGTGATCACAGGAGAGGGCTGGGGTGAGGCCTGCTGGCCTCTGGATCTCCCCTTACGCTGAGGATAAGTGATGTGGCTGTGATCACTGGCTACCTGGTTAGGCCTCCTGACCCGTCGCTTGATCTCTGCTTCTGTGGTGGGTCTTATTCATTTTCTCAAGTTCAGCTCCCACTCCTGGGAAGCATTATATAGGCTACCGGGGATGCATCACTGAGAAGCCCAGACTGAACTCCTCCTTTGTGAAACTTTCATCCCACTGGGGGAGCAGACATCCAGGTACCCAGTAAGTGTCTTAAGGTTCAATCCCCATAGTTTTGTGCTAAATGGGTTCCAAATAGTCCAATTATAAAAGGAGAGACCACGCTCCTGTGAAGTTAATGAAAAGTGTATTATCTGGCGGGGCATGTCCATAATGGGGGAGGCTATGCAGTGTGGAGTGGGGCTGTACGGGAAATCTCTGCACCTTCTGTTCAATGTTGCTACGAACCTAAAGCTGCTCTAAAAAAATGTTTATTAAAAAATTCCGAATGAAAACAAGAATTCCGAGTGAATAAACAACAAGGTTCTATTATATAGCACCAGGAACTATATTTAATATAGTAATAAGTATATAGTAGTATTCAGTATTACTAATTGAGTATAGTAATATTGAATAGAGTAATAAACCATAATGGAAAAGAAAAAAATATTCTGGTTTGGGAACACGGTTTCTTAGCATCATCAAGAAAAGGAGACCTTAGGTAGCTATAGTCACTGTCCTAAAAGAATTTCTGCAAAAAATAAATTTTAAAATGTAGTAAGTACCTTTGCTTTGCCTCTAAAAATTCTGAGCTATGGCACTGCTCTCAGCGAGGCAGCCCAACCCAGAGCTTTAATAGGTGCCCTGGGGCTTCCCTGGTGGCGCAGTGGTTGAGAGTCCACCTGCCGATGCAGGGGACACGGGTTCGTGCCCCGGTCCGG